>NC_137267.1:48938648-49538648 GCF_053477335.1 Acartia tonsa
AACTATTAACAAATATAGGATGTATGTCTGTGTGTGCATGGGAATTAAATAGAAACTTCATTTGAAACTAATTAAGGCCATAATATTTTTTTTTAATTCAAGCTAAAAGAACGATTTGCTGTTTTAAAAATAACCATAAAAATAATAAGGAAGTACAGCAGTACTACAGTATAATTAACCAATAGATATAATAGAACTCGATGGTCAATCGGGATCCATAATTTGTGAGACTTAACCCTTAAAGTGATCGCGAATTTAATTTTTCAAAATGCATTTTCGTTTACCTTTTTTTTATATTTTAAGTAATTTTCAAAGAATTATACCTTAAAAGTTCAATTAAGTTAGAAAAAAATCAGTTTAAAATGCTGAGAGTATTTCCACATGAAAATAATGTTAAAATCTGAGCAAGAATTAAACTAAGAGAAAATAAGCCATTTCTTCGCTTGCAGATAAAAACAAAAAAATTAATACTTAGAAAATATTTTTGTAATATATCTCTATTAATATTTATCTTTGAACTTTCTCTAAAATGTAATGAAAAAGTTTGGTTTATTTTAAAAAATCATTAACCAAATACCGCTTTGTTTATGCAGGTATAGGGACAAAAGAAAAATTGTTTAAATCTGTAGAAAGAATGATATTTAAGAATTGAAATGTTTAAATAGAATAAACAAATATTATTTGCTGCACATATTCAGCATAAAATATAGTGCGTTTCTATAGTATTTACATAAAAATAAGCATTTTATCATGTAAAATAATCCTCGGAATGTGTCGAATTTAATTAAATACCTGTCTAAATACCTGCCTAACTCACACACACACACACACTCACTCACTTACATTGGCCATTCTCGTGTTTCCCTCTTCCATTCTCCGTCCCCCCTCCTTATCTTTCGTTTGGTACAAATGGTACCAACGGATTTTGTTAAGTTGAAGTATAGAAACCAAACATTACTGAATATTGTAAAAGTCGCAGTCCCTTCAGTGTATTTTAAGTTGTAAGTTTGGACCAGTATGGGAAAATTTCAATAGCTATAGAAAGTAAATAATTTTATTCCCATAACTGAAAAAACATGTTATTTTATTTCATTTTTTTTTGTATAGGTTTATTGCTAACTGACTTGATTTATTACCTCAGGAACCATCTTTACATTGTGTTTAGGATTAAGATAAAAGCCTTGCTTTAATTAATGTACATCCATAAATAACAGATTAATATTAAAAGAATATAATTTGTGTGCTCTTTATCTTATTCCATGTTTTGAAGTATTAAACAATCAAGTTCTGTGGAGTCCATATGTATGTTTGTGTGTGTGTGTATTTTATACAACCTGGCTGTACTCAGAAAACGCTTATACCTTTAATTAATTCATGTTTTAAAGATTGTTTCTTTTAAATATTTTTTATAGATTTTATCTATAGTAAAAACTTTAAAATTATGTGGGGGCCTAATCATATTTTTAGCTCTGCAGTATGATGAAGCTTTTTAGCAAGTAGTAAATATTGAGATAGGATGAGGGTTCTATGTTCACAAGATCGACAACTATAAATCAGCTGACCTTATACCCATATTTGGTAATATCGTTTCGATTATTGGTAGAAATCGTTTAATCTCCCCGTAAAAAGAAATTACAAACTTTTTTGGTTAGTTTAATATGTATGTAACAAAAGAATTTATTCTACTCTAAATTTGCAAGTAAACTTCAACAAAAAGATTGTTATTTGTCGATTTTGATAGGTTTTAAGATATGTATAATAAAACTCAAAATACAACGATGTTTTCAAGGGAATAAATAAGTTTTTTAAAGTTTGATTTATTTTTAAATGGGAAGTATTTAAGACCTAATTCTCAAAATAGTACTCTTAAAAAACATTAATCAGTGACATATATCAACTTTTTCCCAGCTACGTGAACACTTTAACCCTTTACAGTCGGGCCCCTTGCCGCACCTTAATCAGTCGGGGGGGGGGGGGGCGGGGGGGCGTTCAACGCCCCCCCTTATTATCTCAGTTCCTATTAGAGCTAGAGGGCTAAATTTTTTTGTGCAAGTCCCCTGTTTGATAATGAATTTCCAACCTTTTATTAGTCTAAGTAAATTTTCGCTTCCTTCACCCTTTTATTTAACAACCTTTGTTTTCAGGTCTTTTTTTACTTAAAAATTTCAAACGGCTGTAATTTTCTTATTTTTGAAGCTAGAAGAAAATTTTTTTTCCAGAAAATGTTTATTTTTATGTAAATTTTACATTAGAAATATCAAAATATAAATTGCAGCGGCCGCAGCTGTACTTGGCAGCTGCCAGCCGCCGCAGTCGGCGGTCGGCAAGAAAACGGCGGCGGATCTTCATGAAATTTTAATACCTTATGTAGACATGTAAGAAAAGCTTAAGTTTAAAATTTGAAGTCTCTAAGTCAAAAATTGCGGCCACAGGAGCCTTTTAAAGATTTCTGGAGACCTGGAGGATCAGGACCTGCAGGATCATACCTGGAACCTGAAAGTGACTTGAACACCTGTATTTCTTATAAAATCTAAAATAAGATATTGGGTAATCAAATTCGACTCCCCCTCCTCAAGTGCCCCTAGAGGCCTCTAGGGGCATAGCCGCTAGTAAGAAATATAGGTATACAAGTCAATTTCAGGTTCCATGTATAATTCTGAAGGTCCTGATCCCCCAGGCATAGATGTCCAAGGGGGGGTGAAGTGGGGATTAACCCCCTCAAACCATTTTTCCCCCTTAAAAAAATTTCCCCCCCCCACAAAAAAAGCTTGGCTGCCCCGCTCCAGGTATCCAGAAATTTTTTTAAAACTCCTTTTTTGAAATGAAAGAAACAGAATTAAAAAAAAAAAATTTGTAGGGTGTTGTGCGAGGTCACCCCAACCCCCAAAAAATTGAAAATTGAAGAAAAAAAAATTTGACAAGAAAAATCTTTTTAGTGGGTGTGGAAGGTCACCCCTTTTCCAAAAAAAATTAAATTTGAAATTAAAGACAAAACATTTTTTAAGAGGGTCACCCCATCCCCAGAAAAATTAAAAGTGGAAGAAAAAAATATTTGTACCGGGGGGTGTGGGAAGTCACCCCATTTCATGGAAGAAAAATTTTAAAATGGAAGATAAAAAAATTTCAGATAAAATTTTTTACGGGGGTGTGAAAGGTCACCTCACCCCCAAAAAAATTCAAAAATAAAAGAAAAAAAAATAAAAAATTGAAAATGGAAGATAATTTTTCTTTAATTTAAGGGGTTTTGGGAGGGTACTCAACCCCCAAAAAATATAAAATAAAAAAAAAGTATTTAAAAAAAAATTTAAGGTGGTGTTGGAGATCACCCACCCATGAAATAAAAAAGTTGAAAAATTAACAAAGGGGTTTGTCTTATAGGAACCCCTTTATATGTATAACAGAATTTGATGCCAGATAGACCATCTAGATCTTAAATATCTATTCATTGGTTGTCAAAGGTGTTTTAAAACAAGTTAGAGAAGAAAGAAAAATTACCTGCTTTCTCATACATTTAAGAATACCTTAATCTATTTAGGTGTCCCTAACTTTTAATGTAAGCCTACCTTAAAGTTTTACTAAAAACCTTACATAAGTTTCCTAAGTAACCCTTATCACCCCCCCCCCCCTTCCCCCCTCTTCTCTCCTCTACCTGCTTTCTTTCCAATTAAGTACCCTTTAGCTATACCTAACTCTTTATGTAAAGCTAGTCTAATCCCCTCCCCCTTTTCAATGCCCCTAACTCATATATCAACCCTTTTGATCCACTTCTACAAGGCTTACTTATAAAAAATAAAGGTTACCTTAATTAATTTTAAAAATAATAAGAATTAAAATTCTTTCATATGCAGACAATTTAATGTCGACTTTGTGTGGATTATTTTTAATTTTACTACAATAGAAAAAAATTATAAGGCAAGATCTTATAGAAATAAAAGCTACTCTTTGTAATAAACATATCAAATTTGATAATATGTGACTCTTTGTAGATTTTAATCGGATAATTTTAATATACAAAAATCTGTTGTCAAAAAAGTTAAAAATCGACATGTTTCAAATGGACGTACGGACATTCTGGTATTGATTATAGAGTTTCTAAATTGTACCTAACTACGACAGGAATCATCATGCAAAGTTTGGAATCGATAGGACAATTCTAACCTGTTTAAATTAACCCATTAGTGCCGAACCGGACATTAAAACCCGGTTCCGAAAAATGGAAAAAAACCGGTTTCCGGCTCCATAATTGCATCATTCTCAGTATGAATCCCTCCTCTACTACCCTGGCTTTCATTTCCCCCTGGAGCAGGCAGTTTAGCTTACTTCCGTTTTATGGTATAGCTCAACAAAATTTGAAAATCATGAAATTCAAAATACCCCTTCTAACTTTTTTGTTTTTATAGTAAAGTCGCTGATTTTTTTCGTGAAATCTAATGTTTATTGACAAGACATCTATATGTGAATTCGTTTTATTCAAATTATTATTTTTTATATGATTTTTTTATCGTTTTTTTACGCCCTATTATGACCCGGTTCGGCTTGGCCATACATACCCGAAAATTTTAAAACCCGGCTCGGTTTCGGTTTTTATTACCCGGTTTTAACTTTTCAACCAATAGAAATAACAATTAATGTCATTAGTAAGGGTTTGAGCCACCATAATAACCCTAGTAATCTCTATAGGTGTCACCCAATAGCTTTATGATCGTTTTCTGATATGTAACACCCAAATTTTATATGTTCTTTTTTTGTAGTGTGTGTCTTTTAAAACTTCGAGCAACGGGTTTTTTTACCCGAAAACGGCGGCACCTATAGCCGAAACACTAAATTTGAAATAAATCGCTTCGTATTATACTTGTAGCTCTTTAGATTACATGAGGTTGTGTAGTTTTCAATTACGGATCGTATCAAAGTTCTAAAAAGTGTTCATCTCACTTTTGACGTTCAAAAATTACATTTTTCGATTTTTGGTCAAAATAACCGGGTTTATACAGGTCAACCGGGTTTTAAAACTGGGGGAAAGCACCAAAAACGGGTGTTAATGCCTGGTTGGTATTTATGGCCAAGCCGAACCGGGTTTTTTTGCAACTTTCCTGTGCACGCCACTAGAGCAAAACAAAAAAATACGAATTCCGTTTTGACCATTATAAAGCTTCCCTGAAACTTACAGCTCGATCGGCCCATAAAAGTGGCGCTCGGCACTAATGGGTTAACAAAAAGAGCTAACTCTCTGTGACGAACGTACAGACCGACGTACGGACGGACCGACCCTAATTATAGAAAAGCTTCGCTTTTAAAAAACGTTTTTTAACCTAACTTAAAAATCTAACATCTTTAAATATTAGAGGGGTTGTAGCTATCATGTATAACAAAAACAGGATGTGTGTCTGTGTGTGTGGGACTTCTTAAAAACTAATGAAGGCTATAATACTTTTCTTAAATTTTTAAGCTAAAAGAACAATTAGCTGTTTTAAATAATAACCTTTAAAAAAATATTCTACAAAGAAAGTACAAAAGTATAGTATAATGAACCAATAGATATAGTAGATCTAGATGGTAAATCGGGCCCAACTTAATAAGGAATTTCCAAAGAGTTATCTTTATCCCCAAAAAAGTTAACTATTTAAAGATGATTTCTTATATATGTTATGTTGTATGCTTTACATCATGCGAGGGAAGAAATTTTTTAACCATATGATTAACCTAAGCAAAGGCTTATCCTATGAAAGACTATTTATAGCTGATTCATTTTGCGAATGATATGAAAGGATAATTGCTCTTTCTAACCAAATTCTGTTTACTTTCTAACCAATATATGGCAGATTGATTCTCCCCTGTATTCCTATTGGCTGAATTTGGGAGTATGTATCTATATTATACATTTTAATAATTTTTACTTGATATTTTTTTTATTGGTGTTCCTTTATTTCTTCAAAACTTGAATGACAGCTTTAAATGACTTATTTTTGATTAAATTTTTTTTACGACAATTCTTCGCCTATCTTTATGAAGTGTTGATTTAGGGATGAAGAGAACACTGAAAACATTTTTTACTGTGCTAAGAAAATTGCTAATAAAACATCACATGTTTTATTTTAATAAAGCTTTATTACATTTGTCCCTAACATTTCAAAATAATGTTTTCTTATTTCTTGGAATAACAACATTTTGGACTAGTAAAATTTAATTGGTTGTTTCATTAAGTTGAGTGTTCAAACGTTTCAACCCCCAATTTTAATTTACAGTTGGCGTATTTTTGTGTATCATCATTAGGGCTATACATTAATTTATTGGCCTTTGTCTTATCCCTTCTAACCTTATACCTGATTTATTACATTTATCCCCAACATTTCAAAATAATGTTTTCTTATTCGTTGGCTTAATAACTTTTGGGACTAGTAAAATTTAATTGATTGTTTCATTAAGTTGATTTTTCAAACGTTTCAACCATCAATTTTAATTTACAGTAGGGGTATTTTTGTGTATCATCATTGTGGCTGTACATCAATTTATTGGCTTATGTCTTATCCCTTTGGATGCCTGTTTTTTTAACCTTTCTTTGTGAATCTAATATCTTTAAAGTTTGAGGGGTAGCTGCTATTTTAAATAACAAAAATATGATGTTTATATGTGTGATGGGAAATCCAAGAGGGGAGGGGTATGTATGACCATTGTATTTACCTTCACTTTTACTTTATTTCTAAATTTTAGCGCATATGAAGGAACACAAATGAATAAATCAATCAGATAAATGTAGATGAAATCAGGGATCTAAAGGGATAAGACAATAGTAGATAAATTGATACCCCGCCCAAATTGAATTTTGAGATGCCTAGGCAAAATTTTTGAATTTTGAACCCTCCTCCTCCAAAATAAAAAAAGCTTGGACGTCCTTGTCCTGTACAATTAGTGGTTGAAACGGATGGATATTAAGATTAATGAACATACTAATTAAAATTTCGAAAAAAGTCCCAAAAGTTATTAAGCTATTGAATAAGAAAACGTTATAATAAAACTTTGGGGACTAATGTAATATTTTAGAAAGCCCAATGACCCCTCTCTTCCTGGATTGAATGCGAATTTGTACTTGCTTTCTACCTGACTTAACTAGATAAGATATCTAATATTTTAAGTATACCTAAGTAATTTTATGTAACCCTATTTAAATAATTAAGAAATAAAATAAAAAAAATATGAAAGATAAGTCTTAATTAGAGCAAAGTTTTTTTCGTCTACATAAATAGAAAAAAAGAAACATTATAGATAACTAAAAGTGTACTCATTGTAATAAATTTTGAATCATGACTCTTTAAATGTAGAATGAAATGATTACATCTATTTTGTTGTTCATTCACTTTAACGAAAAAAAATAATTTGCAAATGTTTAGGACACCTGCCCATTTCCAATATTTGAATATGATTTGTGTTTTTTATATATATTGGGGGAGGTTAATTTACCATATTTTCTATTAAAAAAATCACCCTATAAAAAATTTTTTAAGTAACCATTCATTATAATTAGAAAAATCAAAAATATCTTTGAAGAGGCCTTAGATGGTTACTTGCTATTATGTATAACACAGATAGGATGTATGTGGCGGAATTTACAAGGAACCGTGCTCAAAAACTTTAAAAAGATAGGAATATTTTTTAAAAATTTTATTTAGAAAAACAATTAGCTGTTTTAAGACATAACCCAAAAGGTGGTGAACTGAAAATAGTTGCCGAATGTGTACGCAGTTTCCTGAGTGTTTCCTCATCCTAGCTCAATATTTACTACTAGCTAAAAAAGCTTCAAACTTCAACAAAAAAATCAAAATTTAAAAAAATCAAATTTATAATGTATAAATCGTTTATACATTCAAATTTTGATTTTTTAAGGGAGTTTGAAGATTTGTAGCTTGTAGTAAATATTGAGCTAGGATGAGGAAACACCCAGGAAACTGCGTACACATTCGGCAACTATTTTCAGTTCATCCAAAAGGTACTCGTATATCAAACCTGCTTTTTCTTGACATAGCTTAATGTAACTAAGAACAAAATAGAAACCCGTAGTAAACTTCATAAGGTACCTTAAAGCTTCCCTAAGTCTTACTTAACATTACTACATTTAGGAATACTTAACAATAACTAAGAAACTCCAAAGGGATACTTAACTAAAAGCTTACATAAGCCTGACATAAGAACATACCATTAGGGACACTTATCTTCGTTTGTGATTCTCACTATTGTCTTTAAAAGCTATAATTAACAAACAAATAACCATTCGTTAAATTTAATTGCACTACAAACGGATAAAAACTCATTGCATTATTTTAAGGAGCCCCTCTTTTATGAAGAAATCATTATTTCTTGAATATATCTCCCGCTGCGTGTTCTCAATAGGATTAATGGATTTATTATTAATTGAATCTTACACCAGATTATCATGTACTCTAATCAAGTGAAACTTGTAGCTGGCCAAATTATCGATCCTTACCCATCTATCCCCTTTACCCATCTTTTCTCTCCTACTGGATTAACAAACTAACCAATAATTGAGTTCCATGTTAGCAACCAAAATGACGACAATTTTTTACCAGTCATAATATCCACGTATATTCCATATCCATTGTTGGATTACTCTTTCAACCCTAGCATCATTATCACGGAGATATATTCACAGAGAGAGAGAGAGAGGGAGAGAGAGGGAGAGAAAGAGAGAGAGAGAGAGAGAGAGAGAGAGAGAGATAGAGATAGAGAGAGAGATAGGGAGAGAGAGAGAGAGAGAGAGAGAGAGAGAAAGAGAGAGAGAAAGAGAGAGAAAGAGAGAGAGAGAGAGAGAGATGCAAATAGAGAAATATTGTGTTGAGAAGATTTTAGTTGTAAAAGTATCTCCGTCAGTAATTGAGATAGAGAGCCTTCTTTGAATAGTGATAACATAAAATTTATCCCATTAATATCTGCTGGATTAGAACCGGTTCTTATTCATACAAAAAAATTATGTAAATCATCGTATTACAGACAATTACAGAGTATAAAAATAGAAATCATAAAATTTACACCAGTTTTGTTAACCCGACCCTTTGGACCCTCGGGGCACACAAAAGTGGTTTTAAATTCCTTGGAAAGCTGCCTAAAATACGATGCGATAAATAATTCTTAAACCTGTTAGATCTGTTTTAGGGCGAAGCTATTTTAAAGTTATGTTCATAAGATGCTTTAATTATGAATATTATAATTGTCCTATTGTTTTAAGATCTTGTTCAATGCTTGCTGTAAAAAAAAATAATCTGAAAAGCATAGTAACCATAACAAATCGCTTTTGTATAATTTCTACATAAAAAAAATATAAGATTAAAATCAATGTTGTTAGCCCGGGAAACACAACTGATGTTTTCATTTAATATTCGAGGAAAATTGTCTGCAATACGATGCTATACATGATTTTTCAGTATGAATGAGAACCAGGATTTATCCAGCGGATGTTAATCTGTTTCGAAGCCACACTGGAAAACCGACTACTTATGCAATATTATTGTAGGAAATACTTCAAAGAAAACATTTTATACATACCTCCTATTATATAAGGTAGTAAGGGTATCATTTTTTTCCCACTGGATCTAAAATTAGGGAAGCTTTATATAGGTCCTGGGATGGTTTGGACTATTTTATTGTTAGATTTATGTCTTGGGATAGTTATAGGCTTATCCTATTACATAAAGTAGTAAGGTTTTTTTCTGCAGCTTAAGATTTCGATAATAACTAAACTGATTTTGGTGAAGCTTTGCATAGGCCCTGGGATAGTTTTAGGATGCTTTGTTTCAAAATTAAAGTATTTGGATGGTTCAAGGCTATGTTTCTGCCAGTCCCTCCAAGGTGAGCAGCCGCTAGTTTTCTATACTATAATGATACTATTAAAAAGATAATTTGAGTTTAATCTTTATTAGCAAAAATTTGCATAATCTTATTATTATTCTTTGAAAAAAAATTTTTGTGAAAAAAACACTTTTATCTTGAAAGTATCTCAATTACTTTTTATAAACCCTTATAAAAAATGAGTAATTACTTACCCTTATATTTAGGAATCTAAAAAGATAAAAATGACCGATTCAACTTAATGAACCAACCAATCAACTTCAATAAAAGTTATTAAACCAACGAATATGAAAACATTATTATAAAACTTTTGGGACTATCGTAATAAACTGCCCAATGTCCCATCTCTTTGCCTTTTATTTGTTTTAAAGTTTGTATAGTAACTCATGAAACTATTAGATATGAAATGTAAGAACTCAATCGTTGATTTTGTGATCTTGTCATCCTTAAGAAATTGAATTAAAATTAATTTGATATACAGTTTACTAGAGGTACATAATGGATATATTCTTAATTGGATCTTACAACAGACTATCATGTACACTAATAAAGTGAAGTTTGTAACTGGGTAAAAAAAATATCCTCCCATCCACTGGCTCTACCCAATCCACCCCCATCCTACCGGATGAACGAACTGACCAATAAATAATGTCCACCTTTCCAAATTAACAACAATCTATCCCAAGTCATAATATCTAATTTTGAAGTACAGTTTACTAGATGTACATATTTACTTTAGTAAGTTTGCTGTGATTAAGGAAGGTTTATCGATATATTATTACTTGGATGTTGTACCAGATTTTCAGGTACTCTGATAATGTGATGCTTTTAGCTGGCTAAACTAATAATACCCCTTTACTTATCCCCTTTCCTCCTACTGAATGATTGAACTGATTAATAAATAAATTCCATATAAGCATGCTAAATGGACGAAATTTTTTTTTGTGTCATTATATCCACATATATCCTATAACCATTGAAAGGTCATACATAAAGTAAGTATGCTATACGTACAATTAACCATAGAAGTTGTATGCTATATGCTTCCACATTAAGAGATATAAGCAGGGATAAGGGATAGGAAACCTGGCCATAAATTAGGTCTCGGCCTGGTTTTGAAAGGGATCATGCAACTTTTACCATTTGCCTAATTTAATGACCTTACTGGCGGACAGCTCATATTGGCTACCGCTCTAAACCAATAGTGTTCTGTGATTGGTTGATACAAAACAAGCCCAAATCACAGATGGCGGAAATTTTAGAAGCAGACAATTATAGAAAAAATAATGATTTTGTCTGCTACGAAAAAATAAATATAAATGGTGTTAGATCACATTAGTTTAATTATTAAATCTGCTTAGAGTTAAACATTAAAAAAGGGCCACATAGAAAAAACAAAAATAACGGGATTATTTTTTTGGAAAGAAGGTATCTACGAATTTTCATTTGGTAGTTTATAAATTAGATGTTGTATTTTGAATTTTAAAAATTTAGTACGGAAATGATACAACACCTTCACCCTAATTTTTGTACAATACAACACAGTACAGATATATCATTACATTATATCCAGTATAGTATCCAAAGAACTTGATAGAATGTTACCCAAGTGCATATTTATTTATTTATTTTGAATTTTAATTAGCAATGAAATTTTCAAATAAAATTTTTACTCATTAATAAAAATGCAAATAATACAAACTAAAATCTGTCTGAGTGAAACCCAACGATAGCTTTCTGACAGTTCAAATTACCAAAGTAAAAGATAAAAAATTTTGGGAGAGAAAAAACTTCATTTTAACAAAAGCCATTAATATATAGGTTTATAAAAAGTTATGTTTTTTACTTTAAACTAGCTACCTGAATTTGATTCTAAACTTTATCTACACACACACACACAGCTTTTTCATTAGCATTTTATACGAACCACTGCGCTATCCCAAAACTGGTTTATTAGGCTAGAAATAGGCCTAGGCTTGAAATAGGCCTGAAATAATATTTTCCTACGTTTCCCATCCCTTATCCCTGGATATAAGTTTTCCGGAATTTTAATGTAGGGAGTAGATTTGAAATCTGCATCAAATTTTAAGGATTTTTTTATAAAATTCGTTTTTTTTGTAAAATTCTTTATCTAAAAGCGAAAATTTTAAGTTAATTAATTTTGACCAATAGGATAGGTGGATTTTAAACTACCTGCGCTCTAATTGGTTGAATGATGTACGACATCCAATCTGAGCGCAGATTTTTTAAATCCACCAATCACAGATGCCAAAATTAATTAACTTAATTTGTATTTCCGCTTTTAGATAAAGAATTATACAAAAAAAACGAATTTTATAAAAAATCCTTAAAATTTGATGCAGATTTCAAATCTACTCCCTACATTACAATTCCGGAAAACTTATATCTCTTATTCCACATTTATACAATATAATCATACAGAGTATAGAATAACCTCTCTGACCATTACGAATAATCAGGGATTTTAAAGGATAAAACAATGGAAGCTAAATGGATTTACATCTCCAATTATGACAAAAATTTGGACAAACTCCCCTTTACTCCCCCCCTTTATCGTCCATTTTCTTATCCCTGTTCTTTTCCCTTTATCCTTAAGAAATAAAGATTATTTTATACATATTTGTATCCCTATATCAATGGGAAAAGGGTACTTTGGCAGGGTGCCATGTTATGCCTCAATTGAAAAAAGACCATTTCTTACATTACGGGGAGTGTAATGGATAAAATAAAATAAAGGATCTATGTATGTGTGGCTGTCTTTACTGAAGGATCTTGCTAACCGCTGAACCGATATGGTTTTCCTTTACAGGGTAGCTTCTTATAGGTCCTGGGATAGGTAATAGACGTGGATATCTAGAGAAATTTTTCCGTTAGTTTAGTTGACTTACATGAACCTCATTAATTGGTCAGTTCATTTCGACACAACAAAATCTCTTCAAAAGAGATGGGGAAACCCCCCTTTTCTCCCATCTCTTTTTTTCTTCCCCCCTTCCCTTTTTCGGGAAAGAAAAATATGACGTCACTGGAGTCGTGTTCCATCAAAAATTATACAAAATCGGGAAAGATTGGGTTGTGTCTTCATTTCTCCAGTAGGAGGGGAGGGGTTTGCCAGCTGCGAGTATCACTTTATCAGAAGACATGAAATCTTGTGCAACATCTATGTAATAATTTATTTAGTGGGAGTGTTAACTTATTCATGTACAATATACAGTTCATATCCTTGCATAGCAACTTTCTATAGTGTGTTTTTTTTATGAGAACTTTTTTGAAAGCAAGTTTACCCCACTTTTAGTTATCAGAATTTAATGATTGATGGCTTATTTTCTTCGTTTTTTAATGCAATTAATAGAACACCAAAAAAATATTTCAGTTTTGATTTGAAAAGTACAGTAAAATCTAAAATTCAAAACTTGGTGTCAACATCTAAAAATGGTTTTAGCGCATTTTTCTTATGTCTAAATCTTCTACCCTTTGCAAGAAAAAAAAATGATGTTCTGTAGTCGACTTTGGGAGGCCAGTACTCCCTCCCTGGTTGAGATATGACCTTCAAACTTTGATATGTTCTAGTACATGTCTCTAATAGTATCTGTATACATTTTTAGCTCTTTATCTCAACTTTGCAAAAGGTTGAATATTTGAGCATAAGAAAAATGCTCTAAAACCTTTTTTAGATGTTGACACCTAAGTTTTGAAGTTTAGATTTTACTGTACTTTTTAAATAAAAACTGAAATTTTTTTATTAATTGCATTAAAAAACGAAGAAAATAAGCCATTACTTATTCAATTCTGATAACTATAAGTGGGATAAAATTGCTTTCAAAAAAGTTCTCATAAAAAAAAACACTGTACAAGAAGATTGCAGTTAAATCGTGTTATAGACAGCTTACCATGGACATTAACATGAAAAATTGGAACAATAAAACTAGTCTTGTTAGCCATAGGGTACGAAGGCCTTGGATAACGTTTGTTTTGGAAAATTGTCTGTAATGTTATGCTATACATGATTTTTTAGTATGGCTGAGAACCGGTTCTATTACACCGGATATAAATCGGTTTCGAAGCCATACTAGAAAAGTATATAAAGTTGTAAGTTTACAATTCATTCAAAATTTTAATCAAAATTGTATGTTCAATATTTAAATGGATGTATGTACTTGGATATTAAAACATTGGAAAATTTTTCGATTTTCGTCAATTTAGTTTGCTAACATGGAACTTGTTAATTGGTCAGTTCGTTCATCTAGAGGGTAGGAAATGGGATAAAGGCAGTAAAGGGGGGAATTTTTTATTTAAGACTTACAAGTTTCACTTCTTTTAAGAACATGAAAATCTGTTGTAAGATCCAAGTAATAATATATCCATTAAAATTTCTTGAAAATTTAATTTCAAAAGTAAATCCAAAAGGATTAGTAATTTATTTTAACTCAAAATCAAATACAACAATCTCTTTACAAAATTTTATGTTTTGAAGAAAAAATAATATTTGATCTAAAATTTTGTATTAAAAATTACAAAAACAAAATTGTATTATTAAATTTTCTTCCAGTTTGAAAAAAACATCTACTTCAGATTTTTTAAATTTAAATCCTAATTTATACTTTTTACTACCAATCAAAGCTTCTATAATAAAAATACACGCCTTCTATACAGAGATGGGTTTTTAAAATATGAATGCCGCGTTTTTTTGACATTGATTAATTGGACGGAGACGTCAGGATTTCAATAGAGTATACAACTTAAGAATTCAAAATTTCATAATTATTTTTTAAGCCATTTGTATAATGTCTAATATAGCTCTAAAAAGTTGCATTAATTAATATGAAGCAAAAATGGATTAAAGATAATTTGTTTTTCTTCTATGAAGGCCGTACCAACAAAAGCGAAATAATTTAATAAATAGTTGTATACTCTGTTTAAATTTCGCGAATTGAAAATACGCGGCATTCATCTTTCAAAAATCCATCTCTGATCTTATTGTATGAAATTCAGAGAGGAAGGGGACGTTGAACTACAAATAACCCAAAGTTTTATAATCCCACTTTCTCATTCGACGGCATAAAAACTTTGGGTATTTTTAGTGCATCTTGATTAGTTTGTTAAATTTATCATTTTTCAAACTTGTTATCAAATAACTTTAACATATGGAATAATTCTGTGTATTATCATTGGAGATGTACTCCAATTCATCCTCGATTGCCTTATCCCTTAAGATCCCTGTTCAAAAGTGTTTTTTTTTTGTGATGTCAACTAATGTGATTAAATTTCTTACTGTGTTCTAGTTTTAGTTTATAGCAGCACAGCTACTCTATAGTTCACGTTGTCTGTTTGTCCGTCAGTCATGCTACAAAATACAAATATTAGATATGGGGTATAGTCCCTTTTGTGGCAACGAACCTTAAGGGGCGATTCTTCGTGTTTTTCACAGTAGCTTTTCTCCTGTTTCTAGCGCCTGCGAGGGGCTCTAACCCTGCGGGGTCAATTGCCTAACCCTGTAAAAATACGTGAGAAAGGTTTCGTTATTTTTTTCTCTCCAACAAAATTATATTCTTGATTTAAACAAATGCTCTTTATATCTCCTGTATTACCCATCCAAGATTTATTGCGCTTCGCTACTCATGGATGTTGTCATCCTTGTTGAGTTTTGTATTTTTCAAACCTTTTCCTCAATCAATTACTGTCAAACTAATTTGCTGATAGTCTTTTAATCCCAGGGAGAAAGTGGACATTGGACTACACTTATTTATTGCACTAGTCCCCAAAGTTTTATGATAACGTCTTCTATTGCGTTGGCTTAACAACTTTGTTGACTTACATTGATTTTTGATTGGTTGGATAGTTAAGTTGAGTACCAAACGTTTCAACCACTAATTAATCTACAGAAGGGGTATTTTATGTATAATCATTTGAGATGTACATTAATTAATTAATCATTGTCTTATCTCTATAGATTCCTGCATTAATCCAGAGAAAAGGGGTCATAATTCTTAATTCAGAATGACAATATTTATAACACTAACAAATGGAGCAATGAAAAACGAACATATACAATTTAATATACATATGTATCGAAGGATTATTAAAGTAAAAAATTATACAAATTTTAGCCATGATCTATTAATCTTCAAAAATAAGGCACATTTGAAATACCGGTTATTAGGGCAAAATTTGTTGAAACCCATTAAACATTTTTTTCTTCCATAAAACTCCCCACCTCAATGAAGTAAATGAGATATGATTATTAACTTTTGCCAATAATAGGGGGGTTAAAAAAAACGCATTATTTTTGTTAAATAAAAACACACTGAACTAAAGATAAAAGATATGGATGTTCACATATAAATTCATCTTTTTTTCTGTATTTTAATATATTAAAGATTGACCTATATTTAGTCCGAAAAAATCTGAGAATTTATTGAGAAAACAAATATATTTAATGGATTTTTTTCCTCGGGGACTTTACACTATTTTCACTTCATTAACCATAACTCATTGTAAGAATACAAAAATCACAGGGATAAGTCAATGGCCGATAAAGTTATGTTTATCCCTAATGTTGATACACAACATTACACCTTTTGTAGAGTACAATTAGGGGTTGAAACCCGACTTAATGAACCAACAAATCAAAATTTAAATAAAGTCCCAAAAGTTGTTAGGCCAGTTACTTTACAACTTTTGGGACTGGTGTAATAAACTGCCCAATGTCTAACAATATTTTTTTAAGCTTTACTAAAGTCAAGAGTACTTAAAATATAGAGTTTTTTTTATTAAGGAAAACTAGTATTGTTGGTCGGAGAGGGAAGGGACATTGCTCTGTTTATTTTACTAAGTTTTATAATAACGTTTCCTTATTCGTTGGCTTATCTACTTTGGAGACTGATAATAAATTTAGGTTGGTTAGTTCATTCATTAAGTTGAGTGTCCAAACGTCTCAACTCCTAATTGTAATCTACAGAAGGGGTAATTTTGCATATAATCATTGAGAATGTGAATCAATATATCAGCCATTGTCTTATCCCTTTAAATCCCTGTGGAAAATACTGAATCTTAGTCCGATTTCAGACATAAAATGAGTTTATTTGTGAGTTTATAATGCAAAATAGATGAAAATAGATTTATTTCACTAGACCCCAAGGATTTATGATAAAGTTTCTTATTTGTTGACTTAACAACTTTGGGTACTTTTATTTCAGACCTAAAATGAGTATATTATTGAGTTTATAATGCAAAACAGACGGGAATGGTTGCTATTCCTTGTTCTACTGGGAGCCATTCTCTTTCTAGGTTAGTATTTCTATTTCAAAGTTTTTCTATAATTAGTGTTGGTCCATCCGTCTGTAAGTAACAGTTTGCTCTTATTGTTAATTGTTAAACCTTGCATGATGATTCTTTTTTAAGAAGCGTAGCAACTCTACAATTGTTAAAAGAAACCCGTTCATGAATAAAACATTTTTTTTATGAGCTATAATTATTGAATCCCAGAACAACAAGATTCAATATCTACAAGCGAAGTATACTTATAATATTAATCAATTCCAAAAATTAAAGTACGCCATTTATATACATTTTTGTTTAGACTTATAAATTAGTGTACTGAAAATTAAGGGTTGACTGCCACCCCTACACTTCCCGCCTTCCCTTTTTTCCCCAAGTGCTCTTAGAGGCCTACAGTGGGTGTAGCCCCTATTACAAATAAGCAAATACAATAGATATAGAAAACTAAACTAAAAGAAAAATCGATTAATTATTTATTGTTCATATTATTGAAAAGAATTTCTAAATATTAAATAAATATATTAAAAGGACTTTAAAAGTTGGTAAACCAAACTCATTTTCTCAAGCAAAAGTAATAAAGAATCTGAAAAACATATAGATTTAAAAAAAAGGAATTTTGGAGGTGGTAATTTTTTTTTTTTTTTTTTGGGGGGGGAGGAGGGGGGAGTCGATCAACCTCCATCTTCAATTTTTATTTTAAAACGAAAAATTTTGGGTGATTTCTCTTAGTGACTACCCCAAAAAAAGTCTTTAAAAATGTCCCAGGATCTATGAGAAACTTTATCGTAAATCAGAACCATATCGGGTCAGCGGTTTGTGAAATCCTCCTTTGCAGACAGATACACAAACACAATTTAGCCCTCTAGCTCTAATAGGCTAATAGCCCCCCCCCCCCCCCCCCCCGACCGATTAAGGTGCGGCAAGGGGCCCGACTGTAAAGGGTTAAAGGAAGATATTATAATTCAAAAAAACTTCATTAAAAATATTCATATATATTTTTCTTCTTACATGACCCACGGACTGGCAGATAAAGTACGTTATTTTCTTCAAAAGCCGCAAAGAAAATAAAAATATGATAAATAAAAAAATTAAGCTACTTGTCAATTCTCTTATGAATTAAAGAGTCTTTCATCATGATGGATTAAGGTTCCATAAATTGAATTTTTTTAAATTGAATATCTAAAATGAAAGAAAATAGCCTAAATACATGAACATATAATTTTGGTGTAAAAGGCAAAAACTAAGATAAACAAAAGAAAGTTTACACGGTCCTTTAGATCAGGAATTTCGAGGGATAAGACAATGGCTGATATAAAGGGATAAGACAATGGCTGATGAATTGATATATATCCCAAATTATGAAACATAAAATTACCTCTTCCGTAGATTGCAATTAGTGGTAGAAACGGTTGCACACTCAACTCAATGAACCAACCAAACAAAATTTAATAAAGTTCCAAAGTTGGCAAACGAATAAGAAAACGTTACTATAAACTTCTTTTTTGGAGGAAGGGGGGGGGGGATTTTTGTCTTGGTGTGGTGCCTTCACCCAAAATTCGGTTAATACGTTTGCGAAATTCTTCGGATGTGATGACACAAACTTTCCATTTTACATTTCAATGTTTGTTTTCACTAATGCTCTTAGAACATTTATCTTTTTTAAAAGCGAAGCTTTCCGTCCGTAAAGGATAGCTTTTTTTGTTAATTTAGGCATGTTAGAATTGTCCTATCGATTTCAAATTTTGCATGATGATTCCTCTAGTAGTTAGGTATGATTTTTAATTATCACCAAAATGTCCGTACGTCCACTTTAAACATGTTGATTTTTTAATTTTTTAACAACAAATTTTTATGTGATCTAATCATCCGATTGATCTGATTTTTGGTATATTGATTCCTGGGACAACAAAGTATAATGTAATAAGCGAAGCAACTCTATAATCAAGTCCTAAAAATGTAAGTATTTCCATAAACATTATCCTGAATCAAGCAGTTTTTTAACAAATTTACTTACAATTTTGCATTAACTCTTATACATTTATATTATGATTATTCAGTTCTGACACTATACAAATGTTAAAGTCCGTTTGTCCTACCTTTGCAGTGCTTCGCTTTTATGGATGTTGTCATCCTTGTTTATACTCTCAAACTGAAATAGATTTTCAAATATTTTTTTTGAACAGCGAATCTGCTCTACCATGCTAGGTCGAGGCTGCTGCATGTCCGCTTCTGAATACTAATTTCAAAGATTCAAGGCTAATACAACAACATGACACTTACAACTCAGGTTCAGCAACCTAAGACACCCTAGGGTATTAGATTAGATTAAGTAAGACTCAACAGACAACTATTTAGGAGTTCTAATAACTTTATTAGTTGTCTGGTGTAACTCCATGTAATAATATATCCATATTTAGGAGTTCTAATAACTTTATTGGTTGTCTGGTGTAACATCCATGTAATAATATATCCATATTTAGGAGTTCTAATAACTTTATTAGTTGTCTGGTGTAACATCCATGTAATAATATATCCATATTTAGGAGTTCTAATAACTTTACTGGTTGTCTGGTGTAACTCCATGTAATAATATATCCATATTTAGGAGTTCTAATAACTTTATTGGTTGACTTGTGTAACTTCATGTAATAATATATCCATATTTAGGAGTTCTAATAACTTTATTGGTTGTCTGGTGTAACATTCATGTAATAATATATCCATATTTAGAAGTTCTAATAACTTTATTGTTTGTATGGTGTAACATCCATGTAATATTATATCCATATTTAGGAGTTCTAATAACTTTATTGGTTGTCTGGTGCATGGCAAGACGAAGATCCAACCAAATTCAAAGAGAGTAAGTTGACATAGGGATCTAAAGGGATAAGACAATGGCCGATGAATTAATGTACTTCCCCAATAATGATACACAAAATTACCCCTTCTGACAATTTTAGGTTTACATGTTTGGACACTATATTTAATTAATCAACCAATTAAAAATTCAATTAAAGTCCCCAAAGTTGTTGCTTTTCTATAATTAAGGCCAGTTCATCCGTCCATACGTCCATAACAACTTTGGAGAACTTAATTAGTTCAGTTACCAAGTTTAATGGCCATCCTGCGCTATTAGAAGATCTACAATGACGAAACCTTTGGGGGGGGGGGGCTGCATTTTTATTGTTTTAGGGGGGTTGAGGTGTCCAACCTCCAAATAAAATAGCTTAAACCCATCCCAAAACCAGTAGGTATATTCCCTGAAGAGTAAAGCCCAATCGGTTCAGTGGTTACTGAGATCTTAAGCTTCAGACAGACAGAAAGACAGGCATTGTACTACTTTGTATTATTTTTGATACTTTATTTAATATCTAACTTGTATATAGAAAAGAGTTAAAGTTCCATGGGCTGAGAGGTAATCCAGCTCTGGTAGAAGCTTTACAACAGTCTTTCTTGTTTCAAACAGCTACAGCGGCCAATATACCTTGGGGAGGTAAGCAAACCGGGTTTTTTTGTTTACTATATAGCATGGATCTAAAGGGATAAGATAATGAACGATAAATTAATACACAAAATAACCCTTAAAGTTCCATGGGTTACGAGGTAATCCAGCACTAATGGAAGCTTTACAACAGTCTTTCTTGTTCCAAACAGCTACAGCGGCAAATATACCTTGGGGAGGTAAGCAAACCCAGGGATCTAAAAGGATAAGACAATGGCTGATAAATTACCACAACCGTAGATTAGAAATAGTGGTTAAAATTGTTTGGACACTCCAAATTTTTTTTTAAAAATCAATAAAAGTCCCCATGGTTGTTAAGCCAACGAATAAGAAAATGTTGTTAAATGACTTTGGGGACTAGTGTAATAAAAAGCTCAATGTCCCCTCCCTCCCTAGGTGTATATATGTATTCCTTGGAGAGGTTGAGTTAACTCTGTTCCTAGCTGTCTGAACAACAAACTCTCGCACACGAATGCCGCACTATCAGAGGTGAAATTACATGAAATGTCGTCTTTTCTGATTCAGCAGAGTAAGGTTTGAAAGGCATAGGAAATTTTTACAAAGAGCATGACGAATGACTCAAGGAACGCTCCCTTTACAATACACTGTCTTGACTGATAGATTGCAGGGAGGTAAGGTTACATTGGGCTGTTTAATTCACTAGTCTCCAAAGTTTTATTGAACGTAGATAGATCAGTGGCTTATTTTCTTATGAATCATTAACATATTCATATAGTTGACTTTTAATTCAATCTATAATACAAAGTAGAATTATGTCTGTCCGTCCGTCTGAAGCTTAAGATCTTGGTAACCACTGAAGGATTGGATTCTACTCTTTAGGGTATAAACCTATTGGTCCTGTGGTGGTTTTAAGTTATTTTCTTGGGGGGTGGGACACCCCCAACCCCCCTCAAAAATGAAAATCCCCCCCCCAAAAAAAAATTTCGTACTTTTTTTCTTCTAATTTTAATGTTTTTTATGTTTTTATATAATTTTATATATTTTTATAATTATATATATTTTTATAATTTTGATTAATCTTTTTATATTTTTTTATACTTTTTTATATTTTTTATATTTAAAATTTTTTCTTTCTTTTTTAAATTTCTTTTCTTCTTTTGAACTTTGTTTTTTCAAATTCAAAAAGATTGTGAAACCTTCCTTCCCCTGTAGGGGCGAAGCCCCAAAAAGGCAAATGGCAAAGAAATTTTTAAAAACATTAAAAATTTAAACAATCTTTTTTAAATTCTCCCCTGAACCTTTAGGGAAAAAAGCCCCTAGAGGCTAGGGGCGAAGCCGCTAGTATATTAATAATTAAGGAAAAATCTATTATCAATAAATTACATTTACATAGAAACTTATTAATGAATGAAACATAATTTTGTGTTTGACACATCATTTCTTTTCAATCATTTCTTAATATCAAAATGTATTTTATAATCTAAGTAAGTGAATATATATAATGAATTTTTTTCTAAATTCTATTTATAGTGTAATGTGTTAATAAATGAAAATATATGTGTTGTTCAAAATTCACATTTTTCATGGAATATACTGTTTTAACAGCGAACTAAAGGGATACGACAATGGCCGATAAATTTAAGTACATCACCAATAATGACGCACAATATTACCCCTTCTTTATATGAAGTCGTATTAAAAGTAACAGAGTTTTTTTTGCTTGTCAATTTAGAACCCACATATCAATTCAGTTCTCTGTTCCAGGAAAGCTTTTTAAATCAAAATTGAATGTAGGTAGTAATACATATGTATATTGTTTAACATTATGCTACTGACTATGTATTGATCAACCTTTACACGCCTTTTGCAAAGGATGATTTGTGCCTGTTAATAGGCTGAAGTAATTTCCCCGGGAGGGTTAGGAGCATTGAGCTTTTCCCTACACTAGTCCCCAAAGCTTTAAAATAACGTATTCTTATTGGTAGGTTTAAAAACTTTATGAGACTTTTATTTAATTTGGTTCATTAAATGAGTGTCCAAACGTTTCGACCACAAATTTTTAATCTACAGAAAGAGTTATTTTGTGCATCATCAATTGGGAAATACATCAATTTATCAGCCATTATCTTATCCCATTATATCCTTGCATTTTCCACTATTTTGTCATTGATCATAGAAGTCATTAGAAGTCATCTTTTAGTACAAATGTATTATCTTAATTTGTGCTTAGGATCGATCCCATGACACCTTTGACAATAAATAAATAAATTAATAATTATTGTTATTTTAGGAAATGAAGACTGTTTAACTTGTGCACTTATACAGATGGGAAGCTCAATGACTTACAGTGACAACAGCTGTCCACAGTGTGGAAAAATATATGATTAAATTCAATTATGGTACCACAGTGGGTTAAAATATGGCATAAAGTGACAACAGTTGTCCACAGTGTGGCAAAATATATGATTAACTTCAATTATAGTACCCCCGTGGGTTAGAATATGACCTAATGTGACAACAGTTGTCCACAGTGTGGCAAAATATATGATTAAATTCAATTATGGTACCACAGTGGGTTACAATATGACTTACAGTGACAACAGTTGTCCACAGTGTGGCAAAATATATGATTAACTTCAATTATAATACCACAGTGGGTTAGAATATGACCTACAGTGACAACAGCTGTCAACAGTGTTGCAAAATATATGATAAACTTTAATCAAAAGTGTGGAATAGTTATTTAGCGCATCGTTTTATAAACAGCTTTCCGTGGATAGTAAAATAAAAAGTTTAAGAATTAGGTATGGGTATATCTAAAATTAGTTTTTTAGAGGGCCAAATTGAGAAAGACTAAACTACATAACTTTTGTGTCACTTTTGAGGAAGACGATTTTGAAGAGATTTTCTTCCCCCTTCCCTATTTCTTTTCCGTCATATGACGTCATAGGGAATCGTTTTTCTCAAAGGTGACACAAAAGTTATGTAGTTTAGTCTTTCTCGGCCAAATTGACAACACTTATGTAATTCATCATTAAAATTACTTTTCTTCATCAAAAAAACTCATTAACCTATTTATATTTTTTTTATAAATTCTAGTACAAACTTTATTGTATACAATTGTACAATGCTTTATCTATATTGTAATGGTTGTAGTGGAAATAAATGTATCATTTATTATTAAACTTTTCTCTTAAGCCGGGCTTGGCAGCCGCATCTAAGCTTCAAGGAAATCACCCTTTTTATTTAAAAAAAAAGCTGTAAGTCGATATCTGAGCCAAGTATGGCAATTCCTCCTTTCAAAAAAATTCAAAGCATTTTAACACAAATATCCTTCAGAAACCTATCTATTGTAAAAAAGCTAGCTATGTTCTTGGCTAAATATATGAATAAAAGAAATAATTAAATTTGAAAATTATGTGTCTTTACTGCACATTTTTGATATAAGATGATAATCACTATATACATGTTTTATTAATAAATATATTTCTAGCAGATTAGTTATTTATTACATCGTATTATAGACAGCTTTCCGCGGATATTAAAATGAAAAATTGAAAAATCAAAACCATTTTTGTTAGCCCTGAGGGACCGAAGTCCTGGGACGACATAACTGATTTCAATTTTATGATTTTTAATTTGAATTTTCGTAGAAAATTGTATGAAATACCATGCTATAAATGATTTTTCAGTGTAGCTGAGAACAGGTTCTAATCCAGCGGATATTAATCGGTTTGGAAGCCATAATGGAAAAGTTTTTATATGTGTTGTATGATAAAATTCTATTTATAGTGTAATGTGTTAATAAATGAAAATATATGTGTTGTTCAAAATTCACATTTTTCATGGAATATACTGTTTTAACAGCGAACTAAAGGGATACGACAATGGCGGATAAATTGATGTACATTCCCAATAATGACGCACAAAATTATCCCATCATTAGATTTTAATTTGTTGTTGAAATGTTTACTCAATTAAAATTCAATAAAGTTCCCATGATAGTTAAACCAACAAATATGATAACATTATTATATGACTTTGGGGATTGGTATAATAAGCAGATCAATTGCTCTTTTAGTGATTAAAACGTTTGGACACTCAACTTAATGAACCAACCAATTAAAAGACCCCAAAGTTGGTAAGCCAACAAATAAGAAAAAGTAGTATTAAAAATCTTAGAGGAGTAGTAATATAAACAGCCTGAATCTCCTAGTTTCAGTATTCATTGCTGACAGAATTAAAAATAGGCTAAAAAAATACTCGAATGTTTGTGTTTATTAAGCAACGGAATAAGCTTATTGTCTTAGTAACCATACTATTATACCTGAGAAAATAATTTCTTAAATTTACATGCCTTAATTGTATGTGTTTTTTATATGATCATGGATTCATCCTTCTAATAAAAGTCAAAGAAAATGTTAAGTGCCTGATTATAATATTTGAGCCTCTGTCCTTATCCCAAGTTGAAGAGTTAATATAGATAAACGTGGATATTATGACAGAGGGAATTATTGTCAATTTAGTTTGCTAACATGAATATCACTTATTGGTCAGTTATTAGGGGAGGGGATGGGGTATTGGGGGTGGTGGAGGGAGTCATAATTTTAGCCAGCTACAAGTTTCACTTCATTACAGTGCATGATAATCTGGTGTAAGATCCAAGTAATAATTATTCCATTAGAGTTAAAGTGTTACTAAGTGATCTTAATATCATAATAACACTATATCAGATGGACCATCTATAATCATTATGTCTATTGTCCAGAGTTAAAGTGTTTGTGTAGATAATATTCTAACAAACACTTGGTAAGTGATCTTAATAACATAATACCACTATATCAGATGGACCATCTATAATTATTATGTCTATTGTCCAGAGTTAAAGTGTTTGTGTATATAATATTCTAGCAAACACTTACTAAGTGATCTTAACAAAATTAATTAAAGTGTTTGTGTAGATATTATTCTGGCAAACACTTGCTAAGTGATCTTAATAACATAATACTACTATATCAGATGAACCATCTAGATATATTATGTCTATTATCCAGAGTTTAAGTGTTTGTGAACATAATAATCTAGAAAACACTTGCTAAGTGGTGTTAATAACATAATACCACTATATCAGACGAACCATCTAGATATATCATGTCTACTGTCCAGAGTTTAAGTGTTTGTGAACATAATAATCTAGCAAACACTTGTTAAGTGATCTTAATAACATAATACTACTATATCAAATGAACCATCTAGGTATAGTATGTCTATTGACTAGAATTTAAGTGTTTGTGTACATAATATTTAGCAAACACTTACTAAGTGATCTTAATAACATAATATCACTATATCAGATGGGCATTCTATATATATTATGTCTATTGTCCAGAGTTAAAGTATGATTTCCTGTTTTTTTCAGCCACCTGGCTTTTTAAGCCGGCTTAAGGAAAACAAAGTGTTTGTGTACATAATATTCTATCAAACACTTACTAAGTGATCTTAATAACATAATACCACTATATCAGATGAACCATCTATAATTATTATGTCTATTGTCCAGAGTTAAAGTGTTTGTATACATAATATTCTATCAAACACTTACTAAGTGATCTTAATAACATAATACCACTATATCAGATGGGCATTCTATATATATTATGTCTACTGTCCAGAGTTAAAGTGTTTGTGAACATAATATTCTAGCTAACACTTGCTAAGTGATCTTAATAACATAATACCACTATATCAAATGGACCATCTATATATAATATGTCTATTGTCCAGAGTTTAAGTGTTTGTGTACATAATATTCTATCAAACACTTACTAAGTGATCTTAATAACATAATACCACTATATCAGATGGGCATTCTATATATATTATGTCTACTGTCCAGAGTTAAAGTGTTTGTATACATAATATTTTAGCAAACACTTACTAAGTGATCTTAATAACATAATACTACAATATCAACACATTTATGCTAATGATCCAAGGATCTAAAGGGATAAGCCAATAGCCGATAAATTGATTTACATTGTACATCCCTTTTGATGAAAAAGAATATTTTTTGTAAATTATACTTAGTGGTACAAACCGTCAAACGTTTGAACATTCAACTAAACCAACTAATCAAAACTCAAGGTGGTTAAGCCAACGAATAAGAAAATGTTATTATAAGACTTTTGGGTCTAGCATAATAAACAGAACAATGTCCCTTCCCTCCCTGCTAATGATCAGAGCAATAGCAGGGATACAGAAACAGAACAATAGATGATAATTGAAATAGAATTAGAATTAGTTGAATTAGTTGCGAAATCACCCCCACTCCTTTCTAATGAAAATTTGGCTCTAACGAAAAGCAAAAATGGTTCGGTTATAAGCGAGATCTTAAGGTACAAGCTCAATAACAGACAAACACACTTCTTTGTTCCTATTTTATATGAAGACGATTAAAACATGTAATTTTTGTTTTATATTTGAAAACACTAAAAAAATGCATAAATGTCAATGGGTTGAAATTGTCATATAATTTACAAGGTTGATTTAAAATATACAATTTTTAATTATCGCGTATATAATAGTTTTTTTTATCGCATCATATTATTAACAGCTTTCCGCGGCTAACAAAACTGGTCTGGTTTTCTTCTAAAGGTTTTGGTTGAAGAAATCCACCGCCAGAGAAATTGCCTTGTGGACATCTCTATAATTCAATTTTATTGAGTTATTTTAAATAAAAACATGTTTCATAAATGGATATAATATACATGGATATTATGACAGGGATTATTTTATCGTTGATGTAGGTTGCTTTCATAGTGTTCATTTATTGGACAATAGGTTACTGCAGAAGGAGGGGAAGGGAATGGTAAAGTATCAATGGGGGTTATCACTATATTAGCTAGGTTGAAGGACAATTTTATTTGAATAAGCGAAAATATAGTGCAACATTCAAGTAATTATACATATATCGAATGTTTCATATGTTTACTCAAATCTATTTCTTAACCACTCGAAAAGTGAAGCTTTACAAAACGGGAGAACTTGAACTCTTCAGTGGCTATTTTACGGTCAAACCCTAACTAAAAATACTAGTATATTTTGATTTACTTATAATTTTAGCCATTAACATAAAGTAAGTGCAGACCAAGCCTACCATATTTTAAGCCCAGACATAACCTGAATACATAAACATAAATCATAAATAGATACTAGCGACTGTGCCACTACTATTCGCAGAGGTAGGGACAGCAGAATAATAGCCTAAAACCATCCCAGTTTTGGTTTGGTAGTTAAGTTACAAAAAAAACTTACTACTTTATATTAAAGGATAATAACTCAATATTTTCCTGTCAATGATAGGATCTGAAAGGTTTCCTCTTGTAGTCCAGCCATGCGCCATATCATTAAATTCTAAAATAGAAACAAGATTATCCCTTCTGTAGATTATAATTAGTGGTTGAAGCGTTTAGGCGCTCTTGTAGTCCAACCATGCGCCATATCATTAAATTCTAAACATGTAAACAAGATAATCCCTTCTGTAGATTACAATTAGTGGTTGAAATGTTTAGACACTCTTGTGGTCCAACCATACGCCATGTCATTAAATTATATACTATAAACATCATTATTATCTCCTTATAATAAAGTAAAATGATGTCTGTCTGTCTGAACCAGAGGATCAGAAAGGTTTCCTCTTGTAGTCCAACCATGAGCCATATCATTAAATTCTAAAATATATTAATAACTGTTTTGAAAAACGCATATTGCACTTTTTTAGATTGTGAAAGTATTCAATCTATCTTATTTAATCATTGATAGAAGAGCTTGCTTTTGAAGCCTCAACTTAAAAATCACCTGAACCAAATATGGCAGTCACTCTTTAAAATTAAAAGCATCAAAACAGGTTTATATTTGCGGCTAAGTTATGGCTGATGCGCGGCTGCCGAGCCCTGCTTGATATGAAAAGGTGAAATAAATTAATCTTTAATTGAGTTCTCCAATCCCATGATTATTTTTCTCTCCTTGCTACACGAAGAAAGGGACAAATTATCAAGTTTACTTTTTTCAATAGATAAAAATCTAACCTTTGTATTATTTTTACCCTTCCTACCCTCCTCCCCATAAAAACCAATTTCAAAACCTTTTTTAGATATTTGCCTTACTAAAAGTATTAGAGGCTACACCCTAGAGGCCTCTAGGGGCACTTAAGTTTGAAGGTGGAGGCCAACCCAACCCCCTAATTTATTTTTTAGTTTTAATTACAAAAGTAATAAAATGAAGAATATAATTTTTTTCTAGAGTTGATTTATTTTAGTAGGGTGGTGGTACTCTCACCCCCCAATATAGTTATAAACCATCCAATGACCTGTAAAGAAGAACCAGACCAAAAAAAATACTATTTTATGATAGAAGGATACCATTTTTTAGGTTATTTGTCGCTTCTTTATCATAATCACTGATCTTACTTAAAACAATCTCCAAAGTGAAATATATGTATTTGAAAAAGATTTATTGCTCAACATTTCTTATTTACAAAGATTTATTTTCATTTGGTAAGCTCAGGAAGGGAGGTAACATAGGTTATTGATTACACTGGTCCCCAAAGTTTTTATTATTTTTCTTATATGTTTGCCTAACATCTTTTGGGGACTTTTATTGAACTTTGAATTGTTGGGTTATTATTAAGTTGCGTGTTTAAACTTTTCAACCACTAATTTTAATTTACAGAAATGGTAATTTTGTGTGGCATAATTTGGGGTGTACATCAATTTATCGGTCATTGACATATCCCTTTGGATCCCTGCTTTCCTTGTGTCAAGAAGTCTTATCTGTGCATGGTAATTTGCGCCATTTATTTTGGCCAAGGCATTCCCCCTTACTGTAACAATTAACTTACCTACAATAGTAAGATTACCACCAAGAATGTCTTCAGCCATGCCTCCAAGTTTTACATTGGCATCATCAGATTTACTGGGCAGAAACAGCTGGGGAGCTACAATCTAAAACAAGGATGACAACGTCCATAAGTAGTGAAGCACTAAAACCATGGATGGGAATATATATAAGGAGATTTAAAGAGCATTAAAATATATTGGAGAAAATAATCACGAAACATTTCTCACGTATATCTATAATTTTGAAATTTATATTTTGTAGCATGACTAACAGACAAACGGACAACGTAAATTATATACTAGATGCTCATTGGTAGAGAGAATCTTCACAAAGAATAATCAACCGTCTATTATAAATAACAACTGAGCAAAACTAAACAAACTAAAGCGGAAAGCTGTCTGAAATACTATACAATCAGAAGTTAGATTACCTTTTCATATATAGATTGTTCGTCCTCTCCCAGTTGCTTGATGATGGGAGAATGGGAAGGGTGCATGCTGAAAAAATAATTTACATTTTTCATCGAAATAATTTACTTTTGAAACAACAGTTTGACCTTAACAAAACATTTGATAATATTTCATACAATTTTCATTTTCAATATCCCGCCGGATACCGGATATTGAAACTATCCGGACGGATATCCGGCCCAATCCTATTTTGTATATGAAAAAATATTGAAATCAGCAATTTTGTATGAAATATTATCAAATGTTTTGTTAAGGTCAAACGGTTGTTTCAAAAGTCAATTATTATATTATACCTGACACCAGCACTAAACTCAGGCAGAGTGGACAGACGGACCACAGGGTAGCTGCCCCAACATTATTATTATTATACCTGACACCAGCACTAAACTCAGGCAGAGTGGACAGACGGACCCCAGGGTAGCTGCCCCAACAATATTATTATTATACCTGTCACCAGCACTAAACTCAGGCAGAGTGGACAGACGGACCCCAGGGTAGCTGCCCCAACAATATTATTATTATACCTGTCACCAGCACTAAACTCAGGCAGAGTGGACAGATGGACCACAGGGTAGCTGCCCCAACAATATCATTTTTATACCTGACACCAGCACTAAACTCAGGCAGAGTGGACAGACGGACCACAGGGTAGCTGCCCCAACAAGTTCCTAAAACAATAAAAAGATGAAATATTAAAAATTTACGGAAAACTTAATTCAGACTGTATTCTTGACAATTTTTAATGACTAACATACCATAGTGATTGCTGCGATTATAGCTATGGATACATTATTACTTGGATTTGACACCAGATTTTCATGTACTTTGATAAAGTGATACTTGCAGCTGGCTAAAATAACGATACATTCCATCTACCCACTTTACCCCATCCCCTTCCCTCCAACTGTATGCACAAACTGGCCAATAAATGAGGTCCATATAACCTAAATTTATCCACTTTATAATATCCACGTATATTCTACACAAAAAGTATTATTTATGAAGCATTCAGCACAAAAGAATAAAACATTTGCAATTATTGCTTTTTTATTTCATCTTAATATAAAACCTTATGTAAGGAATTCTGGATTTGAAGAAAAAAAAGTATACTCCAACTTAATATGAAGAATACTAATACTACAGAATACAGTGCAGTGACAAAAATTCAATTAGCATAGCAATTTATTAGAAATAAAAGTTAAGTTTTTAAATTTTTAATAAACAAAGTATAATGTTATAAGCGAAGCAACTCTATAATCAAGGCCTAAAAAGGTAAGTATGTCCATAAACATTATCCTGTATCAAGCAGTTTTTCAACAAATCTACTTACAATTTTGCTTCGACTCTTATACATCTATATTCTGATTATTCAGTTCTGACACTATACAAGTGTTAATGTCCATTTGTCCTACCGTTTCAGTGCTTCGCTTCTGTGGATGTTGTAATCCTTGTTTTCTTGTAATTCATTTTAGATTATTATATCAGTCATCTAGAGAGGGGGAGGGGGGGGGGAGATAAATCTACCCTTACCTACTTTTAATTTTAGATTATAAAGAAAAGAAAAAAAATGGGAGGGGATGTAATATTTTTAGGGTTAATTCCACTTGGAAGGGTGGTGGTACCCTTTTTCTTGAACAGCATCCAGGAACATCACATTTTTTCCTTGTCGTTGCAGACGGACGGAAAGGCAAAGTGAATTATAGAGTAGCTTCGCTACTAACTACATATAAAATCATTGTTACCAATAGCACCAAAAGTCTCTGCGCCGTTTTCTATAGCAAAGTCTTTCACTAGCAGCCAATCACTAAACAATGAAAATAGTATTTACAATAAAAGAAGGAGTAGGTTGCGCTAAAAATCCGCAAACGTTGTGGGTTTTAAGTTAAAAACAGTAGTAGAATGATAAAAATTATGTTAACTTTAAAAAAAATTGTCTATAGTTCTTTTCTATAAAGAATACACATATTTAATGAATATTATCGTTCTACTACTATTTTTAAGCCTTAATACTCATATCTTTACAGATTTTTAGCGCAACCTACTCCTCCCTTCTAAATAATATGAGCAATATGCTATATATTGACATCCTTCCAGTATGGCTTCCAAACCGATATCTGCAGGATTAGAACTGATTCATATAAAAATAATTAAATAAATACCATCCTGGCTTTACATTTAAACCTGGTTTTAATTTTATCATTTACATTTTCAACGTAACTTTAAGAGTTTATATATTTAAGAACTTTAGATATTCATGCTATACTAAGAAATGCAAAAATAGTCTGAATATTAAAAAAATGATTAAATTCTATGGAAACGTTCAATAGAATAGTTTACCATAAAAATTAAAACTTTGGATTTTTTTTTGTTGAAAATTTCTTTATAATTTTATTTCTCGTATTCATTCGAATCCGGTGGATAGGAACCGGTTCTCATAACTGGTTTTAATCTCATAATTGTACATTCTATATCCGCGGAAAGCCGTTTATAATGCGATGCGAGAAATAACTATTTTCGTATTCATTCGAATCCGGTGGATAGGAACCGGTTCTCATCCATACAAAAAAAACTGTCTAGCATCGCATTATATCCAGCATTCTACGAATATAAAAATTTACAAAAATAAGATTTAAATTAGTTGTTTTAGCCGGCGCCTTCGGCTCCTCGGGGCTAAAAAACTGGTTTTAATCTCATAATTGTACATTCTATATTCGCGGAAAGCTGTTTATAAAGCTGTTTATAATAACTATTCTCATTTAATTCCCTTTATGAATAAAATATTTTTTTGTCTTTTCTAAAGTAACTAAGTTGTCTATTCATTTACATCTAAAAAACAAAAAGCTATTATCTTACAACCTAATATGTAAAGTAGTAAGGTTTTTTGTTTGTCAATCTACATTATGAAACCACTGTAAATTGAATGAGATCTTCATATTAGGTAAGTACCGAGACGGTTCAAGGCTATTTCATGTATCTAACGTAGGTCTTGTGATGGTTTTAGACTACTTTCCTACTCCCTGCCTCCCCCTTTGAACACATAGTCCAGGTAGATGCTAGAGGCAAAGTCGCACGCTAGTAATTTTCGTTATATGCGCTATTTTTAAAATATCTAAAGCTACAGGGAGATATGTAAATTGAAGATAAAATTATCTTTTTTAAATCTCATGGGTCTGAAAAGTTATTTTATCGTATTATACCAGCTTTCCGCGGATATAAAATTAAAAAAAGTTAGGAATTAAACCAGTTTTGTGATTCTTATTTTAACATTCGTGAAAAATAGTCTGTAATACTATACTAAACATGATTTTTCAGTATGCCTGAGAAATCCAGTGGATATTAATCGGGTTCGAAGCCATACTCGAAATGTTGATTACTAGGGTTGGGCCGGATACTTTTTTGGCCGGATACCGGATATCCGGCTGATTTTAAATGCCGGATATCCGGTATCCGGCCGGATATCCGGCAAATATCCGGTTATCCGGCCAAATTACCGGATATCCGGCCGGATAACCGGCTAAATTACCAGATATTAAAGTAGCAAAAAAAATTTATTAATAAACTTTTGAGATTTCATATATAAAATTTACATAAAGATAAACATATTCAAAAAATGTTCTTCTAGCTTCAATAATAAGAAAATTATAGCCATTTAAAATTTTAAAAAGCAGAGATTTTTGGTGTAAAATATAAAAAAAGTCATAGTCGGATATCCGGCCGGATAGTTTCAATATCCGGTATCCGGCCGGATATTGAAAATTGCCGGATATCCGGTCGGATATTGAAAATGGCCGGATATCCGGCCCAACCCTATTGATTACCTATACAGTTTAGTCCAGTTTGTCTCCGTCTTGATGAAGTTTTCACCTCCAGGCAGCCAGGGGAGTGTAGGTGGTCCTCTGAATTACATATTTATTACCTTACCTATTATTTATTACCACATATGGGCGACATTCTAACGTTAGGTTCAACAACCCAGGATAACTAAGGGCAGTAAATTCTATCCTTTTTTTGTCAAAACATTCGGAGTATTGGGTTAATTAACACCCATCAGACAACCAACCCTTTGATTGCACGAATTGTGTCTGATAAGTCTTAAATGTACATGGTAAGGAGTTGCGCCTGATTATGGGCCAAGGCATTCCCCCTATTCTAATTATTGATGTCGCGCACCTAGCATAGCAGCAATACGACCGATTTTTTACGTATTTTATTGTCAGTGTATATCTATGATAATTTGCGATAAATGTACTAATAAACAAGGATGACAAAATCCATAAAAGCGAAGCACTGAAACAATAGGACAAACGGACATTAACACTTGTACAGTGTCAGAACTGAATAATCAGAATATTAAAGTATAAGATTTGAAGAAAAATTGTAAGTAAATTTGTTGAAAATCTGTTTGATACAGGATAATACAGGACATACTTACATTTTTAGGACTTAATTATAGAGTTGCTTTGCTTATTAAATTTTACTTTGTGGTTCCAAGAATCTATATATCAAAAATTAGATCAAACGGATAATTAGATCAAATAAAAATTTGATATTAAAAAAGTAGAAAAATCAACATGTTTAAAATGGACCTATGCTACGCTTTCTAAATCGTACCAAACTACTACAGGAAGGACCATGCAAAGTTTGAAATCGATAGAACAATTCTAACAGGCCTAAAATAACGGGAAAAAAACTATCATTCTCGGACGGACGGACGGACCGACCCTAATATAGAAAAGCTTCGCTTTTATAAAATAATTTTCTGTAACCAAATATTTGTATTTTGTGATACCAAAAGATAAGGAATACTTAGATATATTGACATTCTAAAATTATTCCGCTATTAGCTAGATTGAATATTAATCTTTTTATTCCATTGTCCTATCCCTGTTTAAAGTATTAAAGTATTTCCTCTTTCTTTAAAATATTTTAGGATCCTAATATTTTTTATTTCAAATTATCGTCCTGAAAGGGTTAAAATGTTTAGTTAACTCATTAGTGCCGAACCGGGTATTAAAACCCGGTTCAATAAAATGTAAAAAAAACGGTTTCTGGCTTCATAATTGCATCATTCTCAGTATGAATCCCCCCTCTACTACCCTGGCTTTCATTTCCCCCTGGAGCAGGCAGTTTTGCTTACTTCCGTTAGCCGGTATAGCTCAACAAAGTTTGAAAATCATGAAAATTCATAATACTCCATCTAACTTTTTTGTTTTTATAGTAAAGTCGCAAATTTTTTTCGTGAAATCTAATGTTTATTGACAAGTACATCTATTTGTGAATTCGTTTTATTCAAATTATTATTTTTTATATGATTTTTTTATCGTTTTTTTATGCCCTATATAAGCCCGGTTTGGCTTGGCCATAAATACCCCACAGTTTTAAAACCCGGCTCGGTTTCGGTTTTTATTACCCGGTTTTAACTTTTTAACCAATAAAAATAACAGTTTTCGTCATTAGTAAGGGTTTGAGCCACCCTAATAACCCTAGTAATCTCTATATGTGTCTCCCAATAGTTTTATGCTCGTTTTCTGATATGTGTAACACCCAAATTTTATATGTTCTTTTTTTGTAGTGTGTGTCTTTTAAAACTTTGAGAAACGGGTTTTTTTACCGGCACCTAGAGCCAAAACACTAAATTTGATATAATTCGCTTCGTATATTACTTGTAGCTCTATAGATTACATGAGTTTTCAATTAAGGATTGTATCAAAGTTCTATAAAGTGTTCATCTCACTTTGGGCGTTCAAAAATTACATTTTTCAATTTTTGGTCGAAATAACCGGGTTTTTACTACAAAACCGGGTTTTAATGCCGGCAGAAACCGCCCAAAACGGGTCATAATGCCCGTTTGGTATTTATGGCCAGGCCAAACCGTTTTTTTTGCAATTTTCCTATGCACGCCACTAGAGCAAAACAAAAAAATTGGAATTCCGTTTTTACCATTATAAAGCTTCCCTGAGATTTTCAGCTCGATCGGTCCATAAAAGTGGCGCTCTGCAATAATGGGTTAACTGTTAATTTTTAGTTCAAAATCTGACCACATTAAGCACGTATCGCTTTTATTTTAAAACTAAGTTTTCTTTTATTTACTATATTATAAATTTAAATTTTCTGTTTTAAGAATATAAATTTAATACTTCAATATAATTCAAATAGCAACATGAAATAAAAAAAAAGAATTTATTCTTCATGCAGTAAAATAATGGGTCATATCGTTCTGGTCAATGGGAGTTTATTATGGATTATTGGAGCACTATGAGTTTTAAACATTTATTCCTTGGAAAACTTAAGCTCATATATAGACATTTATTTCCTATATAGATCTGACATGGATCTTGAAGCAATAAAGCAGGCTGTTTTGTAAATGTTAAAAATTGGTAGAATCTATTAAATAAAAGTTATCGCAAATATACTTAGTAAATGAGATGATTTGTCAATTTAGATTGCTACAAAGGAAATTATTTTTTTCTCTCAGTTCATTCATATATCCAATAGGAGGGAAGTGGATGGGAGACATAATTATTTCAGCCAGCTGCAAGTATCAATTTATTAGAGTACATGAAAATGTGGTGCAACATCCACGTGATAATATTGTGGTATCCGCCTAGGGTAAATGGCAGACACCAGAGTTCGAAAAGACTACGGCAGTGTGAACAGACGTGGACACCTATACTATAGAGAAGCTACGCTTCTCTGGCAATCACTAAATAATAAACAACATCTATTCAGTTGTTCCTTTATTGAAGGTCTAAGGATTACTAAAGTTGTACAACATAATATAAATACATATGGATTAGGAATAAAGATAGTTAAAGGTAAATCATACAAGTAAAACATATATAGTTGCAATGGTTAGGTAGATGGCTATCCCTGTCCGGGGAAGGCAGGATAGCCCATGGAACAGCACAATAGGTAGATAAGCATAGAGGGGTTGAGTGGTAGGTCTGGGTACTAAAAAGGGAAGGTTTGATGATTACTGTGACAACAACAGTCTGTGTGGGGGTGATTCTATCAGGTGAGGGAAGGCTTAGATCCTTTATCCTCAGGGTTGAGGTGGTGCTGATAACTTGGTGGTTGAAGGGGAAGGTTCCGGTGCTTAAGATGGGAGAGGGAGGGGTAACACCCCTCCCTCCATTTACAGGACAACTGAGAGATGAAATCCATACTGTTATCTGACATATTTTCAGGTGGCGTTACAATTGTAGAATAACAGGATTTAGCTGGGTGCGTAGCATCACTATAATGTCTTGGTTTCTGCATGGCCCAGAGTTGCCGCATACCACAACTCTCCCCTCGGAAGGCTGGGAGGGGTTGTCTGCACCGCCAGACTTCCGACAGTAGTTGCGGCCTTCAGTTTGTTGTCCTTGTGGAATGGGTCCGCCAGGATACCAGCTGCTGAACGGTGGTAGACTCCAGCCCTCCCCAGGTCGAACGGAATCTGCTATATCTGCTGGAGTAGCTGGTCCTGTTGGATGTTCTGGCCGTTGGATGTGTACCTCTGAGGCCACCCTGGCAACCTCCAGGGGTGGCACAGCACATGAGGGGGCTTGGACCAACAGCCGCCTGGTATACACCTCTTCAGGTTTCTCTACTGGGCTGGTGGTCTCCATCGTGTTGGTCACCTTGCTGCTGGCAGGCTGGCTACTGGATGCAGGCGCAGCTTCTTCGCCCTCGGGGCTGGTCAGGTTCATTCGGCTTCCAGGGTCTCTGTCAACGCGGGCAGGTGGTGGTTGCCATACTGTAGGAGCGTTGCCTCCCTCAGGCTCATCCTGGACATTGGCAGGGTGGTGCATGGCAGTCAGACCTGCAGGGTAGGGGAAGGTAACAGTCCATCCCCTGTGCCGGAGGCTGTCTTGGATCTGCAAGGGTGGCTCCGCTCTAGTTGGCTGGGGGACAGGCCCATCCACGGCCACTGCTGCTGGTGGACTGGAGGCACAAGGCTCCGGATTTCCTCCCCTAGCCTGAAGGTGTCCAGGCACATCGTCTCCATCTTGGGTAGACATAATTGTTGGGGATCCTCTACTTCTATGGTTAGGCTCGGCACTTGGCGCATCTAGTTGAGTTACTCCCCAGGCAGCGGTCAAAGCTTCTTCAGTTTGGCTGGTAATGGCTGATATCCTGGTTCCTGGGGCAGATGCAGGGGGCGCAGGCAAGTTTGACCCAGCACAAACTTCCTGGTACACCAGTGCAATACAATTACCCTGGCTTGGTTGAGGGAGGTAGACAGCTGGATGCAGTTGAGGGTGAGGGACAGCTGGACTCTCCCTGCTGGCTGGGGGCTCTGGCTGACTGGGGGTGACGGGTGTCACCCCTTCCTCTGGGGCTGCGGGCTCGTTCCGGGGTCCAGGTATCTCGGTGGCGGCGACGGTTGTCGCCCCAGGCACCAGCCTGGGGGCGCTGGATAGCACCCCCCAGTCTTCACAGGGGTCCAGGTCTCTCGGTGGCGGCGACGGTTGTCGCCCCAGGCACCAGCGTGGGGCGCTGGATAGCACCCCCCAGTCTTCACAGGTGGCGGCGACGGTTGTCGGCCCAGACATCAGCTTGGTGGTGCAGGGAAGCACCTCTCGTTCCTTCCAGGTGGCGACGCCGGTTGGCGTCCCATACATCGACTCAGACTCGCTGGCTTGCGCCTCTTGCCTCTCCCGCTCGGCGGCCGCCAGGGCCTCCCCGTACACCGTCCCGGTGGCGCTGGGTAGCGCCCCTCGGCTCTTGCTGGGGGTGACAGGGGTTACCTCCTCCTTCGGGGGACGCGGTCTGACGGGTACCATCATGTTGAGGCCGACCGGCAGAGGCCGCAGGACTTCTGGCTCCGCAATGTTGGTTGGCTGCACAAACACCGGTCCCATGTGGTTGAGGCTGAGGTCCAGGCCAACCCGGTTGGGTTCAGCCGCTCCTCCCAGCACATTGATCCTGGCCACTATGGTCCCAATCTGAGACACAGACTCCTGGGTAGCCGCGGCCCCAGCGGCGGCAGCTGGTTGGGGTGACGGCTGGGCATCTCCCTCCAGGTGGACCTGGGTGTCAGACTGGTTGTAGGCAGGTTGTTGGGCTGCCTGGTGTTTCTTCATTGCCTGGTCCCAACCGGTTCTACACTTGGCGGCTGTGTGGCCGTTGAAGCGGCAGCGCTCCTTCGTCCAGCTGGGTCCCATCAGTCCGGCTTCCCCAGGGTGTATCAACCTGCCAGGTCTCTCCTCCTCCAGTTGGGGCACCAGCTGACAAACAGGGTCTCCCCTAATAGGGGTCAGGCAGTGCTGGGCTGCTTGTGGTGGCTCCTTGGTTACATTCAGCCTCCTCCCCATACACACAGGTCCCTTCCATCCAACAGCGGCTCTCCTCTCCTGGGTGGCGAGGCCAGCCTTGGCCTTAGCTTCTGCAGGTGCTTCTCCACATGAGGGATCCTGCCTCTGGTTACGCCAGGTAGTTGGTAGCAAAGGCCGTTGATGGTGCCAGTCGGAAGGGGGGCTATGATCTCTGGGGGGTACCTGTGGCCAGTGTGTGGACAGGTACCCACAGTTGAACCAGCAAGGCCCAGAAGATGCCATACTGATGGTAGCCTGAACTGTGTTCTGGACTGCCAGCAGGCTGTTGGTAGCCACCTGAGTTGGGCCAGAGTTGCCAGCTGGTATTGCGTCCCTGCCAGGCTCCGTCAGCTGCTGGTGGGGAGCCCCTGCGGTGGTTCTGGTTTTGGCAGGGGGTGGCCTTTTTATTGACTTCCCTAGTTGGAGCTCTGCATCCTGGTGGGCCTCCATCTTCAGCAGCATGGGGGGACTTGGCTGGGTCCTGTGCAGTGGTTCAACAGAGTAGAGGCATCTGGTCTTGGAGTGTGGGGGAACAGCCTCACTGCTGCTGGTCAACCCTGCTCCCTCCGTGCTGGGTAAAGCCTTCCACTGCAGCAGGTCACCATTTCCCATCCTTAGGCCGGTCCCCAGTCGTTCCATGCCTGGGGGCTCCCAGGGAGGCTTGGGTGGCGGCTCCCCCACCCCCAGGTACGCGTCGGGCATCTGGGTGAAGAGCCTATTCCCCTGGGACAGCTCCCCATCCTCCAGGTTGGTGAGGCCAGCGCCAGGGAGGACCTTTCCACCCCAGACACAGGTGGTACTGGCCCTAAGGCTGGGCCCCTTTGGAGTCTCAGTTCTGGTGGTAGTGTCCATCTTGGGGCTGGCCACTAAGTCTCTGAAGCTTGTCACCTTCTCATTAGGCTCAGTCGCATCGTTCAACACCCCCAGGAGGACACATACAGGTTCAACAATCCCCAGTCCAGTATCTCCATTTCTTGTGCGTTGAGCACCAACTGTACAGGAGCTGTGCAGCGGACATTCAGTCACCCTTCCAGACAAGGGCATCTCAGGGACCAGGGGTCTGTGACCTGGCATGTGTTTTATGTTCACTGTACTCAACACAGTAGGCCAAAGTAATAACAGAAGCAGCACCTTGTATGAAGAAGCAGAGAGTGGTGGGGTACAGATGTTGGTGGTTATGGTCCAAATGAAGACTTCTGTCCACCACAGTGCCAGCAGCATGCCTAGGCACACAGTTAATGCCCAATCAGGAATGTCTTCTATTGCCGCACTTCGGGCTAGGGGCTGACAATTTCTCATCTTGTAGATATAGGAGCAGAGTAGAGTAGCTGCGCCGCAAGGAGGTTCGAGCCGGCTCACCCCTATTATAGATACTATAGCTGTGTAATTAGGGTGGTAGTCCACGTAGCCGTAGGCTCTGTCCTCCTGGCTCAAGAGTTTTGGTGGCTGGAGCGTCCCCATGATAAGTAGCAGGGGGTTGGTCTGTTGGTGCCAGCGTCTTGTTTAACTGTTGAGCCTGAGTTGTTCTCCTTTCCAGTATAGCTCTTGATTCCTGTGATAACCAGCGGATCTTAGCTTAGAGATAAAAGGGAATATGTTAGGTATCCATAGATGTCTCTAGGAGCGTATACGCTAGTAGATATATGGATATGTAGGCTATCTATATATATGGCTACACTCCCATATATATATACGTGTATAGGAATATCCCCAGAGCTAGCTAGCTTTCCTCCTTGCTTCAAAAAAAATCACGCTTCCTCTGTATATAGTTCACAACCATGAGGGTCTATGGTCAAGGTACACACCACCACTGCCCAGTGTGGGGCATCAAGTCAGGCTATGTCCACAGGGTGGGCGTACTTTCGTTCAGTTACCATAGCAGTCTCCAGTGTTGTATGGTGAGGTTAGTATTCACTTACTTGCACCCATGATACAAAAAACAACACTATTTATCACTTGGGTATTTATATATACATATATTTTTTCACTAGCCACTCAGCTTTGAAGTAGGGTTGGCAGGGCTAGGAAGATGTTGAGGGTCTGAGCGGGTTTAAGGAACTGATTTAGTTTTCCTTATCACACTGTAGATAGGGAGGGAGGAGCTTGCAAGTTTTTTCTTCTAAAAAATATCTCTGTTGTATGCTATAGAGTGGCCCCTCTCCTGTGTGTGTGTGTGTGTGTGTGTGCGTGAAATCTCCTTTCCTTGCAGCGCGCTTACGCACCGTCAAATCCGCGCACACAGGTAAAACGCGCACTTATCCCTCAACTCGCTCTCTCATTGGTCCGCTTTGTCCGTTGAATTTTATGATATGTCCCGCACTCGGTTGCGCGACCCGTAAATGGCGCTCTGTCCTCCCGATCACTAGCTCCACACCGTGGGCGGACTTAGTCAAGTGTGGGTAGGAGGGGGGAAGCGCGTGAGGGGACGGGGTAAAGCCGTCCGTTCCCCCTGTGGGGAAGGGGGAGTGCTGTGGGTTTGAGGTAACTGTGTGATGAGGTAATGGTGCCCTCTCTCCTTAATCCTAGGCTTATTGTTATGTCACCTTGATTGTATTCTCTTCAATGGAGAGTGGGCCCCTCCCTTTCCTCTGGAATAAGGGGTGTATTTGTTGTGCTGGAGGCTTGGGTGGTCAGATTGTTTATCAAGGCATTGTTATATTACATCTAGATTCTATTTTTGGCCTTATCACAATACATAACAGATTTGCTTACCAAGCCTGTTCTATTTTTAGTTTTATCACAATACACAACAAATTATTTGCCAATCCTTGCTCATAAATCTATTGTTTAGCCATCACACTAGGGTGGTAATCCCTACAATGTGATATAATATCTGCTTTTCTAGATGGGTGGCTGCGCTGTAGCCTCTCAGGATACTTGGAGTGGACGCAGTTTCCTCTGCTTGGTACACTACACTCGTATGTTGGCTTGCAGCTCGCAGCTATTTGGCGTGTTTCAGCCTATCGGCGGCAGGGAATGTCCCGTCCTACAGCGCCGTATATCCGAATCCGACTGTTGGCGGCAGGGAATGTCCCGTCCTGCGGCGCCGCTGGTTCGAATCCTTGGCTTGTTTCAGTCTATCGGCGGCAGGGAATGTCCCGTCCTGCAGCGCCGTGTATCCGAATCCGGCTGATGGCGGCAGGGAATGTCCCGTCCTGCTAGCGCCGCTGGTTCGAATCCTGCTATCTCTTGCAGTAAATGTTGGCCTATTTTCAGCCGTTTGCACTTATTTGGCCTGTTTCAGCCAGTCCGCAGGCCTGTTTCAGCCCTTGAGCGCTCAATTCTCCGTTAGATATCGGCACTTCTCGCGGTTCTCCGTCAAGTTTCGCTGTTTCGCTTCCACAACTGCCGGATGCAGAGTTAGACCTTGCTATCCAGGGTGGGTAATTCAGGTTGCTTGTGTCAGTTTTGCCAGTTTCACTGCTGGGAGTACCTTAGCCTCAGCTGCGCGTCTGCTCTACACTTGTGGTTTGCCGTAATCTCACACAGCTGTCACCAAAAGTTGTGGTATCCGCCTAGGGTAAATGGCAGACACCAGAGTTCGAAAAGACTACGGCAGTGTGAACAGACGTGGACACCTATACTATAGAGAAGCTATGCTTCTCTGGCAATCACTAAATAATAAACAACATCTATTCAGTTGTTCCTTTATTGAAGGTCTAAGGATTACTAAAGTTGTACAACATAATATAAATACATATGGATTAGGAATAAAGATAGTTAAAGGTAAATCATACAAGTAAAACATAGATAGTTGCAATGGTTAGGTAGATGGCTATCCCTGTCCGGGGAAGGCAGGATAGCCCATGGAACAGCACAATAGGTAGATAAGCATAGAGGGGTTGAGTGGTAGGTCTGGGTACTAAAAAGGGAAGGTTTGATGATTACTGTGACAACAACAGTCTGTGTGGGGGTGATTCTATCAGGTGAGGGAAGGCTTAGATCCTTTATCCTCAGGGTTGAGGTGGTGCTGATAACTTGGTGGTTGAAGGGGAAGGTTCCGGTGCTTAAGATGGGAGAGGGAGGGGTAACACCCCTCCCTCCATTTGCAGGACAACTGAGAGATGAAATCCATACCGTTATCTGACATATTTTCAGGTGGCGTTACAATTGTAGAATAACAGGATTTAGCTGGGTGCGTAGCATCACTATAATGTCATGGTTTCTGCATGGCCCAGAGTTGCCGCATACCACAATATATCTCTCTTGTGATATCTAACAGGATATGACATTCCTATCAGTAATCATTTTCTTAAGAACTATAAATATGTACTTTTTATTTATTGAGTACTTTCAATCTATGTAGCGGCTGCGCCCGCCTCAACCTTAACAAAATCTTTGCCTCAAGAGGAGATTAAATGTGTTTTTTTTACAAGGGGCATGCAACTTGGGAGGGTCTGCAATTCTACCATTATCGACTAAAGCCTCCCCTGACTGACAAATTAGCGGTCACGCCCCCCTGGAGGCCTCTAGGGGCACTTAAGGTGAAAGGGGAAGTAAAAAATTCATCCCAACTTTAGTTTTAGTTTCAAATAGAAAAAAAATTATATTATATTTTTTCTGGGGACTATTTCTCTAGGGAGGGAGCCCTTCCTCAAAATAAATATAAGCCCTACAAGCTACACTGTAAAGGAGAACCATATCAGTTCTTCAGCTATTAAGATACACACACACAGACAGACACATAATGTAACTTTTATATAAGGATTATTTCCAATCCCCCTCCACTCCGAACCCCCACAAAAAAAATGATGATAGAAGTTTGGGTTCTCAGAATTTTGTTTTGTTCCCCCCCTTTATTTTTGTACATAAACTGATGTTTATACAAATGCGCCAATTTAAAATCCCCTTCCCAAATTTTTTTTTATAATATTTTTTATTAAAACTCAAATTAAAAAGTAGAAGGGCGGTTGACTTATCCCCCTCCCACCTTAAGAATACCTAGAGGCTTCTAGGTTCTTTGCCTCTACTCTATCTTAAAATAAAAGCTATATCTTGCATTATTTTTTCAATTAGGTGTTTGAACACGAATTGCATATTGTAAAAACATTTTTTTTATTGTTATCCTAATAAGATAAAAGCTATACTTAAGAATTGTTTAATAGTTATTATTATATTTTGCATTTAAAAAAAAAAAACACAAAAATTGGTCAGAAATTTGGGTATATTTTGTACTCATTTGCGTCATTTCTATTTTCGGAATTTTCGCACAAGTCATAAAAAAAAATGCTACCTGAAATAATCTGGCAGAATGACGAAGTATCCCTGATAATACAACAAATCTTTCTCAGAGACGTTAAGGGATAGGAAAATGGAGGATTATCATTTCAAATTATTGTTAGAAAAGTGTTAAGCCTGTTGCTCTGTAAGCTCAGTTAGGGAGGGGACATTGGGCTGTTTATTACACTGGCCCCTAAAGTTTTTTTTCGTTGGCATAACATCTTTAAGCTGAGTGTCCAAACGTTCTAACCACTATTGTAATCTACAGAAGGGGTAATTTTGTGTATCATCATAAGGTATGTGATATGTACATCAATTTATCGGCCATTGTCTTATCCCTTCAGATCCCTGGTATAAACTAAAATGCTTACCACTAAACTCATATTAGGGGATAAGACATTTGGCGATAAATTGATTTACATCCCTAATAATGATAAACAATACCGAATAAACCCCTTGAATAGATGAAAGTTTGGAAACCACTAGTTTAAACCTACCAGTCAAGATTTAATCGTGAAAGTGTTTATAAGACTTAGGGTACAAGTTAAATTTACAGCCCAATGTCCCTTCCCTCTCTACCAAAACTTTATTAAAAGTACGAGTTTACTTAAACTTTAGATCTTTATCATTTCTAGTTCATGGTTTTCTCTGTCTTTGAAATTAATAGGAAACCTAAAAACTAATTCTATATTAAATATATTAAGATGTCCAAACCATAATAGTTTTCTTAGAAAATTGTCTGAATGCAACCAGGGAGCTAAAGGGATAAGACAATGACCGATAAATTGATGTACTTTATGAAACAGCAAATCAAAATTAATTTTAGTCCCCAAAGCCAACGAATAAGATAACGATATTATAAAACTTTAGGGACGAGTGTAATAAACAGCCCAGTGTACCATCTCTCACTGGAATGCAACTCTCATGTACAGAGCTGGATCTTTAAATCATTTCAATGGTGCGCCAAATAGAGGTGAGCCAACTTTCCACCAATGAGAGCCCAGCATTTTACGAAATGCCGCGCTGTGATTGGCTGAAATTCGGCGAACCCCCATTTGGCGCACCATTGAAATGATTTAAAGATCCAGCTCAGGGAAAAATTTTCAGTATATTGGGAGGATAAGACAATGGACGATAAATTTATGTAAATCCCTAATTATGAAAAACAAAATTATCCAATATTTATTTAGATTAAAATTATCAGAAAGATTTGGATACTATTAGTTTATCCATCCGAGTCTAAACTTAAATATTTAGCCCGTGCCTTCGGCACCTCGGGGCTAAAAAACTGGTTTTAATCTTATTATTGTACATTCTATATCCGCGGAAAGCTGTTTATAATACGATGCGAGAAATAACTATTACAGTTTTTTGAAGATCATTCCTAGTAAACATTTTTCCAGTATGGCTTCTAAACCGAATAATATACTGAAAAATTATGTATCGCATCGAATTACAGACTATTTTCCGCGAATATTTAAAAACTATCTTGGGATTAAAACCAGTTTTGTTATCCCGGACCTTTGGTTTTGATCTTAAGATTTTCATTTTCATCCGCGGAAAGCTGTAGGTATATAATACAATGCGATAAAAAAAAACATAAAAAGTAAATAATTACTCAATATAATTCCCTGTTTTTTCATTAAAAAAGGAAATATTATTTTGAATAGGCTTAAAATACAATGATTCCATTTCTAGATGTCTGCCAATCGGGGCCAAAAAAATTCAATCTTATATTTTTTCATTCTGATATACGCAAAAATATGTAGATATTACGATGCAATAAATAATATAAAAAAAAGATTTTGTTATTCCTGATCGGCGAAGTAATCACACAGCTGTCTTGTTCGTCCAGCAGAAAATCCAAAGATGTCGTAATTCCATATGATACACCTAAATTAAAAACAAGGTCATTGTTAAAATATTTTGTGCAAAAAAAAAACAAGGATTACAACATCCATAAGTAGCGAAGCACCAAAACTATGGATGGACAACCGGAAAATTTTACTATATAGCATTATCAAAAAAAAAAAACATTATACTAATATAAATCACGAAAACATTATTACGTAAGAGCCAAGAATCGATCTAGCACCCCAATCAATAAGAAAATCTTAATTAATCTTTATGGAAATATGTAAAATGTGAACTTATTTATTAGTACCTGAATATTAAAGCCCCCTATTTTGAATAGGAGTCTAGAAAATCATGAAAACTTAAAAATCTAGGAATCGAACTAGCACCCTAACCAATACGCAAATCTCAATGAAACTTGTTAGAAGCATGCAGAATTGAAACTTGATTAATCAGTGAAAAATTGAGCCATCTATGTTGAATAGGAGGCGAAAAAATCATGAAAACTTTAAAATCTAGAAATCGATCTAGCACCACAATCAATTGACAAATCCGAGTGAAAATATGAAGAATCTAAATGTGCACTTATTTATTCCCCGAAAATTTCAGGCGTCTACCTTTAAAAGTAGCCAAGAAAATCATGTTTACCAAAACGTTTCAGACGGACATGCGGGCTTTCAAATTATAGAGTAGGTTCTTTTCTAAAAATAATTAATACGTCTGAACCTGAAATATTTTATCATACACAAATGATTTAAAATCTAAAACATATTTCTATTCCTCTTCTTATTTGTCATTTGTCATTTTATTGACATATTAGGTTCTAGGAATTTCAAAATGAAAATAGAAAAATTTGGCATCATTTTATATTTCCTTATTGAAAACAAATAGATAATAATGCATTTTTTTATAGAAAGAAAAAGAAAAATTATATTTCATAGTTATAAATGTTAAGAGAAATATTTAATTGAACATTAGCCTTAAAGGTAAATATTGCATTATTAATTTGTCAAACAATTATTTTCAAAAATATTGCATATGTTTTATTATTTATTAGAGGTAGTTTTAAAAATTATAAGGCAGATGAAAAAGTCCCATGTGCACATCGGGCTTCTTATAAAACCGTATTCAATCCATGGAGAATTTCATTGGCTTTTCCTTATTTTGTTTTCTATACTGCAGGGAGGGAACATTGCACTGTTTACTTCAATAGTCCCCAAAGTTTCATAATAAAAAATTGTTATTTGTTGGCTTAGCGACTTACGGGAACTTTAATTGGTTGGGTTGGGTCATTAAGTTGGGTGTCCTAACATTTCAACCACTAATTCTAATCTATAGAAGGGGTAAGTCTGTGTATTTTCAATGGGGATGTACATCAATTTAACAGCCATTGTCTTATCCCTTTAGATACCTGGTTCTTTACAGAGTCTAATCTAAAAACAAATTTGACTGAAATGGAATGTCAGAATTAAATAAAACGGTGGTTTTAAAAAGAAAATAAAGCTAAATATTACTGATGAGTAACAATAGGTTTGAGAAGTTAATCATAATGTTATGCTAATAAATTTATTAATTTAAACCCTGATAAATTATAAATTTCATCATATTAGTTTTGAGAGGAAGGGAAGTTTTTGTAAAACTATAGTCCATTAAGTCATAGTTATGATTGTATAGCAATGTATTATAGGTCTTAAACTAATTTGATTATCTATTTCAGGTTAGATTTACATGATTTTAATCATGGTATGGTTTTAAGCTATTTTTTCCTCCCCTTTAAATACTGATCCACTAGATGCTAAGGCCTTTACCACTAGTATATGAATAATTTATGCAATATCATAAGGACAACTATTAAAACTATGTCGGCTACAATTTGGAGGTAATAATTTGGGTAGGTACTGAAAAGCAATTTATGGCTGGGAGTTGTGAATAGATTTACCATACGTGGATATATTGACAGAGAAATTTGTCACTAGTTTAAGTTGCTAATATGGAACTCATTTACTGGTCCAGTACTGAAGGAGATGGGTTAAAAGGGGTAGCCAGCTTGGAGTATCACTTTATAAGGGTCAAGAGTACATGAAAAATTTGGTGCAACATCCAAGTAATATATATATCGATCGAGTTGTGTAATATATTATATTTCTCATATAGAAGCATTTCAAATTAATTCAAAAGCAATGTTCAGGAATATTAATATTTGAAATGACTAATATAGTTAAGGTCTTGCTAACCGCTGGACCTTTGTGGTTCTCCTTTACAGTTAAGATACAAATAGGCCCGGATAACTATATTAAAAATCTAAATGGGGTATTCCTATCCAGTTTTTTGTTTAGGAATGAATATTTTTTACCCGAGGGAATAAATGATGGACCGATAGGTCATCATTTATTCACAGTTTTTTGTTTAGGAATGAATATTTTTTACCCAAGGGAATAAATGATGGACCGTGAATAAATGATGACCTATCGGTCCATCATTTATTCCCTTGGGTAAAAAATATTCATTCCTAAACAAAAAACTGGATAGGAATATCATTCTCATTTAAACAAAAACTAATTTTTATGCTAAAATGTGGTTTAATTTTGGTTTTTGAATTTCATTTATTTCCCTGGTATCATGTTTCTTTCTTTCAGTAATTAATAAAAATTCTAAAATCTTCCAAAAAAAATTAAAAATCTTCTAAAATTGATACCAGGGATATAAATGATCATACCGGGGAAATAAATAAATATTTACATCCACTATTTAAGGGGTCGTTTATATGAGAATGGGTATTGACACCCCTCTACAACCCCCTAAGGGACACTAGGGTGACTTAAGAACACGGAAATTACACACAGAAAATATTAACTTGAAATTTCAGATGACAATCTTAAATAGGAGCAGAGAAAATGTTTCAGATACACAGAGATATTTTTAATTATAGAGGTCATTTCCAGGAATCTAAAGGGTTAAGACAATGGCCGTTAAATTGATGTACATCCCCAATGATGATACACAAAATTCCCTCTTAAAAAGATTTAGGAAATGTTTAGATACTCAACTATGTGAATTAATTAATCAAAACTTATTTAAAGTCCCCAAAAATGTTCAGCCAACGTATATGAAACCTTATCATAACCTTTGGGGACAAGTGTAATACAAATCCCATTGTCCCCAATTGAAAATAACAATACTTACTTTGAAGAGTTGCCAACACTGTACACATTTAATCCATCTTCTAATGCTGTTACAGCTCCTTTCTCCCTGTAAGAAAAGATGATTTAATAATGATTGATATTTGTTATTTATCGCATCGTATTATAGACAGCTTTCCGCAGATATGAAAATGAAAAACATAAAATTTATTCCAGTTTAGGCTAACAAAGCTGATATTAACATGCTGAATGATAATATCCGCGAAAGCTGTCTATATTATGATGCGATAAATAACTAATTTATATGCAAAAAACGATGATCCAAATTTCCTTTATTACACACAGGTCTCCTTAGCAAAACCTTAGATTAAAAAAAATCTCCAAAGAAACGGACAACAGGGCCTTCAAATAGGGTACAGTGGTGGTCAGAATCCGTTGGAGATTAAATCTTAGCTGCTCCTTCTTGCCAGATATTGCAATTTGAAGTTTTGTGGTAAAAATGCCTAAAATTACAAGAATTCCAAGGATATATGCATAAGTGAACACCTTAATTCATCAAATAAAAAGGGTGAGTTTAACATTTGAGGAGTTTAGATATCTCTTCATATGTAAACTACACACTTCATCCCCATTTAGAACAATTTTTACTACTATAAATGATGTTTTTAACTTCAATAAGAGTTATATATAAGGTACTATAAGCTTAAAGAGGTATGTTCAATTTACAACTTTATCCTAAAGGCTGTTACCCTGGAACCAGTAGAAAAACTTCAGTTTAAGTTTACATATGGCCCAAGTTACTTTTATTGATTCTGCCCCCCCCCCCCACACACTCTCACAACCTATGAACTTTAGGGTGGAGGAGGGGGGGTGCATAGTAATGCTATTATGTGTTTCTCAAAAACTAATTGAAGTATAGTGGGAAAATTTTTTATGTATGGTTTTTAGGCCAAAATTTTGTAGAATTTATGTTGACCACCTTCTCCCCCCCCCCCCCTCGTTCTTACACAATTGAAAGGGGGGGGGGGGGTGGTAGAAGACCATTCCAATGTGTTTTATGAAACTATTAGAGATATATATAAGCTTTTGGATTTGTATTGTTGTGGGACCCAAAGCACTTTTACATATATTGCTGACCTCTTCCCCTCCCCTCATAAATCAAAAACATAACACTTTGTAAAGAGAGAAAGGGGGGGGGGGAGTTGCAGTTGAAATGGTACTACTATATTGTGTTACTAAGAAACTACTAGAATTATAGCAGCAAAGCAATATGCTTGAGATATGCTTTCGTAGGTCAAAAGTAACTTTTACAAATTTTGCTGAAATTTCCCACCAAGCCCCCTTTCCCTCCCTATTGCTTTACAATCCCCCCCCCCCCACCCTCCAATGAAGTAATAAAAGGGAATATAGCAATTCCTTGTGATTTACTTTGAGATTACTCAAGATATAGAGGGCTTCTGAATTTAAACTTTAGTAGGTCTATAATTACTTCATACCTCATACTTTCCCCAACCTCAACCAACCCCATCCAGAAAAATTATATTGCTGCTTAATTTCCCCCCACCCCCATAAAAAAATATTTAAATATTGCTTTCCCTCCTCCCTCTCCAGCTACCCTCCAACCTCACCACCTGTGTTTTACTCAGGAACCACTACAGCAATAAGGAGCAAACTTTGGAATAAAGCTTTTAGATTTCCAAATTGCTTTATATGTATTACCTATTCAATGTTTGGGGAAGGAGCAATGGGTTGACAATATTTCTTTTATTAGTCCAATAGGTTGAAAGAGACTATGCACCAAAATAATTGTACTAGATTAGGAGGGTTGTAGTTGGAAAATAATGAAAATGATCCAACTACTTGAAGTATTGTGAGAAAAAATTATATGTAAGATTCTTGGGCTCAAAGTTTCTGGATATATTGTTGACTACCCCCCCCCCCCCCCCCCCTCCTAATGAAATCCAATTGGAAGGGGGTGAAGAGGCAGAAGAGTTCTTTAGATATTACTAAAGAAATATATAAGCTTTAGCACTTAAACTTTAGTAGGCATCAAAATCTTTTACAAATATTGCTGCAATCAACATTCTCCCCCTTCTTAGACCCCAAATTATTAGGAGGGGGCAGTGGATGTGAAAAATACTCTTGTGTTATTTTAAAATCACTGAATTATATTAAACAAACTTTGGATTTAAGCTTTTTAGGATATTAGTTACTTTTACAAAAATTGCTGAATTCCACCACCCCCCCCCCCCCTCCATCTGTTGGAAATAGAGGCTACTGGCATAGGTAAATAATATTGTATATTATTTAGAAACCTCTGAAGATATTCAGGGTTAATATTTTAACTTATGTAGGCCCATATTTACTTTTAAAAATATCTATTCCAACTACAACCCTCCTAATCTAGTACAATTATTTTGGTACATTACTATGCCCCCCCCCCCCCTCCACCCTAAAGTTTGTAGGTTGTGAGAGTATGGGGGGAGGGGCAGAATTACTAAAAGTAACTTGGGCCATATGTAAACTGAAAGTGAAGTTTTTCTACTGGTTCTAGGGTAACAGCCTTTAGGATAAAGTTGTAAATTGAACATACCTCTTTAAGCTTATAGTACCTTATATATAACTCTTATTGAAGTTAAAAACATCATTTAAAGTAGTAAAAATTGTTCTAAATGGGGATGAAGTGTGTAGTTTACATATGAAGAGATATCTAAACTTCTCAAATGTTAAACTCACCCTTTTTATTTGATGAATTAAGGTGTTCACTTATGCATATATCCTTGGAATTCTTGTAATTTTAGGCATTTTTACCACAAAACTTCAAATTGCAATATCTGGCAAGAAGGAGCAGCTAAGATTTAATCTCCAACGGATTCTGACCACCACTGTACCCTATTTGAAGGCCCTGTTGTCCGTTTCTTTGGAGATTTTTTTTAATCTAAGGTTTTGCTAAGGAGACCTGTGTACAATTATATAATTTGGTGAATTAGATAATTAAGTAATAAAACCAATTCTAAACTACGTTTAGATATAACATAATTTTATGTAAATTTTAAGTAGCGCACCTAAACAGACGTATTTTAATGGGGGGGGGGGGGGAATTATTTTCTAATGGTATTGCCTTATTTAATTTAATGCTAATGTACTTACTCATAATCGCTGTTATCTAATTTTGGTAGGGATGTGGATTTTTGTCCAGTAGCCTCATGTTCAAAGCCTAAAAATATATACAACATAATTCCTAGAAATGGATATCCTAATGTATAAAGTAACAAGTCTTTAAACTACTAAACCGATTGAGTTCTGCATTTTTAGAAAAATTTACATAGGTCAAAGGAAGGTTTTAGGCTATTTTTCAATCTCCTTCCCACTCCTTGTAGACTAAAATATATGTAGACATATTTACAGGGGAAAATTTAGGTTGCTAACATTGACCTTAGCTGGATCTTTAAATCATTTTAGTGGTGAGCCAGATCGGGGTGAGCCAATTTTCCACCAATGAGAACACAGCATTTTATGAAATGCCGCGCTGTGATTGGCTGAAATTCGGCTCACCACGATCTGGCTCACCACTAAAATGATTTAAAAGATCCAGCTCTTGTTTATTGGGCAGTTCGTTAATCCAGTAGAAAGGGAGGGGATAGGGTAAAAAGAGTGGATTGGGGGTATTGGCATCATAGCCAACAGTGAGTAATACTTTATCAGAATGCATACAAATCTGGTACAACATCCAATAAACAAAATATCCATTTTTTAAACTTACTTTCTTCGCTGTCAGCACTCTCAGCACTAATATCTTCTAGAAACAAATCAGGTTCCTCCTTATTATATTGAAGCAGCTTATAGTACCTAATAATAATGACGTCATACAATACAAATGGCCAATCATAGGCCATTATACATTTTACCATTGGTCAGGGGCTGTGATTCAACCAATAAGTGCAATTTAAATTGCCGAAAACTAAATAATTTCTTGGCGTAGAACTTTTTTTGATGTAACTGAATGGAAGTGGGTAAGAAGGGGGGGGGAATTAGGGAAGAGGGTTGAGGGGAAAATATCGCTTAGCATTGCTTGTCAGAATAGCATGCCCTAGTCCCAGACCATTAGTCAATATGAATGTAAACTAGCCGATCATTGATAATTTGTATCGTATGACGTCATTTTTTATAACGCACTATAAGCTGCTTCCCTCATATTCTTCTTCACTGCTGTCACCACCAAGCACTGTTAGACGAAGCTTTTTATTGGTCAATTAAAATAAATTCTGGCTTACCATTGGTCAATCAAAATGTACACAGGCCTGCAATTGGTCAATTAAAATCTATACTGATCTGCCATTGGTCAATCAAAATGATTAGTCACCTGCAATTAGCAATTTAGTCTGTGTATTGGTCTATCATTGGTCATTTGTATTGTATGCCGTTTTTTAATAGGCACTATAAAAAGCTTCCTGTTTGACAAAAGATTAAGAAAACACAGAAAACTAATTTTCCTTTCCACTTCATTTTTATACTGAAATTAAGAGATATCAAGTTACAAAATATATGTATGTATAGGATTTACCAAGAAAGAGGTATAATTTCAAAACTGTGTATTCAATTATGTCGAAATAAATATATAATTATATTCTAGACAACTACCCGACCCCTCTATCTTAGACCTTTTTGCCAGCAGACGAGAAAAAATTTCATAAAACTTTGCTTTTCAGATTAGGCTGTTTGATTCTTTCAGTTTTTTTTGTGAAAAATTATTATTTCTGCAAAGTATTCAAATTTACTATTATCAATTCCTCAAAATTATGCTTCCTTTAATTACATACAATAGACATTACTTGGACAGAAAACGATTGGTCCCATTCGTTATATATATTAATCTAGCATTTATAAGCTGTACAAAAATACCATTAGAACAAGGATGACAACATCCATAAATAGTGAACTAATCATAGATAGGAATACAAACGAGGAGACTAAAAGAGTTTTGTTTGAAACAAGAATAAAAATATATTGGAGAATAAATCACGAAACCTGTATTAGGTATTTTAATGTTTGTATTTAGTAGCATGACTGATAGACCGATGGACAAAGTTAATTACATAATGGATCCTCATTAGCATAGGAAATTTTCACACTAAAATTCAGCCGTCTATCTTTAATAGCAGCTGAGATAATCACATTTCCCCAATCGGTTTACTGACTGACCGACGGACTGCATATCAGACGCAGAGACATAGTAAATTATAGAGTAGCTTCGCTACTAAAAAATATGATAAATTTCTAGTTTTGAATTGTTAAATCATGCAACCCTTATTTATAATTATGGCTTCATCTCTCAACCTGTTTTAGAAAGCAAAGAAAAATATGATACTATCATGAAATGAAATGGTTTCATAATCATTTTTCCAGCATGGTTTTGAAATCGATTATTATCCGCTGGATTAGAACCAGTTATCAGATAGACAAAGCCCAATCTGTACCACTTTTGAATTATCTATCTCTTTTTTAGGGGTTTTCTTTCCCACTTCTCCTCTCATCTCCCTCATTTTATGACGTCACAGGAATAAAAAGTAGTGCAAAATTTGTAGAGTATGGGCTTCGTCATAAAATATACTGTAAAATACTGTATAGCATCGTAATACAATTAATTTTCCATGAACGTTAAAATAAACGTTAAAAGAATGATTACAAAATTATAAGTTAAAAGTCAAAGTACATGATAGAATTATAATTATACAATAACAAGAATGACAACTTCCATAAGTAGCGAAGCACAAAAAAATCATGGAACGGACAAAGTTATTAAAGCCAGACGGACAAAACAACGTATAGACTAGATGCGCATATACATAAGAATCTTCACTGAAAACTTCAGATGCACATCTTCAATGTCAGCCGACAGAAACACATTTCATAAAGTGATTGACTTACGGACTGGCAAAGTGAGTTATAGAGAAGTTTCGATACTAAAAAGTTAATTAATTAGTAGCTTTGCTTAGTAGACGATCAATTAACGTACCCGTTATTAAATAAAATTAACCCTAGTGTGAAAATAATCTTGATTTGCTGTACAAAGTCATAACTTTTACACAATAAAATATTGGAAAATAGAAGTTATTTTGTTTGCTTTTTTGATGAAAAAAAGAGGTCAAAATTAAATCTGAAAAATATGATAAATAAGAATAAAACCATCTAATGATAAAAATTTACATACAAAGTACGTTCTTTTAAAAATACGAAAAATCGCTCCTTATGGAGGGATGTCGTGGAAAGGACTATACCCAAAATTTACATACAAAGTACGTTCTTAATGATTTGTGGATATAAGTGATTTAAACTAGATGAACTAAGAATACTAGTTATTTCTCGCATCGTATTATAAACGGCTTTCCGCGGATATAGAATGTACAATTATAAGATTAAAACCAGTTTTTTAGCCCCTAGGTGCCGTAGACACGGGCTAAAAAAACTGGTTTTAATCTTATGATTGTACATTTTTATATTCGTAGAAAGTTGGATATAATACGATGCTAGACATAGTTTTTTCGTATGGATGAGAACCGGTTCCTATCCACCGGATTCGAATTAATACGAGAAAATAGATTACACTGAACTTGTTGTTTACCAGTTGAGCACCAAACCAAGACTGTGGAGTGTAAGCAAATATTATATTCATGTTGTTATTGTTGCTATGTACTTTCATTTCATGGATACAGGGGAAGGAAAATAATTATATATTCCCAGAAAGGGACTGAGAAACAAAACATTACTCATAGTTTTACCAAGACATTTTCACATTCACAATATCACAAATATAAAGAAAAGCAGGTTAATGTTTAATAGCTAATGGTGGTGTTTTCAAATGATATATTTCATCTTTAAGAACATAGCATACATGAATAACTAAAATTGTACATGCACAATACAAAATAAAATACTGTTTTTGTTCTAATAGCTACATTTTCAAAAAATAAATGTTAATATTGTTGTTTTGATAATAGAAAATACCGGATCTACTGCAGTTCACGGTAAAATATTGCTGGTAACGAATATGGTCAAAGATCCATGAATTTTAAAGGCTGCTAGCTGCCAAACGGTTGAACGTACAGATCATGCCCGCACACCATTTTAAGCGGTATAAGAAGGCCTACAAATAATCTTGAATAGCCAAGATCTATTTTACGCGTTTTTTCTTCAGTGAAGCTTTCCCTGTGCATCATTAGATCTTGGCTATTCCAGATTATTTGTAGGCCTTCTTATACCGCTTAAAATGGTGTGCGGGTATGAACTGTACGTTCAGCTGTTTGGAAGCTAGCAGCCTTTAAAATTCATAGATTTTTGGAAATATTCGTTACCAACAATATTTTACCGTGAACTGCAGTAGATCCAAAATAGCTAATGGTACCTAGAAAATGTATATATTTAATCATTTTACATCTGATAAAGAAAGAAATTTACTTCTGATGAAAGAAAAGATTAATTTACTGTCTTAGTTTTACATACAAGATTTTATTTTAGCTTTAAAAGTAAAACATTAGATTTTTAACATCCATTAACCCTGATGCACCTTTAACCAATGGTCTTGCACAATGGATATACAATATTAGTGGATATTGTGACAGGGAAAAATTGTCGTAACTTTAGGTTGCTATCATGGTCATTTATTGGTCTGTTAGTTCATCTAGTAGCAGGGGATGTGGACGGGGTCAACTGCGAATATTACTTTATTAGACCACATGAAAATCTGGTGTAACATCCAAGTAATAATATATCCATTTCTTGCACCCACTTACAAGTACGTTCAAGATTTTGGGTATAAAACAATGAACACGAGATTAGAAATCTTCCCAGGGAAGGAGGGGATCACGTTAAGCTGTTTATTATACTAGTCCCTAAAGTATAAACTTAACGTTGGCTTAAGAACTTTTCATTGATTGGTTCATTAAGTCTATATTTATCAAACACTTGTAATCTACAGAAAGGGTAACTGCAATTAAGATCAATTTATCAGATAAGAAAATGACCGTACATCCCTAATGGTAATACACAAAATTACCCATTCAGTAGATTATAATTAAAGGTTGAAACTTTTGGACACTCAAGTTAGTGAACCAACCAATCAAAGTTGTTAAGCCAACGAATAAGAAAATGGTATTATAGACAATAGTGTAACAGCCCTTTGTCAACCCGCCGATATTGATGAGACGTAAATTTTTTTTCCGTTGGTTCATGTGTATTTTTAGAGAAAATTTAAAGTCGGTCAGGGAGCGGTCAAACGGTTATAACACAACTTTTCTCAGAAGGTCATTGATATCTAAGTATTCACCAAAAAATATTAGGTTTCGTTAATAATGGTACCTGCTTGGTTCGGCACAGGACATCAAAAAGTAGAGTAGGGGGAATGTCTTGGCCCCAAACAGGCGTAACTCATAACCATGCACAGTTAGGATCTCCAGACAAAGATCGTGCAATCAAAGGGTTGGTTGTCTGTAATGTACGGTATCACGGGTATGAGGTGAAGGACTAAGAGTCTGGCCTTGAGTTGACAAGTTGACTGTTCACAGTCCAGGTGCAACTCACCCACACGACATTAACATTAACAGCCCTTTGTCCCCTCCCTGCCTGCCTTCTGATACTAACTGATTGAACCATGCATAAGATTGTTTTGAATCAAAATTTGAAATGCACCTAATAGTGTTTTCTTTCCAAATTAGTAAATTGGGATTAAAGAATTTTTATAATGAAATTGAAAACGAGTAAAAATAACCCCAATATTATTTTAAAATTAAGGTGGAGAGGGGTTTCAGTTTTCGACAATCAACTTTGATGAAAGGGTGATAAATTAATTTATGTTTCTAATAGGGCTGGCACGGATACTTTTTTGGCCGGATACCGAATACCGGATATCCGGCTAATTTCTAATGCCGGATATCCGGTTCCGATCGGATATCGTGCCAACGTTTAATATCCGGCCATTTACTGTATATCCGGCCGGATAACCGGATATCCTGCGTCAAAAATCAGCCGGATTTCATGTAACCGGATAGTTTTAATATCCGGTATCCGGCCGGATATTGAAAATGGCCAGATAACCGGCCAGACCGGATATCCGGCCCAACCCTAGTTTCTAATGATGAAAAACATGATTAAATTATTGGGTTAAACGTTTGGAAACTACAATTTTTGAACTAACCAATTAAAATTCAGTAAAAGTACCCAAGGTTAACGTAGTAAAACTTTGGGTACCAGTGTAATTTACAGCGCAATGTCCTCTCCCTCCCTGCTATAAATGCACTCAACCCCACTTGATTTGGTTCCCATTATTTGTTGAGTAAATACTCGAAATCGGGGAGGGAGGGGACATTGGACTGTTTATTACACTAGTCCCCAAAATTTTCTTATTTGTTGGCTTATCAACTTTAGGGACTTTTAGTGAATTTTGATTGGCTGGTACATCAATTTAAGTGTCCAAACGTTTCAACCACAAACTGTGATCTACAGTAGGGGTAATTTTGTGTATCATCATTGTGGAAGTACATCAATTTATCTACCATTTTCTTATCCCTTTAGGTCCCTGTATTTAAATACTTGAAATGTTTCTTCAACTAATTTTAAGATGTGCCGAATTTTGATTTCCAAATGTGTACGCAATTTCCGCGGTGTTTCCTCATCTTATCTTAATATTTCCGGCATTCTAAAAAGCTTCAAACTTCCCAAAAAAATCAAAATTTTGAAAATTAAAGTTTTGAATGTATTTATACAAAATTTTCAAAGTTTGGAAGTTTGAAGCTTTTTTAGCTAGTAGTAAATATTGAGCGGAAACTGCGTACACATTTAGAAATTAAAATTCAGCACATCAATTTTAAAATGAATTCTTCAATAACCAGGGAGGGAGGGGACATTGGGCTGTACATTACACTGGTATCCAAAGTTAATAATAATCAAATTATCTTATTCATTGGATCAAAAACTTTGACACTAAATACTTTATTTTCCTTTGCCCTGCCGTCTTTTATAAATGTTGTTTCCTATTTATTTAAAATCATTCAGATATCTATAATACAAAGTAGCTTGATGTCTGTCCGTCCGTCCCTCTGTCTGTCTGTCTGTCCGTCCGTATGTCCCTTAAGATCTCTGTAACCACTGAACCGATTGGATTCTACTCTTCAGGGTATATACCTATTGGTCCTGTGGTGGTTTAAAGCTATTTTCTTGGGGGTGGGATACCCCCAACCCCCCCACCAAAAAATGAAAATTCCCCCCACCCAACACATTAGACTATGAGCAGCATTTTTACTTTTTTTTTAATTATCTCTTGGGGCAAAGCCCCTAGAGGCTAGGAGCGAAGCCGCTAGTAACATTAAAGAACTAGGAATTGTCATTGAATGTATGTGAAAAAAAGTTTTTAAAACTTTGTTTTAATTGAATTTGTTGTTCTATAATATCTTTGATTGTTCATAGATATAAATTTTCATATGGTTTAAAGTTAAACTCAACATAAGTTTCTGGTATAATCTAGAAGGAACCCGGTATCGTAAGGGATAAGAAATTAAAAGATAAATTAATGTACAATAAAAAAATTTTCCATTCTGTAGATTAAAATTAGTGATTGAAAAGTTTTTATGCCAGCTAATAGGAGATCGTGATGTTTATGAACTTTTAGTGACTTAGGTAATTCAAATGCCTTACTAGCCCCTATCTTATTATCTTATAAGTTTTACCGAAATATATTTATGGGGGGCAGAAAAATAGCCTTACAATCCCAAGTATAAAATATAGTAATAAAATATTTTTAAAAACCACCCCGGGACCTATGTGAAGTTTACCTTTAACGGAAACTAAATCGGTTAAGTAGTTATTGAGATCTTAAGTTTCAGACAAAAAAAACAAACTATTTTATATAATAGACTAGCCTAGCTCAGGGAGTAAGGGAGGGGACAATGGATCGAATATTCAATTTTTAGGAGTCTCAGACTTTGGGGACTGGCTTAAAGGGAATGTGCAAGAATTTAGCAGTTTCTGACTGAGTTTGGGGACTTGCGCATGAAATGCCGCTACTCGTTATGTATGTTTTGAATAGTGGGGGGAAGGGAAATAAACACTTGTTGTGTTAGTTTGGAATATAGCAGACGGGGAGAAGGGAGGTGGGGGTAAGGGGCAAGAGAAATAAACAGAATAAAAAGGGGCAGTCATATTCTTTCTAGCAGCTGGCCGGGTCCAATAATCTTTTAATATAAAAATCACACCAAAAAACCTCAATATATTTCATCAAAAACAAGTTGTGATTTCACTTTACATGACGCTATGGAAATCTATTATTCAATTAACAATCCCTTTATAATTTCCTACAAATTTATTGGATTAGACTGGATTTCATGCCCTTTCGTTGATAACTCTTATATTGAATTAAATGCCCATTGTCCCCTCCCTTACTCCCTGAGCCTAGCTTCTAGGGGCTCTGCCCCAAGAGGTGATAAAAAAATCTTTTGCGAAATACGTAAAAGGACAAAGGAAATCTTCTACAAAAAAAAAATGGGGGGGATATTTGTTTTTTGGGGGGTTGGGGGTGTCCCACCCCCCAAGAAAATAGCCTAAAACCACCACAGGACCAGTATGTATATTCCCTGAAGAGTAGAATCCGATCGGTTCAGTGGTTACCGAGATCTTAACCCTTACAGATCGGGGGGGGGGGGGGCTCCAAGAGCTCCCCCTCTAGTTTTTTCAATCTCATTTTTTTGTAGGTAAGATGGAGAGCTGTAACTTCATGACTTTTTAAGTTTAGTAATTATGTGTCTGTGTCGGTCGTGGTGTCCGGTCAAAGTCGGTTGGGTAGCAAAAAAAATTAGAAAAAATTCTAAATAAATCTTAATTTCTACATTATGACTTTTGTGTATAAGGTAGAAACCTAAAAATTTTTTGGTGAATACTGAGATATCAATGACCTTCTGAGAAAAGTGGTGTTATGACCGTTTGACCGCTCCCTGACCGACTTTATGACCGATTTTTGTCCGGCTTTTACTACAGACATATATCATGAATATCGTGGCTTCTATTACACCTAGAGACCTATAATTTTTTTTGGTAAATCCTTGAGCAATAATAAACAGATAAAAATATTAATTTTCGCCGCCAACCGTCGTTTTAATTTGCCGTTTTTCGGCGATGATCAGAAAAAGTAATTTTTTTGTTATGAAAATGAAAGTTCGTCCTAAAATTTGGTCATCCTAGCTGCAAAATTGGCCGCTCTACAGCTGTTTTAAAATTTAGCGGCTGGCCGCTAAAAAGCGGCTAAGGACCGCTATGACTAGAAAAAGTAATTTTCTCTAAAAATGCACATGAACCACCAGAAAAATATTTTACGTCTTTATCTGTACTAGGAGCCGAGATAGAGGGGGGGGCTCTTGGAGCCCCCCCCCCCCCCGATCTATTAAGGTGGGAATTGGGGCCCGATCTGTAAGGGTTAAGGGACGGACAGACAGACAGACAGACATCGTTCTACTTTGTATAATAGATATACCTTCCAGCTCTGAGCAGACAATCATGATTTATACCCCGTATAATTATCTATCAAAACCAGATAGAAATTTTCAGAATTTCTTGTTCAAAAGGTCATATTATGTAAGTCATCATATTTTGTACACTTTGGTTGTGGTTTAATTGTGTAGCTCTATTCATGGATCTAAAGGGATAAGACAATGGCCGACAAACTGATATACATACAAAATGATAATATCAAAATCACCCCATCTGTAGAAATGTCCCCTGGCCTATAACCTAACCTAACCTAACTAAGAAAAATAACAGGACCAGGGGGGGGGGGGTTGTATAAAAAATATATCTGAATTTTAGTATACTGATTCCTAACACAACAAAGTACATTATCATAAGCGAAGCATCTCTATGATCAAGTCCTAAAAATGTATGTATGCGCCACAAACAATATCCTGTATCTAATCAGTTTTTCAACATTTTACTTCTTGTACATTTATATTCTGATAATTCAGTTCTGACACTCTACAAGTCTTATGTTCGTTTTTCCTTCCATTTCAGAGCTTCGCTTTTATGGATGTTGTAATCTTTGTTTTATATTTAGATTTGCTTTGATAATTATGGACGTTTTTAACCACCTTTTTTGTTACTTTTTTGTGATTTTCAAGAAATCTGAAGTTATAAGAAATGATATACAGTGTGTTTTTTTATGAGAACTTTTTTGAAAGCAATTTTAACCCACTTCTAGTTATCACAATTTAATGATTAATGGCTTATTTTCTTCGTTTTTTTAAGGCAATTTGAAAATCCGCGAAGAAAATTTTAAAAAATCTTTTAATTATGTTGTGACAAACACAAACGTCATGGCACCCCAACCTGCATTTTCTCCTGATCAGCATGTATGGATAATTTTTAAGTATGGCGAAGTGAAAAATATCAAATTGCTTCAGACAGCCTTTCAAAAAGAGTTTTATCCTACTAACCGCAAGAAAGTGCCAAACATTCAGGGAGTAAGGGAGGGGACAATGGATGGAATATTCAATCTTTAGGAGTCTCAGACTTTGGGGACTGGCTTAAAGGGAATGTGCAAGAATTTAGCAGTTTCTGAATGAGTTTGGGGACATGCGCAAGAAATGCCATTACTCGCTATGTTAGTTTTGAATATATATAGTTTTGCAGACAGAGAGTAGTTCAAATATAAATAAACGGCCCCCCTCCCATACTATATTTCACTCCCTTCATCCCCACCTCCTTTTTAAAAGTAGATGAGAAAGGGAAATGGAGAAGGGAGGTGGGGGAAATAAACAGGATAAAAAGGGGCAGGAAGGCGTGCGGGTCATATACTTGCCCATCCAGCTACACACCTGCCTGCCCCTTTTTTCCGTGTTCACATCACTTGCCCCCAAATCTCTTTTCTCTTTTCCTGCCATCTGAAGAGATCAAGGGAGATATTTCTAGTAATTAATTACAGAATGGTTATGTCAGTCTGTAATACTGGTAATCTTAATTTCAAATGATTGCTTTTTTTCTTGGAACTTTTTTCTTAGTTTATGGTTTTCTAGATTTAATCAACAATCACTTTACAATTTCCACTATATTTTCGGGATTATTCTGGTTTTCATGGCCTTTCTTCAAAAACACTTAAATTGAATTAATTGCCCATTGTCCCCTCCCTTACTCCCTGCCAAACATTAGTTGTTTCAGACGAGTAATGCAGCGTTTTGTAAACAGTGGTGGGAATGCCCAGCCTAAGAAACGTCAGGGAACTGGAATACCTGACGATGACATAAAACAAGTTAATGATTACTTTCAATCCAAGGATGATGCACATCTCAGAGATGCAAGCAGAGAGCTAGGTTTTTCTGTTTACAAAATATGGCTCATTCTAAGAACAAAGCTGAAATGGAGATCATATACACCTACTCAAAGAAGAAGGCAGAAGATTTGAGCACAAAAAAAGGCCCAAAAACCATTTTTAGATAATGACCACTAAGTTTTGAATTTTAGATTTTACTGTTCTTTTTAAATAAAAACTGAAATATTTTTTTGTTGTTCTATTAATTGCCTTAAAAAACGAAGAAAATAAGCCATTAATCATTCAATTCTGATAACTAGAAGTGGGTCAAAATTTCTTTCAAAAAAGTTCTCATAAAAAACACACTGTATTAATGTACAGCCCATTTGTGTTAAACAAAATTACCTCTTATGTTGGCAACAATTATCGGTGGAAAAGTTTGGTATCATGCTGATTTTCTATAACCCAATCAAGATTGATTTATAAAAGTTCCCAATTTGTATACGTCAACCAATGGTAGAAAGTGTTGAAAAACTTTGGGGACCAGTATACTGTACAGTCCAAGCAGATTTAAGCTTTTCATTATATCATTAGCAATCTTTTTAATGCTTGTAAAATCAATAATTAAATTTCAAATCGTCAACATTTTGAACTAATGTATAGTATAAATGGATATATTATTACTTGGATCTTACACCAGATTTACGTGTTCTCCAATAAAGTAAAACATGCATCGGGCTAATTTAGGGATTATACGTTTTCACCCCCTTTACATAATATCCCCCCACCTACTTGATGAACGAACTGACCAATGAGTTCCATGTTAGCAACTCCCCCTATCATAATATCCACAAATGTTCTACATCCATATGCATAGTTCATTTAATGTCCAAGTCTTATTATGATATAAGGTTTATTAATTATATTACAAATTTAACACTTGCACTAATAATAGAGGTAACATGAATTAGATTGCCCATTAGATCCATCCAACTATTAGTAAACTGTTTAACCATTTTTGTTAGCCCAGAGAAGCCTAAGGCCAGTGATAACAAAATAGGTATTAATTTTATGATTTAATTTTAATTTTATTAGAAAATTATCTGTAATACGGTGATATACATGATTTTTCATTATGGCTAAGAACCGGTCCTAATCCAGCGGACATTAATCGGTTTCATAAAATTACTTTTTAAATGATATAAAGGAAAGGTCATAAAAGCCCTTTAAATATAAAGGGCCAGCAGGGTTAGAGCTCCCAACAGGTTTATGAGATCTCAGGGAACTGACTGAAAGAAAGTCAGACATTTTTTCTTCATTTTGGGCTGTTTATTACACTAGTCCCCAAAGTTTTACAATAATGTTTTCTTATTCGTTGACATAACAACTTTGGAGACTTGTATTGAATTTTGATTAGTTGATTCTTTAAGTTGAGAATCTAAAAGTTTCAATCACTAATTTTTATCTAGAGAAGGGGTAACCTTGTGTGTTATCATTGGGAATTTATATCAATTTATCTGCCATTGTCTTATCCCTTTAGATTCTAGCAAAGTTACAGCTCAAGCGGTTAAAAATCTTCTATAGATAATTTGTCTATGTTACAAATTAACGAAAACACCTGCTTATAGCATTTATTGGAAATTTAAAAATATGAATTAGTTGAATTTACTACTTTTCATGTGCTGATTCCTATTTTAAATTATCAGATGTTACAGGGATAGGTTTATTAAAGTTAAATTAATATTTCATTCTTTTAAAAAAATTACGTATTCATATATTTTTTATTCAGTGTATTTATATTGATAGTGACTAATATTAAATTGTGGCAACCTAAAGGCATAGGACAATGGCTGATAAAATGATGTACATCCCCAATAGTAATATACAAAATTACCCCTTCTGCAGATTACATTTAGTGGTTGAGATGTTAGAACACATAACAAAAACAACAAACCAATCAAAAAATAATAAAAGCCCCCAATGATGTAAATTCAACGAATAAGAAAACTTTTTCACAAAACTTTGGGGATTTGTTTATTATACAGTCCAATGTCCCCTTCCTCCCTGCAAGTGTTAAACTCATTTATAGTGGCGTATACAGGGTTTTGCTGCAGGGGTTGTCTGCCCATCTTTTGGTTTTTATTTCATCCCTATGAAAAGTAAAAATAAATTATTTTGTCTCGTATTCATTCAAATCCGGTGGATAGGAACCGGTTCCCATCCATACGAAAAAACTATGTCTAGCATCGTATTATATCCAGCTTTCTACGAATATAAAAATGTACAATCATAAGATTAAAACCAGTTTTTTTAGCCCGTGCCTACGGCACCTAGAATCTAAAAAACTGAATTTAATCATATAATTGTACATTCTATATCCGCTGAAAGCCGTTTATAATACGATGCGAGAAATAACTATTAGCTGTGCGCATTATTGTGTCTGATTAATAGATATATTACTTGAATGTTGCACCAGATTTTCATGTACTGTAATAAAGTTATACTTGCAGCTGGCTAAAATAACTGTTCGCCTTATCCATCCCCTTCCCACTGGATAAACCAATTGACCAATAAATAGGGTCCATATTAGCCAGTTAAATTGACAACAAATTATGCCCTGTCAATATATCCATGTATATATCCTAAACTCATTGTCTGATTGACTATCTAGTATAATAAATCTATTTATTCAAGAAGCAGCAAATAGTGCCTACTAAAAAATGACGTCATACAAAACAAATGACCAATGATATGTCAGTATACATTTTATCAGTAGTAAATTTTATTCAATACTGCCTATAATTGGTCATTTGTATTGTATGATGCATTTTTATTAGTCACTATTTGTTGTTTCTTTATTCAAGGTTGAAATGAAAATTAGACAAAAAGCTATGCCAAAATGGTTCCTGTAAAGAGAAAATTATTATATTTAGGAAGCAATTAATAGTGCCTAAATGACGTCATACAATACGAATAAGCAATGATAGGCCAGTATACATTGTAATTGACCAATGGTATAATGTATTCTGGATACTCATTGGTCATTTATATTGTAAGACGTCATTTTTATTACTCACTACCAACTGCTTTTATATTTAGTTTTGATAATATTTGTTTATTGTTGCCTACCTGAATATCAGAAACTAGGAATATTTAGCTATTTTTTGAAAATAGAGCAGCTGGTATATAATTAGGGTCTGCCTCTTCTACGAATAGCTTTACTATGTAAAGTAATTGTTTTTTTTTTTGACAAAAAGTGAATGTGTTATTGTCAATTTGATTTTTTGCTGCATAAGTGGCAATATTTATTTACCCGTTGTCAAACATACACCTTTGTCGCTGACATAAAGACAGGTGCCAGTTTCATTGTCATTTTCACAACCATTAAATTTTACATGGCGGTCAAATTCACAGTTTTCTTGACAAAACCTAGTAGGTTTCTTAATTTTAAGGGTATTTATATTCCCAGTATATCTAACTCCATTAAATTTCTCAATTTTACCGACTTCATGTGCTAATTCTTAAAATGATAGCATACAGTTCTTTTTTATCCAAACTTTGAATTCTGCGCTACTTATTGAGATAATTGCCCTTGTTAGTAGCGAAGCTACTCTATAATTCGAAATGTCCGTCCGTCCGTCTGTCCGTCCGTCTGTCCGTCCGTCTGTCCGTGTAAGACAGAATAGGGGAAACGTGATTTTCTCGGCTCCTATTAAAGATAGACAGCTGAAATTTTTTGACAGCATTCCCATTATTAAGGAGCACAATTAACTATAAAACATCAAGGGCGGTCGGACCCCTTTTTAGCAGGTTTTAGGCTATTTTTGTATGTTTCACATTTTTCTCCATATCTTCAGTGTTTATAATCCGATTTTCAAAATTTTTTCAGTTAATGATATCAAAATTAAATTTCCTGTCGTTTACAGAAAACAACCATGACGGCCACACTGCCATTTTGCAGGTTTTAGGCTATTTTTGTATTTTTCACATTTCCACCATATCTTCAGTGTTTATGGTCCAATTTTCAAAATTTTTTCAGTTATAGATATGAGAATTAAATTTCCCGTCGTTTAAAGAAAACATCCATGACGGCCAGACTGCCTTTTTGCAGGTTTTAGGCTATTTTTGTATTTATCACATTATTCTCCATATCTTCAGTGTTTATGGTCCGATTTTCAAAATTTTTTCAGTTATAGATATCAAAATTAAATTTCCCGTCGTTTATAGAAAACAACCATGGCGGTCAGACTGCCTTTTATCAGGTTTTTGGCTATTTTTATATGTTTTAAATTTTTCCCCATATATTTGGTGTTTTTGGTCCAATTTTCAAACTTTTTTGAGATAAATACACTTTAAATCTACTTTTACGTATTTCCATCCACGATTTTTTGTGCTTCGCTACTTATGGATGTTGTCATCCTTGTTAGTTTATAAACAATCTTATGTAATTAATTATCAGGATGTAAGTAATTGTTCTGGGATTGTTTTATGCTATTTAAGGAGAAATAGGTCAACCCTCTTAATATACAGATGGCTTAAAATAAGAAAAAAAGGATCATGAAAAGAAAACACAATAGCGGGGTTCGTCGTATGGTAAGCAGATTTCGAGGATCATGGAAAGAAAACAAAGTCATTCCTTAATTAGGACAGAAGTCACCTTCCTAGGAAGGACATAAGTAGCTTCCCTTATGTGAGAATTTGTTAGATGAAGGGCATAACTTGTCTCCCTTAACAAAGATTTTGCAAGATGAAGGACATAAGTAGCCTCCCTTCACCTCACAAAACCTAGTTTTTTGGTCCTTCACATAGCAAAATCTTGCATAAAATAGTTTATCTGTCCTTCACATAGCAAATTCTTGCAAAACATAGCAAATTCTTGCAAAACTTAGCAAATTCTTGCAAAACATAGCATTTCTGTCCTTCACATAGCAAATTCTTGCAAAACATACCAAATTCTTGCAAAACATAGCAAATTCTTTCAAAACATAGCATTTCTGTCCTTTACATAGCAAATTCTTGCAAAACATACCAAATTCTTGCAAAACATGGCAAATTCTTGCAAAACATAGCATTTCTGTCCTTCACATAGCAAATTCTTGCAAAACATACCAAATTCTTGCAAAACATAGCAAATTCTTGGAAAACTTAGCTTTTCTGTCCTTCACATAGCTAATTCTTGCAAAACATAGCAAATTCTTGCAAATCATAGCAAATTCTTGCAAAACATAGCAAATTCTTGGAAAACTTAGCTTTTCTGTCCTACACATAGCTAATTCTTGCAAAACATAGCAAATTCTTGGAAAACTTAGCTTTTCTGTCCTTCACATAGCTAATTCTTGCAAAACATAGCAAATTCTTACAAAACATAGCAAATTCTTGCAAAACATAGCTAATTCTGGCAAAACATAGCAAATTCTTGGAAAACTTAGCTTTTCTATCCTTCACATAGCTAATTCTTTCAAAACATAGCAAATTCTTGGAAAACTTAGCTTTTCTGTCCTTCACATAGCAAAATCTTACAAAACATAGCAAATTCTTGCAAAACATAGCAAATTCTTGCAAAACATAGCAAATTCTTGCAAAACATAGCAAATTCTTGCAAAACATAGCAAATTCTGGCAAAACATAGCAAATTCTTGGAAAACTTAGCTTTTCTGTCCTTCACATAGCTAATTCTTGCAAAACATAGCAAAATCTTACAAAACATAGCAAATTCTTACAAAACATAGCAAATTCTGGCAAAACATAGCAAATTCTTGCAAAACATAGCAAATTCTGGCAAAACATAGCAAATTCTTGCATCACATAGCAAATTCTTGGAAAACTTAGCATTTCTGTCCTTTCAATTTATGAGATCTTAAGCTACAGACAGAAAAACTTTGCTTTTTTGTTTTCAATAAACCAGGATATCATAACACTAATGGGTAACAATGTTGTTTGCAAAGTACAGTTGAAGCTTTCTGTCTGCCCTTGTACTATGTGTATTAGTGTCTGTGTATGTTCTCACAGCTTTAGTGGCCAGGTGGAAATATTGAGGGCCAAAATTATCAATTTAAAATTTAGAAATGTAGATTCTCTACAAATATGTAGTCTCTTGATTTTTTTACTAGGCTTATTACATATTTTTTTTGTATTTTTTAAAATATATGTATTTTTTAAAATATATTTTTTTGGCCACCTAGGAATTTCATAACAGTATAGAAGGCAGAAAGTAATGTACTGTTTAAACTTCTATCTAACAGGAGATGAGAACTAACCTAACAATAGTAAATAAGGTTTAAAGAGTATATTTTTATATTATCTTATTCAGTGTTTATTTAAGATAACTAATAAAATTAAATCTTTATTCCACAATTTCATGTAACTGGAACACTGGAGAAGATAAATTTAAATCCATTGTCCTAGCATTGAATTAAAGAATTTATGTAATATATTTAAGAAGATTAATTATATTTCATGTGACAATTCCAATTGGTAGATCTTAAGGAGTAGTTTAATTTTAAATAATTTTTTGGGTATAGTCCCTTTCCTGACAACGCTCCTTAAGGGGCGATTCTTTATTTTTTCACCCTGTGAGGCAATCACTAACCAACATAACCTAACCTAAACTAAAATAACCGATCAAAAGCCATTTAAAATATATAAGACGAATCGACCCTTAAGGGGTGTTGCCACAAAAGGGACTATTCCTCATTTTTCTATTATTGAAAATATAGAATTTTGATTTGATTTTTTTATTTTACAATGTTTTTTTTCACTGTTTTAATTAAACGTTCCCACCTTTCCTCTTGCTAATAAATAATGTACTATTACATAAATTGCGTCGATTATAAATTAATATTATTTAAATATTGTCTGCTAGCAATATGCAGTGGATTAGAACCCGTTCTCAGCAATACTGAAAAATTATATAAAGCATAATATTACAATCTGTGGGGCAATCACCTAACCCAATATAACTTAACCTAACCTAAATAACCTCTAAAACGCCATTTTAAAAATACGACGAATCGCCCCTTAAAGCGTTGCCACAAAAGGGACTATTCCCGAATAATCTTATGATCTAATTAGGGATCTAAAGGGAAAGAAAATGGCCGAAAATTGATATACATCCCCAATGATGATGCACAAAATTATCCTTTCTGAGATCAAAATTAGTGGTTGAACATTTAAACACGTAACTAAACTAACCAACCAATTCAAAAATCAACGTTCCAAAAGTTGGTTAATTTACGAATAAGAAAACGTTATAATAAAACTTTGGGGACTAACGTGTAATAAACAGACCAATGTCTACACTCTATCTGGAATAATCTAAATTTAAATTATTTATATACAAACATGTATAAGTATAAACAAAATTAAACAAGGATGACAACATCCATAAAAGCGTAGCTCTAAAATCAGTAGGGTCTGTTGTAGGAATCATCATGCAAAGTTTGAAATTGATAAGACAATTATATCATGTCTAAATTTACGAAAAGAGGTAACTGTTACATATAGAAAGATCCAACCTAATTATAGAAAAGCTTCGTTTTGAACAGAAGTCTCAGGGATCTCTAGGGATAATGGCCAGTAAATTTGTGTACATTCCCAGTATAATTAATTTAAAATACCCCTTTCAATACTTTACTTATTTAAAGTCTAATGTACTTTCCCTCCCTGAGTTTATCCTTATACTAAAGTAACAGGATGTCTGTGTGTTTGTCTGTGTGTGTTTGTATGTTTGTGTGTTTGTACCAAAGGATCTCGCTTACCGCTGAACCGATCGGGTTCTCCTTAACAGGGTAGCTTCTCATAAGTCCCAGGAAGGTTTATAACTATTTTGGGGGAGGGTACCACCACCCTCTCAGGAGAAATCGCCCCTAGAAAAAAATTAACCCTCCCGAAAAAGAGACTTGAACAAAACATAAACCAACTATTTCTGTAATTAGATATTTTAAATAAAAAAAAAACATTCAAAGTGCCACTAGAGGCCTCTAGGGGCGTAGCCGCTAGTATAAAGATAAAAGATTAAACAACAGTTTACTCTAATAATTAAACCAAGTATTTTTTTCAGGGATGATTTTTCATGGAATGGTAAATTAGTTTTATTTTGTATTACAAAAATAAAAAAAAACTTTAATTTATTCAATACTAAATATTTATGGGGAGAAAAAAATCTAACTTTCTATCCGCTTTCCTAAAAATTCAAAGTAAGCCCTTGCAATCATTACATAATTTATCAGCTGATTTATTTGAACTGCTGAAAATGAAGTTGTCAACCATCTTTAGAGTTTGTACCAGATAAATGGAGAATTGCATTGAGACTAACAGCTATGACACTAATATGCCTATGCTCTATGTAGAGAGGTGTGTACTTTTCATCAAATACAAATGTCCAACTCTATGGTTTTTATTTATTTAAAAAGAAACCTAATTTTTATCTTTGGGGAGGGTTAGTTAATTTTTTTTTCTTGGGCAATTTCTCCTGTTACTTTTATATAAGCATTTATAATTGTATAGGTATATTTTATGAGAAAAAAAAATAGTTTGATATAATAATCAAAAATAAATATGTAGAAATATTAGATTCATATTAAATACTTTTTGGTCTAATATTTTATGTGTTGGCTACTGTAAAGGATTATGAAATAAGTTTGATGTGAGAACATACACAGACACTAATACACATAGTACAAGGGCAGACAGAAAGCTTCAACTGTACTTTGCAAACAACATTGTTACTCCATTAGTGTTATGATATCCTGGTTTATTGAAAACAAAAAAGCAAAGTTTTTCTGTCTGTAGCTTAAGATCTCATAAATTGAAAGGACAGAAATGCTATGTTTTGCAAGAATTTGCTATGTGAAGGACAGAAATGCTAAGTTTTCCAAGAATTTGCTATGTTTTGCAAGAATTTGCTATGTTTTGCCAGAATTTGCTATGTTTTGCAAGAATTTGCTATGTTTTGCCAGAATTTGCTATGTTTTGCCAGAATTTGCTATGTTTTGTAAGATTTTGCTATGTTTTGCAAGAATTAGCTATTTGAAGGACAGAAAAGCTAAGTTTTCCAAGAATTTGCTATGTTTTGCAAGAATTTGCTATGTTTTGCAAGAATTTGCTATGTTTTGCAAGAATTTGCTATGTTTTGCAAGAATTTGCTATGTTTTGCAAGAATTTGCTATGTTTTGCAAGAATTAGCTATGTGAAGGACAGAAAAGCTAAGTTTTCCAAGAATTTGCTATGTTTTGCAAGAATTTGCTATGTGAAGGACAGAAATGCTATGTTTTGCAAGAATTTGCTATGTTTTGCAAGAATTTGCTATGTTTTGCAAGAATTTGCTATGTTTTGCAAGAATTTGCTATGTTTTGTAAGAATTTGCTATGTTTTGCAAGAATTAGCTATGTGAAGGACAGAAAAGCTAAGTTTTCTAAGAATTTGCTATGTTTTGCAAGAATTTGCTATGTTTTGCCAGAATTTGCTATGTTTTGCAAGAAGTTGCTATGTTTTGCAAGAATTTGCTATGTAAAGGACAGAAAAGCTATGTTTAGTAAGGTTTTGCTATGTGAAGGACAGAAAAGCTAAGTTTTGCAACATGAAGGACATAAGCAGCCTTCCTAATGTAAGAATTTGTCAGACAAAGGACATAAGTCACCTCCCTTAAGTTAGATTTTGTTAGATGAAGGACATAAGTAGCCTTCCTTAGACCAATTTCCAGTGACTTCTGTCCTAATTAGGAATGACTTTGTTTTCTTTCCATGATCCGATTTCGATGGGTAAGGTAAATGTTAATGATTGCCCTGTAAGGTTTTGAAATTTGCAGGTTTAGAGCCCTAATGCGATGAAAAATGCGAAGAAACCCGCTAATTCGTTTTCTTTCCATGGTCTAAAAAAATTATTTAAAAAATAAGCTAAATATTAATACAGAATATCTGCTTTCAAATTCAAGTAGTGAGATAATTAGTTATGGTAAGTTGTTCATTTTTTTAAAAGCAAAATTTATGTTTTTTTAGGTTCTCAAATAGCATAGCTATTCTGCAAGTCGATAGTTCAGTCGATTAGATAATTTGCTGTCTTTTTTCACATTATTATGTTATATTTCATGTTAAATATGACATGTATGTTGTTTTGACATGTTTGTCATGCCTAATTTTACATTAATATCAATGCCAAAGAATATTCTAGATCTTGTGTTGAATGAATGAAAACCTGTAATAAAATTTTTATTTATTCGTGTCTTTATTGTTTTGGATTTAAATAGCCATCTATTTCCTTATTCTTTTTGTTTTAATAAGTTTTATGAAAAGAAATTTATGAAATCTTGTTTTATCAATAGATTTCTTGATTCAAAACATCAATATTAGAAAACTCGTAGCGCTTTCACTCAAAGTACCCTGGTAATCCCTAATACTCCCCCCTCCCAGCGCTGAGATCTACATGGATAAGAAAATGGCCGATAAATTGATGTACATACCCAATGATGAATTACTATTTCTGTAGATTAAAATTATTGGTTGATACGTTTGAACACTCAACTGAATGAGCAAACTAAGTAAAATTCACTATAGTCCCCAAAGTTGTTAAGCCAACGAATATGAAAACGTTATTGTAAAACTTTGACTAGTGTCAAAGCAGTTCTTTGTCCCCTCTCTGCCCCCCTCCACTATTTTGAAAAACATTAAAAATAAAGGAGGGGTTCATTCATTTATAATAGGTAAGGTTATATAAAATATTTTTCATTTGATAGCGCCACTCCACAGGGTTAGAGTCCTTATGCAATGGTTAGGTGTAAACCATAAAAAATACCCCCTCCACTTATTGTTTATTTTACTGAGAGGGGGCCCGGGGGGGGGGGGGGGTGTTAATCTTCGAACAATAGGAACTTTGTGTAAAGGCACCAAACTTGTTTTTATATAAATCAATGAAATGTCACATAAACAAGGACGATAATTATTTGAAGCAAACCTACAAAGGAGAAAGATATATTTTACATGAAGAACACATTCTGACGACGTAAAAGTGATTAATAAAGTAGAGGAGGTTCATTAGTCATTATCAAAATAAATTACTATGATTAGGGAAACCGACTAAGTGAATTTTAATGTATCATCATTGGGGATGTACATTGTACATCAATTTATCAGTCATTGTCTTATGTCTGCATACAAGGGGACATGATTATACAGCATCATAACTCCTAACAACAACAAACAACAACATGATTTTAAAATTAGATTTATGTAATCCCATTACAGAATTTACAAAAGAAAATTCAGTACAAACCCTACAATCTATATTGGACTAATAACCCGCCTCCCCTCCCAACCCTTTTTTGGTTTTTAACCCATTAGTGCCGAACCGGGCATCAAAACCCGGTTCCAAAAAATGGGAAAAAAACCGGTTTCCGGCTTAATAATTGCATCATTCTCAGAATGAATCCCCCCTCTACTACCCTGACTTTCATTTCCCCCTGGAGCAGGCAGTTTAGCTTACTTCCGTTTGCTGGTATAGCTCAACAAAATTTGAAAATCATGAAAATTCAAAATACCCCTTCTAACTTTTTTGTTTTTATAGTAAAGTTGCTGATTTTTTTTGTGAAATCTAATGTTTATTGACAAGTACATCTATTTGTGAATTCGTTTTATTCAAATTATAATTTTGTATATGATTTTTTTATCGTTTTTTTACGCCCTATTATGACCCGGTTCGGCTTGGCCATAAATACCCGAAAATTATAAAACCCGGCTCGGTTTCGGTTTTTATTACCCGGTTTTAACTTTTCAACCAATAAAAATAACAGTTTACGTCATTAGTAAGGGTTTGAGCCACCCTACTAACCCTAGTAATCTCTATAGGTGTCACCCAATAGTTTTATGCTCGTTTTCTGATATGTAACACCCAAATTTTATATGTTCTTTTTTTGTAGTGTGTGTCTTTTAAAACTTCGAGCAACGGGTTTTTTTACCCGAAAACGGCGGCACCTATAGCCGAAACACTAAATTTGAAATAAATCGCTTCGTATTATACTTGTAGCTCTTTAGATTACATGAGGTTGTGTAGTTTTCAATTACGGATGGTATCAAAGTTCTAAAAAGTGTTCATCTCACTTTTGGCGTTCAAAAATTACATTTTTCGATTTTTGGTCAAAATAACCGGGTTTATACAGGTCAACCGGGTTTTAAAACTGGGGGAAAGCACCAAAAACGGGTGTTAATACCTGGTTGGTATTTATGGCCAAGCCGAACCGGGTTTTTTTGCAACTTTCCTGTGCACGCCACTAGAGCAAAACAAAAAAATACGAATTCCGTTTTGACCATTATAAAGCTTCCCTGAAACTTACAGCTCGATCGGCCCATAAAAGTGGCGCTCGGCACTAATGGGTTAATTTGAAAATAAGAGGGACGGGCATGTTATTTGAATAAGGAACAAAGGTGTTGGTGTTCAATCTCAAATCAGAAATCTAAGGGGATAAGACAATGACCAAAAAGTTGATGTAATGGTTTTTTTTTAATAGAACAAAAGTATTGCTTAATATAACTCACTTCTATATCTTAACTTCTTTATTGGGCTGGGGCAATTTGTATAAGAAAAAAATACTTGGCGATTTTTAACAAATTATGCCCTAGAAACCGGTTTTTCCAAAGTACCTATTTTTTGAAGATTTTTGGATCATGACCAATTTAAATAGTGTGCAAAAATGCGTATATTTTTAAAATTCAAATTGCGTGGCTTGTGTTAATAATAGAAAAATGTTATGCATATCATTAGAATTGTCATAAACTCTAGTTTTTGGGTGTTTAAGAAATACTTCTGTGCTACGTATAGTTTAGGAGCTACATGGTAAAATGTCCCAACTTACTTAAAACTTTTCAACCTTTCTCACATTTTCCAACGTAGCTTCTATACTACAAATAGCATGAATATGATACATATATTTCCAAAAACTAGAGTTTATGACAATTCTACTATTAACACAAGTCGTGCAATTCGGTTTTTAAAAATGCACGCATTTTTGCACACTCTTAAATTGGCAATAATCCAAAAATCTTCCAAAAATAGGTACTTTTGAAAAACCGGTTTTTTAGGCGTAATTTGTTGAAAATCGCTAAATATTTTCTTCTTATACAAATTGCCCCAACCCAATAAAGAATATTTAGGTATAGATTACTAATTTCTGTCAATGGAAAGTGGGTTATATTAAGCGATACTTTTGTCCTATTAAAAAAACAGAGGAATGAGAAACTGTCCCAATTTTGTATAACTTTAGCGGAACAAGTTCCAATTACGTCATATTTTTCTTTCCCGAAAAAGGGAGGGGGGGAAGAAAATCTCTTCAAAAGAGATGGGGAAAACCCCCTTTTCTCCCATCTCTTTTTTCTTCCCCCCTTCCCTTTTTTTTCTTTCCCCCTTCTCTTTTTCGGGAAAGAAAAATATGACGTAATTGGAACTTGTTCCGCTAAAGTTATACAAAATTGGGACAGTTTCTCATTCCTCAAAAAAACACCCTGTACATTTCTAATGATGATACATAAAATTAACCCTTTTGTAGAATATAACTAGTGGTTGAAATAGAACTTAAAGAGGGATGTACATTAAATGTTTTTTAAATCACAAAAACCTTGTTAAAATGTGTCTTTTTCGATTTTTACAGACAGTCCGACGAACCAATTAAATCATTTATAGGGAATTTTGCGTTATCAAAAGACTCTTCCGGGAGTTTGGAGGATTTATTCCACAAATTCCAACAAAAAAAGAAAGAAATTAACTTTGAAACTTTTGACATAGTTAGAAATTATATTGAAAATTTGTACAGGAAAGAAGGGAACAATGAGCTGTTTATTACACTAGTCCCCAAAGTTTTATAAGTGTCTTTATTTGTTGGCTTAACAACTTTTAGGATTTTGAATGAACTTGTATTGATTGGTCTATAAAGTAGAGTGTCCAAACTTTTCAACCACTAATTGTAATCAACTAAAGGGGTAATTTTGTGTATGATAATTTGAGATGTACATCAATTTATCGGTCATTTTCTTATCCTTTAGATCACTGAAATTTTTAAGCCTGTCATGTTACCCAACTTTACATTTCTTCTTTAAGAATCTTTATTTACAAATATATATTCATTTCTAAAAGCTAAGCTTTTCTACTATTAGGCATTTCTGTATATACGTAAACAGCTCTTTTATGCATGTTAGAGTTGTTCTATCAAACTCAAACTTTTCATCATGATTTCTTTATTAGTTACAATTTAGAAAGCGTAAGGAAACCTTAAAATCATTACTAGAAAGTTCAAATGTCTATTAGAGCATACAGATTTTTAAAATTTCTTGGATCATGGATAGAAAACGAAGAAGCGGATTTTCACAGTAGCTTTTCTCCTATTTCCAGATCCTGTGGGGGATATTTTCTAATCCTATGGGGCAATGAATAACATTTACCTAACCTAAAATAACCTATAAAAGGTACTGTGTAAATACAACAAAACCCGCTATTTCGGTTTCTTTCCATGATCCTATTTTGCAATAACAATATTGTATGTGAAATTATGATTAAATTAAATTATTTGTTACTCTAAATGTCTTTGTAATCTTTTCTTTACTGGATGTTGCCAACCTCGTTAAGGTAAAACTAAAAAAGGTTGGAATGAAGAGATCTAAAGGGATAAGACAATGGCAAATAGTTGATGTAATTGTACCATTGATAATACACAAAATTACCCATTCTGTAGATAAAAATTAGTGGTTTAAACGTAATAAACCAACCAAACAAAATCTAGTAAAATTAATGATTACAACGTTTGGAAACTTTACTCAAAGTCCCCAAAGTTGTTGAGCTAACAGGTAAGAAAACGTTATTGTAAAACTTTAGGGACTAGTGTAATAAAAAGCCAAATGCCCTCTCCCACCCTGATGCAAACATTTGCCCTTTATAAATGTATTGAGAAAAAAAATCATATTTGATATATTGCTAACTCTTTTTCAGGCCAGTTAAAGCTTTTTGATGAAGCTTTCCTATACACAGCATATAAAGAAGTTTTAGACAGGTTATAACTTTGATAAAAAAGGATGGCAACATTTGTAAGTATCAAAGAACAAAAAATTATGGATGGACAAACGGAAAAATTGTTTTAGACCATCGGACAACAGCCGAGAAATATACGCTATCTCTATTCCTTTTGTAATAAAATTGCATATATACTTGATTATTACATCTTAGGGACAACGGTTGATAATAACCATTACAGACAGCCGACCCTTTGGTTGCACGACCTTTTTCAAAAGTCCTAACTGCGCAGGGTGATGAATTGTGCCTGTTGTGTGCCAAAGCATTGCGCCTTACTTTCAATGTCGAGCATCTCACATAGCGACAATGGGTTTTAACGTCTTAAGTTATGACTTGGTTTTTGCCGAGAATAAGATTCGATCCCATCACCTCTCCGATGGCAAGTGATTGCACTACGATTTATGTTACTGTCGGTTGTTAGCAAACAAATCTGTGTAATAAGATACTGCAAATAAAAAACAATAAAGCTGAATTCAACTGATGTTTCGTTTTTGTGACTTACAATATTAATCATAGAAAGCGTAGTAAATTTTAAAAACTCGCATTATGTTGAATATTAAAAGCGTGGCGTTCGAACCTTGTTAGATGTACTAACAGAGATGGCCGAGCCATGATATCATAATAAATATACATATCTTATGTTCTCTGGTAAATGATATGAGACTCGCAGTGGGCTAAAATAACTACTCCCCCTCTTGCACCTATCTACTGGATGAACGAACTGACCATTGATAGTATACCTGATATTTAGACAGTATATAGTGTTGGTAGTTGTGAAGCAATGGTTCTCCGTTGATAAATATAAATAATATTATACTTAATATTTAGACAGTATATAGTGTTGGTAGTTGTGAAGCAATGGTTCTCTGTTGATAAATATAAATAATATCATACCTAATATTTAGACAGTATATAGTGTTGGTAGTTGTGAAGCAATGGTTCTCCGTTGACAAATATAAATAATATTATACCTAATATTTAGACAGTATATAGTGTTGGTAGTTGTGAAGCAATAGTTCTCCGTTGATAAATATAAATAATATTATACCTAATATTTAGACAGTATATAGTGTTGGTAGTTGTGAAGCAATAGTTCTCCGTTGATAAATATAAATAATATTATACCTAATATTTAGACAGTATATAGTGTTGGTAGTTGTGAAGCAATAGTTCTCCGTTGATAAATATAAATAATATTATACCTAATATTTAGACAGTATATAGTGTTGGTAGTTGTGAAGCAATAGTTCTCCGTTGATAAATATAAATAATATTATACCTAATATTTAGACAGTATATAGTGTTGGTAGTTGTGAAGCAATGGTTCTCTGTTGATAAATATAAATAATAGTATACCTAATATTTAGACAGTATATAGTGTTGGTAGTTGTGAAGCAATAGTTCTCTGTTGATAAATATAAATAATATTATACCTAATATTCAGACAGTATATAGTGTTGGTAGTTGTGAAGCAATGGTTCTCCGTTGACAAATGGAAATGCTCTGGGAGGCATATGGTTAATGATAGTAAGATTTTATTGTACCTATCTATTACCTTATTAGGGTAAGGTTGCTGTTTATGACACTTTAACATCAGGTCCAACAACTTTCTTCTGTCCAAACATCTTGGGAATTAGACTAAGTGAATTTAAAAAGACAGCCAACTTTTTAATGGCACCTCCTTTGTCTGTAAGTTCCAACTGTGCATGGTAAAGAGTTACACCTTTTTTGAGCCAAGACATTACCCTTTCTCTGTCTATCAATGTCATGCATCTGACAAAGCAGCAGAAGGAAATCCTAAAAATGAAAGTATGTCCTTTTTCTGAACCCTGTACTCAAGCAATTTTGTTAAATTAAAGTTCTGCAAATTAAGTTCTGATACCTTAAAAGAGTTATTGATCGTTTGTCTATCCTCTTGATTTTGTAGCTTCACTTTTATGAATGTTACCATCCTTGTTTCTTTTAGAATTGTATGAAGGTGAGATCAAGTTGAATATTGTGAAGGATGGGTATGACTTGGAATATACTCTGGCATTTGTACATTGTACTTTTCCCAAAAGTAAGTTTAAATCTATTTCCAGTATTGCTATGATACCGATTAATATCCACTGGATTAGAACCGGTTCTAAGCCATACGAAAAGTCATGTATAGTTGAATATTGTAAAAGATGGGTATGACTTGGAATATACTCTGGCTTTTGTACATTGTACTTTTCTTATACGTAAGTTTAAACATTATCATAAAACTGGGGAATTGTAATAATAAAAAATATATATAACGGTCTTTAATAAACCGCTATTGGGGGATATTGCTCACCTGCAGTTTTCCGAATTCTGGGTGTTACATTACAGCTATTTACACTTATTTAAATATTTATTGGTTATTTTTTAAACTTGATCACTGTAAACTAATTTAAACATTACTATTACATTATCGTACCAAATTTATTAATATTTATTTTTAATGACTAGGGCATTTCCAGTAGGGCTTCGAAACCGATTAAAATCCGCTGGATTAGAACCGGTTCACAGCCATGCTGAAAAATGTATAGCTTCATATTACAGGCCATTTTTCACTTTTTTGGCCCTTCAGGGCTAATAAAACTAAATATCTGAGAAAATAAATGCAATAAATATTATAATGTTTTTTTTCTTCCTTGCCTAGCTGTTACAAGAATTATCAGCTAAGATTAATTTAAGATTTAGACTTCATAATTTTAGCAGCAAAATAGTTTTTGAAGGCTTCTCAATGCTTTTGAAATGTTGAAAGTTTAAAGTTGAAAAGTTAAACTAAGTTTGTAGAAGATTACTTGCATATTATTTGCTGGCTTATGCAACTTCTACAAATGGATATAAGATATGTGGATATATTGACAGGGGGAAAATTTCTCGTCAATTTGAATTGCTAATATGGACCTCATTTATAGGTCAGTTCGTTCACCCAGGAGGGAAGGGGTTGGGGTAAAGGGATTGGTTGGGGGTTATCGTTATTTTAGCCAACTGCGAGCACTACTTTATAAAAATCCTGTGCAACATCCAAGTAATAATATATCGATTTTGCTTGATTATACCACTTCTAGAGACTGGGAAATTTGATCTAATCAATGATGTTTATATCGAAAATCGGTGCAGCTATAATTCGAAGAATTTTCCAGTATGGCTTCTAAACTGATTCATATCTGCTGGAATAAAACCTGTTCTCAATCATACTGAAAATTTATGTATGGCTTCGAATAACGGACAATTTCCACAAATAATAAAATTAAATCATAAGAATAAAAACAGGTTTGTTAGCCCTGAGGGGCCGAAGCGGAAAGCTTAGATTTAATGAGTATTATTAGACTATAATTTCTATTGCTTAGATGTTTTTTTTAAAACTTAAATAAGACATAAGAATTTTTTACTCTTAGATAATTAGAATAATTCTTCCTTACCTAAATAAACAAATGCAGTAGCTAATTAAAATTAATAACAAATTTAAAAGAATCTTTTTATAAAAATATCAAGAAGTTAATTTCAAAATTACTGAGCAGTATATTGCATTATAAAATGATTTCAACATAGTTAAAACTTAAAAGTCTAAACTTTCTACAAAAATGTAACTTATACATAATAATTTGATTTATGTTTTAGCAAGGATGAAAACATTCATAATAGCGAAGCTCTTAAATCAGTAGGAGGAAAAAGGGATTAATATTTTTTGTAGAATATGAGAACTTCATAAGTAGAAATAATTACCCCCCCCCCCCCCAAGCAAATTTTACCCCGGGGTAAAAATTTTGGGGGTGTAAAGAAAATTTGCGACGCCCCTCGCGCGCCATTTTACCCCCCCCCCTAAAAAAATTTTACCCCCCCAAAAATAGAGCTAGGACGTCTATTTGTTGCAAATTATTGTAAATATTGTGCTTTATTGCCCTAGGAATTATTATGCAAAGTTAGATGTCAACAATTCTAACATGTCTAAATTAACAAAAAGAGCTAAATGTTACAAATGGATGGACAATAATGAGACAAGTAGATAAAGTAATAAGTAAAAAAGCAGCAACAACAGTTAAGATAATAAAAAGGGATTGAAATATTTGGGTCAGGTTTAGACTTCAAGCTAATTTATAAAATCTATTTTCTGTAGGCTTACCACATCTAATACATATGATTTACTATTATTTGATGTAAGTGTCTGTGAGTACCAAAAAAAATCAAAGTAAAAATGACCAAATTACATTTTCCAATATGGCTTGGAAACCGATTAATATCCAGAAGATTAACCAGTTCTTAGCTTTACTGAAAAATCATGTATAGCATTGAATTATACCAATTTTTCAAGAATATTAAACTAAAAATAACACCAGTTTTGAAAGCCTGGACCTTTGGACTAACAATATACTGGGTTTAATCTTATAATTTTAATAAAAGCCATTTATAATACAATGTGATAAATAACTATTCTTCAAATTCTGAAAAAAAAACACCTTTTAAAAACAAATTTTAAAAGGATTTTTTTTACCAATGAATAGAAAACATCAAACATCAAAAATACTATTCATAAAGAAAAGAAGATCCTGCTTTAATAATTATACAAAATCTAGAAAAGATCCTAAATTGTAATTTTTTTTTCTCTGAAGTAACTTTTTATATTCATTATTTATGTCCCAATTAACTGGACATGTTTTTTTTATTGAGACATTAAAAACTAGTCATTAGAATAATTGTTAATAGTTGTCTATTATAATTTTTAAAGTTAATTCAGGATATCTTATTCATAGATTTTGTATTAATAATAAGATCATATCTACTCTGAAAAAAGGATATACCAGCAAGTATCTTAGATTTATGGATATTAATAAATCTAAAACTTTATTATTTACTTAAAATTATGTAAACCCAAATTGTACATAAAAGATTGAATCCGTCTAGCGATAATATCTTTTTGCTTAAAACTCTAAGAGCTTGACTTTTTAATTTAACAAAAAAGCTTTCATCAAAATTCACTAAATTAAACTTCACTTTTAAACTATCTGTCTACATAATTGTTTTTGTTTTAATACAATTAGTGAAAACTATTCATCAAAAGATGGAAAAATCTTTTTGGTTTTGAGTTTTATAATAAGACTTCCTACTTAAAACCAGGGATAAGGGATGGGAAACGTAGGAAAATATTATTTCAGGCCTATTTCAAGCCTAGGCCTAATAAACCAGTTTTGGGATGACGCAGTGGTTCGTCCTAAACGCTAATAAAAAAGCTGTGTGTGTGTGTGTAGATAAAGTATAGAATCAAATTAAGGTAGCTAGTTTAAAGTAAAAAACATAACTTTTTATAAACCTATATATTAATGGCTTTTGTTAAAATGAAGTTTTTTCTCTCTTAAAATTTTTTTATCTTTTACTTTGGTAATTTGAACTGTCAGAAAGCTATCGTTGGGTTTCCCTCAGACAGATTTTAGTTTGTATTATTTGCATTTTTATTAATGAGTAAAAATTTTATTTGAAAATTTCATTGCTAATTAAAATTCAAAATGAATAAATAAATATGCACTTGGGTAACATTCTATCAAGTTCTTTGGATACTATGATGTAATGATATATCTGTACTGTGTTGTATTGTACAAAAATTAGGGTTAAGGTGTTGTATCAATTCCATACTAAATTTTTAAAATTCAAAATACAACATCTAATTTATAAACTACCAAATGAAAATTCGTAGCTACCTTCTTTCCAAAAAAATAATCCCGTTATTTTTGTTTTTTCTATATGGCCCTTTTTTAATGTTTAACTCTAAGCAGATTTAATAATTAAACTTATGTGATCTAACACCATTTATATTTATTTTTTCGTAGCAGACAAAATCATGTTTTTTTCTAGAATTGTCTGCTTCTAAAATTTCCGCCATCTGTGATTTGGCGGCACCAATTGGTGATTGGTTGATACAAAACAAGCCCAAATCACAGAACACTATTGGTTTAGAGCGGTAGCCAATATGAGCCGTCCGCCAGTAAGGTCATTAAATTAGGCAAATGGTAAAAGTTGCATGATCCCTTTCAAAACCAGGCTGAGACCTAATTTATGGCCAGGTTTCCTATCCCTTATCCCTGCTTAAAACAGCAAAGTAAATTTTATACACAATGGCATAAAGTAAAATCTGTTAAGAAGACAAATAGGAGCAGTTCAGGTTAATATACTTCCCTTCTTACCCCTTCACAAAATCCCCTCCCTTTCACTGAATAAACTAACTGACAAATGAATCGTGTGTATGTTAGCAACCTAGAGTGATGACAAATTATTAGTTAAATGTTTTAAACCCTGCTTATATGAATTATTAATTTCAGGAAGCTTTTTAAAGTGTCTATAAAAAAACGTCACACTGTCCAACTACTGGTCAAGTAAAATTTATACTAGCCTGCCAATGGTAAATTAGTCTGTGTATTGGCCTATCATATGTTATCTGTTTTTTTATGATGTCAGTTTTTACTAGTCACTATAAGCTGCTTCCAATTTCAGGGATGAACATGAAGGGAATCATATTAACAAACAAGTGGACAGGGATGTTTACAGAGGTTCCAGTCACCTGGCCAGAAAAGAAACAAGGATATTTAGGTAAGATTAATTTAATATCTTTGATCAGTTTGAGTAGCATGTTAATGAAACTAATATGAATTGATTTTGAAGAAAAAACCTTCCCCATGATTTTCTATAATTACGAAATTGTTACCCATACCCATGTCCAAAGATAATATAGCAGAGACCTTTTTTTTGCAAATAAGATAAATGTTTTCCATTATGGCTTTGAAGCCTATTAATATCTGCTGGTTTAGAACCGGTTTTAACCATACCGAAAAATCATGTATCGTATCATATTATATTCAGCTTTTTCTACAAATATAAAAATGTAAAATTCTAATATTTAAACCAATTTCGGCATCTCGGGGCTAACACATTTGGTTTTAAACTTATAATTTTACTATTTTATATCCGCGGAAAGCTGTTTATAATACGATGCGATAAATAACTATTACATTTTACACCCAAAATATGGGAATTTAATTATTGTCGACACATTCATCAAGAATTTATTATTCTGTTAAAAATACAATATATTTTTCATAGTATAAAACATATAATGCACCAAATATATTTCTTAAAAGTAAAAATTATCAGGAAGGGAGGGGATATTGGGTTGTTTATTACACTAGTCCCTAAAGTTTTACAAAAACGTTTTCTTGTCTGTTGGCTTAACAACTTTGGGGACTTTATTGTATTCTGATTGATTGGTTTATCAAGTTGAGCGTTCAAACGTTTCAACCACTAATTGTAATCTACAGAAGGGGTAATTTGTGTGTCATGAATGGGAATGTGCCTCAATTTATCAGCCATTGTCTTATCCCTTTAGATTTCTGAAAACTGATTGTAAAAATTTTACTTCAGCTCTGTGCCTGGGTGGTCCCCTGAGAATTGAAGCTGAAAGTAAAAGGTAGAATTTTCATTTCAAATTTTACAAGCCAGTATAAAAACAAGAACGAAAACACCCATAAGTAGCAAAGTACATAAAATCATGGATGGTAAGATTTAAAGAGGGAATTTTCAAAAAATAACCCGTTTTTCTTAAACAACAGCTGAAAAAAATCACATTTCCCACATAGCGTTACAAAAGGCACTAGAAATATGTAAAAAAAATAATTGAAATCGATAGGACAATTCCAACCTGCTATCCGTGACATACGGACTGACCCTAACTACAGAAAAGCTTCGTTCAGTAGGGAAGGAGAGAACATTGGGCTGTTTATTACACTACTTCTTAAAATCTTATATTAACGTTTTCTTATTCGTTGGCTTAACAACCTTGGGGACTTTAATTGAATTTTTATTGGTTGTTATTTGAGTTTCCAAACGTTTTAACCACTAATTGTCAGGGTAAAATTGGTATATCATCAATGGGGATGTACATCAATTTATTAGCCAATGTCCTATACCTTTAGATCCATGAAAATTAACTATCCCTTTCACCTTTGTTTTAATATTAGGCCAGTCATACCTAAAGATGTATTCAAAATTTAAAGATGCTTCGCTAGTAAGAACAGTAAATACGAAATTGCAGAAAATAAATTTAAGAAGTGCATTGGTGGATTAAATTAAATATTGAAAGAGAAACGAACTTGTTTAAAGCGAAGCTTTCCTAAAAGACGAACCTTTTTTAGTACCTATAAAAATGACGTCATACTAGCCTTCCATTGGTCAATTAAAACTCATTCTGGCCTGTCATTGATGATTTAGTCTGTGCATTTGCCTATTATTGGTCATTTGTATTGTATGACGTCATAGGCACTTTTAAGATGTTCCTAAAAGACGTTAAACTATGTAAGGTGGTTTGAATATTACTTGAAAGGTTAATTCAGACCTTGCAACCAACTGCTCTGATTCGAAAAAGTGAGGGGGGGGGGGAGAGGCAGTAAAAAAAAACCTTAAATCATCCAGATACTTTGATTTTTAAAAATGAGCTATTTGAAATTTTCGTGCTTTTGTTTTTTACATTAAGTCAGGTTAGGTTAGGTTGTATTGGGTAAATGGTAGCCCTACAGGATTTCAGGGTCAGGTCACTCCTATGCACGCTTGGAACTTTGAGGGAAAGCACCAAATATTTTTTTTATATTTTAGTTATCCAAGTACAGAAATGACTATGATCAGCTTCCTGGAGATGCAGAAACTCCTCGGGGTTAACAAGTAAGATTTCTAGTAGCGGAGCTACTCTATAATTCACATTGTATGTCCATCAGTGTGTCACACTATGGGGAAAATGACTATGATCAGCTGATTTGTAGTAGCGTAGATACTCTATAATTCACTTTGTATGTCCTTCAGTGTGTAACACTATGGGGGAAATGACTATGATCAGCTTTCTAGAGATGCAGAAACTGCTCGGGGTTAACAAGTAAGATTTGTAGTAGCGGAGCTACTCTATAATTCACTTTGTATGTCCGTCAGTCTGTAACACTATGGGGGAATTGACTATAATTAGCTTTCTAGAGTTGCAGAAACTTCTGAGGGTTAACAAGTAAGATTTGTAGTAGCGGAGCTACTCTATAATTTACTTTGTATGTCCGTCAGTCTGTAACACTATGGGGGAAATGACTATAATTAGCTTTCTAGAGTTGCAGAAACTTCTGAGGGTTAACAAGTAAGATTTGTAGTAGCGGAGCTACTCTATAAATAAGTTCGTCTGTCCGTCAGTGTGCCAGTTTACAACTTGAATTACACAGTCTTTAAAAGACGACTGTATTTAAACTTATGGAATTAGGTTTTGTACCTAATTTGGCAAACAATTGAAACTTGCTTTATTATCAAAATTCAAATATTACCTTACATTATTAAAGTTAGGTTTATAACTATTTTGGGGGAGGTTATAAACATCCTCCCTAGAAAGAAATTGCCGCCCCCTTCCCAAAAAAATTTATTTAGAAAATATAATTAGAAATGGGGGAGGGATGGTTTACTCCCACCGCCCAAAAAATAATATCTAAATAGAAAAATAAAAATAAAAAATAAAATAGCGTTGCCGCTAGTTTATATATATACTTGCGGCTTCCCCCTAGCCTCTAGGGGCTTTGCCCCAAGAGGTGATCAAGAAAATAGCTTAAAACCACCACAGGACCAATAGGTATATACACTGAAGAGTAGAATCCGATCGGTTCAGTGGTTACCGAGATCTTAAGCTTCAGACGGACGGACAGACAGACATCAAGCTACTTTGTATGATAGATAGTTTTATTTAATTTCAGAGTATTTTTCTATGGTATGCAAGTTCCAAATGTTACTATGAATATAATAGACCATTATAGGTAAATTCGTATTTAGGAAGATTTTTTAATTTCAGTTAAAAAAGGCATTAGTTTTCCTGATTACTAATCTGGTTAAAAAATATTACCAAACCTAAGATTCGTACAATAAGAAATAAAACATTCATAAAAGCGAAGCTATGAAATGGTATTACAAACGAACATTAACATTTGTATAGTGTCAGAACTGAATAAACAGAATATCCCTAGCCTCTAGGAGCTTTGCCCCAAGAGGGTTGATCAAACCAATTTTTCGTATTTTAGATTTAAAAGAAAAATTTATTTTTTTGGGGGGGGGGGGGTATTCGACCCCACTATTTTAATTTTAGTTTTAAATTTTTTTTTTTTTGGGGGGGGTATTTTTCATTTTTGTGGGGTTGGGGGTGTCCCACCCTTAAAGAAAATAGTTCGGGACCTATGAGAAGCTACCCTGTAAAGGAGAACCCGATCGGTTCAGCGGTTAGCGAGATCCTTCGCTACAAACAAACAGACAGACAAACAAACATCGTTCTACTTTGTATTATAGATAAGTTGTATATTCAAAAATTATATATTGAAAAACTGCATAAATACAGGATAATGTTTAACGCCATACTCACATTTTTAGGATTAGGTTTTATAGATGCTTTGCTATAACATTTTTAACTCTGTTGTCCTAGGAATCAGTACTCCAAAAATCATCCTGCAAAGTAGAAATCGATAGGACAATGTCTAAATTAATGAAAAGAGCTAACCGTTACGGATGGATCAACCCTAATTATAAAAAAGCTTCGCTTTCAAAAATGACCTGTATTTTATGGAAAATACATATTTAACAAGGACCACAACATCCATAAAAGCGAAGCACTGAAACGGTAGAACAAACGGATATTAACACTTGTATAGTGTAAGAACTGAATAATCAGAATATAAATGAATAAGAGTCGAAGCAAATTTGTAAGTAAATTTGTTGGAAAACTGAATAATGTTTATGGACATACTTACATTTTTAGGACTTTGTTATAGAATTGCTTCGCTTATAATATTATACTTTGTTGTCCCAGGAATCAGTATTTTAAAGATCAGATCAATAGGATAATTAGTTCACATAAAAATTAGTTGTTAAAAAAGTAAAAAAAAATCAACATGTTTTAAATGGACGTACGGACATTCTGGTAATGATTATAGAGGTGCTACGCTTTCTAAACCGTACCTAATTACTACAGGATTCACCATGAAAAGTTTTAAATCGACATGTCAATTCTAACATGCCTAAATTAACGAAAAAAGCTATCCATTACGGATGGACGTACTAACTAGAGAAAAGCTTCGCTTTTAAAAAGAATTAATTATTGAAAGTTTTCTTTATTTTTGTTAAGAAAAGATGGATTTCTAGACTATACAGAGTGGAATTTTCCTATAGGAGGTATATACTAGTTATTCATCGTATCGTATTATAGACAGCTGTCCGCGAATATTAAAATATTTCAATGTTTAAACCAGTTGTTTTAGAAACGATAGGCCGAAGGCCCGAGCTTACAAAAATGGTATTGATTCTTATAATCTTTATTTTAATATTCGTGGAAAATTGTCTGTAATACATTGCTACAGATGATTTTACAGTATGGCCAGGACCGGTTCTAATCCAGCGGATATTAATCGGTTTAGAAGCCATACTGAAATATATTTTAACTTTATTAAATTTTCAAAACCTCTCAGCTTAAACAAGTTTAATATTTAATGGATATTCTAGCTGCATTGCTTTTCTATGCTAGATTTTTGCCATTACGTTAGGCTCCTGGTAACGGTTGTATTTAAACATAGATATCAGCATCTCCAATGATGATATACAAAATTACCCCTTTAGTAGATTAAAATTAGTAGTTAAAGCATTTAACTTTATGATCCCACTAATCAAAATTCATTAGAGTCCACAAGGTTGTTAAGTTGGGGACCAGAGTAATAAACAACCCATTATCCCCCCCTCTTTCTCTCTCTCTCTGATCTCTTTTGATGTATTGAAATATTTAGATAACGAAAGATTCCGATACTTTGGCCAAAATTTGTTAATCCACGATTGCATTTTTAGGTGAAAAATTTTTATTTTTTATTTTTACAACAATGCAAAGAAACAATTATTTTTATAAAATCATTTTATAATACGTAGAAAGTTTTTTTTTGTCTGTAGCTTTAGATTTCTCCATTTTATGGAATTTTCCTGAATGGTTTTAGTCTATTTTCTAATTTTCCTTGCTCCATCGAATACATATCTTCTAGATGCTAGCAGCGCAACCGCTAATTAAACTAATAAAGAGAAATAATATGGGATAAATTATATCAAAACCACGAGACCTTTCCAAAAGTGTGTATGTCTGTTAGGCTACGCCCCTAGAGGACTCCAGTGGCATTTAAATGTTCTTTTTTTATTTTTAAACATCTAATTTGAGAAATAATTTGTCTATGTTATCAGCTGTTAAATTCATGTCTCTACGCAGCGCGACTACGCTAGCGACACTATGTGGTGGAAATATTTATTTTTTTCTCGATTTTATTGTGATTTCTCTTGGGAGGGTGGTACCCTCCCCCATAATAGTAATAAACCTTTCCGGGACCTATGAGAAGCTATCCTGTCAAGGAGAACTCGATCAGTCTGAAGGACGGAAAGAGGATGGAAGAAATACACAATTAATTATAGCGAAGCCACGTTATTCCAAAATCTAAAATCTTTTTATTATATATTTTAGAACTCGAGGTGCCTTCACCTTCACTATGGTTTTTGATCTAGGTATTTTTTTGTTTCCTAAAGATAATTCAAAAGTAAAAAAGTAGGTTGTGAACAAAATAAAAAAAGTTAAGTATTTCATAGTTTTTTTTTAATATTCTTTTATCTCACCTTACCCTGCGGGGCTATCCAGTACCCAAACTAACCTAACATAACAGTAACGTACAGTAACAGACGGGAAACTACTTGTTTTCAATTTATTTAATCATGGGTACTTTGCTCGACTATGCCTTTGAGGGGAAGCCGTCTGAATTTAAAATAATAATTTTTTTTAGATGAAAGTATAATCCCTCACAAACACACAACATTGGTTGAAATGCTACAGACCAGAAAAGGTATTCTTCTAGTATTATGGACACGACAGACGGACGTTTCATGGTTGCAATTGTAGAAAAGCTTCGCTTCCGAACCCAACAACAGAGATTTCGGATCTACTGCAGTTCACGGCTGCCAAACGGCTGAACGTACAGATCATGCCCGCACACTGTTTTAAACGGCATTAGAAGGCCTACAAATAATCTGGAATAGTCATAAATAATTAATGCATAATTATCTCGCAGTGCAAAGAAATGCGCGAAAAAGACCTATTTTACGCGTTCTTTCTTTAGTGAACCTTTCCCTGTGCATCATTGGATCTTGGCTATTCCAAATTATTTGTAGGCCTTTTTATGCCGCTTAAAATGGTGTGCGGTTATGATCTGTTCGTTCAGCCGTTTGGCAGCTAGCAGCCTTTAAAATTCATAGATTTTTGGAACTACAGTAGATTCGAGATTTCTTTTTACAAGTTAATTGGTACAAAGTTTTAAAAATACTAATCTTTTTATCTACAAAATAAAGTTAGGTTAAATGCGATATAAATAGATTTCCTCCCTTTATCCCCTTATATATATTTTGGGGGAAGGAATCAAATATACAATGGCTTTACATGTTATAATTTCTTAAATAGGCATATTTATAATACATTTGTTATTTAAAGGGATCGCAGCTACTCTTTCTAATTATATATAATGTCCGGTATAATCTTATATGTCTTTGCTTCTTTAGATAATAATACTCTTGAATGATTTTACATTTTATAAAAATATTTTTTTTTAAATGTAGCAATTAACATGTCTTTTGCAAGCTAAAGTATTAATTTAGCATATATTGAGTTTTTTTCTTAAAAAAAAACATAAAATAGAATATTCTGACTTAGCTTCTACCAATGCTGGCATTCTTGTTTATTTTTCTCAGTGCCTTTACTATCTTAGACATTATATCTAGGATAGGGAAAAACAATTCAAAATATATAAAAGCAGGAGCAGGATTTTTAGAGCAATGGATACATTATTACTTGGACCCACACCATATTTTCATGTTCTCAACTTAAATGTTACTCTTAACGGGCTAAAATAACGATACCCATCCATTTACTTTAAACTAGCCCCTTCTTTCTACTGGATGAACGAAGTGATCAATGAATGAGTTCCATGTTAGGAACCAAAATTGACGACAATTTTCTATTGCTATTATATCTACGTATATTCTAAATCTGTACCTTTACTATTTCAGACATTATCTACGATAGGGAAAAACAATTCAAATAATGGATATAGAATACGTGGATATATTGACAGGGGAAAATTTGTCGTAAATATAGGTTGCTATTATCGACCTCATTTATAGGTAGGTTCGTACATAAAGTACGAGGGTAAGAGGGGATGGGGTAAAGGAGGTGGATGAGGGAAGATCGTTATTCTTATTACCTGGATGTTGCATCATATTTTCATGTACTCAGATTAAGGGATGCTCTCAGCTGGCTAAAATAACGATACCCCCGTTCAACCCCCTTTACCCTCCCCTCCTACTGTATGAACGAACTGACCAATAAAAGACAAATTTTCCTCTGTTAATATATCCACGTATATCCTATATACATTATTTTGCAAAAGAATTTATCCCGTGTTTAAGAAATTGTAGTTTATACACGTAGCAAAGACTAAATCTAATTCTTACTTCATATATATTGTGTTACAAACTTTACTTTAAGCAAGGGCTCGGCAGCCGTGCGTCAGCCGCCTGTAAGCCTCAGAGAAATCAAAAATTCAAATTTTAAAAATCATCTTTACCCAAATATGTCAATCCATCCTTTCAACCAAAATTGTCGAATCATTTAAACGGATGAAACTTGGCTGCCTAGCCCTGCTTTAAGATAAAAATAAATATAGTTAAAGAACTGTAACCCTATCCAAATTACAATGATGTTGTACTTGAATTTCATGAACTCTGATAAAGTGATTCTCGCCGCCGCGCTGGATAAAATAACGATCTACCCCCTTTACCCAAACCCCTTCTCTTCTACTGGATAAACGATCTGACCAATAAATTAGGTAATATTAGCAAGCTAAATTGACGATAATTTTTTTCATAAAACCGTAGTGGTACAAAGTGTCTCAAAAATCAGCCACGACGTTGGAGATGAGATGAGATGAGGGAGATGAGAGGAGAAGAGGGAAAATAAACCCCTGTTAAAGAGATGGACGTCACATGTCTGATTTTTGAGACACTTTGTCCCCCTACCATAAATCCTATATCCAGTAATTTAGAAAACAAGACTTCTGGATTTGCTGTAAGAAATACTTTTTTCCATACACACTGGCATCTTACTTCTCAAGAACAAAAGTAAGTTTAATTGTAGCGTAGGTTAAAAAAATACCAGGGCTTGGCATCTCCGCGTTAGCTGTACGTCAATGTCTCAAATTAAAACCCATTTGGATGCTATGCAAATTCTTTTAAAATGAGTAGTTGCCATATTTTGGTTAGGTTTTGACTTCCAGCTGATTTAGAAATCGTTAAAAAGTAATTTTCCCTGAGGCTTATAGGCGGCTGATGCGCAGCTGCCAAGCCCTGAAAATACTTTTAGGAGGTTTCGTGACTGACCGTTATGAAATATATAGAACTCATATATTGATTTCTAGTGAATCTTGATAAAACATAGTACACTAAAAATAGTGTAGTCAACATACTGTCAATTTGTGTATTGTATGCCATATAGAAAAGATGTAACAAAATTCCTTTTTATCCAGGCGTATTTACAAAGACTATACAAAAGTGCCAGAAATTCCCGAAGCTATTTATCTACATGAAGATGTACAACGGTAATTTCAATTTAATGTTTTTTGCCTGGAATTTAATTATTCTTGGTTTTTTAAATGGGGTTTTGGGTTATATCCAAAAAAAAGGATGTCAACATCCATAAGTTACGAAGCACTAAAAGTTCATGGAACAAAATGAATTATAGAGAGATGTTCAGTTGATAAATATGCACTAATTAAAGAAATCATGAACCTTTCTGAAAAAAAAATTAAAATATTTTTTATGTATTTTTATGCATGACCGATATACTGTTGAACAAAGTAAATTATAAACTTGATGCTCATTTATAAAGAAAATCTTCACCAAAAATTTCAGCCGTATTTTTTTCAGTAGCAGCCGAGAAAGTCGCATTTTACCCATAACTTTCTGGACAGATGGACGAACGGACGGACAAACAAAGTGATTATAGAGTAGCTTCACTACTAATAATATTTAAGAAAGAAATTGTTATTTTGCTTTACACTTTGCCTGTAATTACTCTTTAATTTAAAAAGTTCAATAAGCGTTCATTATGAAATTTATTTTCCTCGTCGGTCTGTAACCCATGCTACATAATGTAAATATCAAAAAAATTATAAATACGTCCGTAATTCCATTCTAGTTTTATCGTGCTTCATTTCTTATGATTGTTGCCATCCTTGTTTTAAAATGATTTAATTTAAAATTTAAAACCTTTTTTTATAATTTAGAAAATGGAAGTACGGACAGAGAAGTAAATACATTGTCCACCCGGAGAGAGTTAGAAAAATGAGAATTCATAACTTTCAACAAAGCATTTGGGGTAATCTACCTATATATATACCTATCTATCTATCTATCCACCCAGAAAGAGTTAGAAAAATGAGGATTCATAACTTTCAACAAAGCATCTGGGGTAATATAATCTACCTATCTATATACCTATCTATCTATCCACCCGGAGAGAGTTAGAAAAATGAGGATTCATAACTTTCAACAAAGCATTTGGGGTAATGTAATGCGAAGCTTTTCCATAGTTAGGGTCGATCTGTCCTCACCTATAGGTTAGCTCTTTTCGTTAATTTAGACATAACATAATTTTCCTATCGATTGCAAACTCTGCATGATGACTCATATAACAGTTAGGTATAATTTAGAAAGCGTAGCAAATCTATAATATTTACGTACGTTCATTAAAATCAAGTTGATTTTTTACCTTTTTTTGAATACTGATGTCTAGGACAACAAATTACAATCTATAATACAAAGTAGAACGATGTCTGTCTGTCTGTCTGTCTGTTTGTTTGTCTGTTTGTTTGTATGTTTGTTTGTCTGTCTGTTTGTTTGTTTGTATTGAAGGATCTCGCTAACCGCTAATTTTTATACCAATTAGGGTTAATTTGATTAGTTTTAATAAGGTTTCGTGATTTTATGATGTTTAATAATCGCATATTCTCTTTATTTTTCACACCAACTAAACAACTGCTCTATAACTTAATTTGTCCGTCTATCTATCCATTAAGCTGTTCTTAAACGTGTATTGTATTATTTTGGATGTAGTCATCCCTTTCCCTGCAAATTTGAATGCGGGCTTTATTATGTTTTATAATTGTAATGTATAATTAGTTTTTAAATAATCTTATGGATGTTAGTTGAATATGTAGAACTTTTGTCTTTCCGTATGTATAAATGTTAAGATTTTGTTTAACAGATTGGGCCTATTGGTACATTTTGTGAATGCATTGTCTTAACCAAAGTTTCTACACAGCTTAGGTTTCTCGAAGAACTTATTCCATATTATTTTTACTTCCGACATACAGACAGATAGGTAATCCACCATACTTAATGAGGCATGTTAAATAAAATATTTTTTAGATCATCATGAGCAAGTGCTACCACTAGATATTGCCCAGTTACATCATCATAGACCCTTTGTTCATAGAAAGTAAGTAGATAGATAGATAGATAGATATATATATAGATAGATAGATAGATAGATAGATAGATAGATAGATAGATAGATAGATAGATAGATAGATAGATAGATAGATAGATAGATAGATAGATAGATAGATAGATAGATAGATAGATAGATAGATAGATAGATAGATAGATAGATAGATAGATAGATAGATAGATAGATAGATAGATAGATAGATAGATAGATAGATAGATAGATAGATAGATAGATAGATAGATAGATAGATAGATAGATAGATAGATAGATAGATAGATAGATAGATAGATAGATAGATAGATAGATAGATAGATAGATAAATAGATAGATAGATAGATAGATAGATAGATAGATAGATAGATAGATAGATAGATAGATAGATAGATAGATAGATAGATAGATAGATAGATAGATAGATAGATAGATAGATAGATAGATAGATAGATAGATAGATAGATAGATAGATAGATAGATAGATAGATAGATAGATAGATAGATAGATAGATAGATAGATAGATAGATATATAGATAGATAGATAGATAGATCACCAAGAACAAGTGCTACCACTAGATATTGCCCAGTTACATCATCATAGACCCTTTGTTCATAGAAAAGTAAGTAGATAGATAGATAGAACGATAGACAGATAGATAGATAGATATATAGATAGATAGATATATAGATAGATATATATAGATAGATAGATAGATAGTGGTAGTGTAGTGTGCAAAGCACACCCGTAAATTGTGACAACCCCGTAACGATTTGACAATAACTTGTATTTTTGTTTAGTGGAGTGTCTTCTTAACCCTTACAGATTTGGGGGGGGGGGGGGGTTCAATCTCATTTTTTTAGTAGGTAAGATGAAAGCTGTGACTTCATGACTTTTTAAGTTTAGTAATTATACGTCGGCAAGAGTTGATTTTATTAGGATGTCTGGTCTGTGTCGGTCGTGGTGTCCGGTCAAAGTCGGTTGGGTAGCACCAAAATTAGAAAAAATTCTAAATAAATCCTAATTTCTACATTATGACTTTTTTGTATAAGGTTGAAACCTAAAAATTTTTGGTAAATGCTTAGATATCAATGACCTTCTGAGAAAAGTGGCGTTATGACCGTTTGACCGCTCCCTGACCGACTTTATGACCGTTTTTTGTCCGGCTTTTACTACAGACATATATCATGAATATCGTGTCTTCTATTACAGCTAGAGACCTATACATTTTTTTGGTAAATCCTTGAGCAACAATAAACAGATAAAAAATTATTAATTTGGGCCGCCAACCGCCGTTTTACCGCCGTAACCGCCGAAAATGGTGGTTTCCTTTATTTGCCGTTTTTCGGCGATGATAAAAAAAAGTAATTTTTTTTGTTATGAAAAATAAAAGTTCGTCCTAAAATTTGGTCATCCTTGCTGCAAAATTGGCCGCTCTACAGCTGTTTTAAAATTTAGCGGCTGACCGCTAAAAAGCGGCTAAGACTGTCTGACCACTATAAATAGAAAAAGTAATTTTCTCTAAAAATACACATGAACCACCAGAAAAAAAATTTACGTCTTTATCTGTAACAAGATCCGAGATAGAGGAGGGGGGCTCTAAGAGCCCCCCCTTCCCCCCCCCCCCCCCCGATCTGATAAGGTGGGAATAAGGGTTAATTTATGTACTCTTAATTTTAACAAAGCATTTGTCATGTATGTAAAGGTTTTACAGTAAAGTTTGCATTTGCATAAAATATTCAGGGGTAGCTTTTCTAACAGTAAATTCTACAAAATATCACGAAACCTTTTAAAGTTTTCTTTAAAAAAATCACGAAACCTTTTAAAGTATTTTACTTAACTGAAGAGGGGTGGGTAAGAAGGGGAGGAAAAGGGGAAGGGGGGTGTGGGGAAATTTTCCATTAGAATTTCAATTGTTTGTCAGAATATCATTCCCTTGTCCCTGTAAAATATTAAAAATTTAGAGCCTTCCGCTCGAGGTAAAACAGTTTTTTTCCAAAAATCATAAATTAACAGAGGGGTATTTTTGCCAAATGTTCTATAATTACGTTATCTTTAGAGAGAGAGAGGGGGACAATGGGATATTACAAGAGCTTTATAATAACGTTTTCTTATTCGTTGGCTTAACAACTTTGGGGAATTTTAATTAATAATGATTGGATGATTTAATAAGTTGAATGTCCAAAATTTTCAACCTCTAGCTGTAATCTACAGAAGAGGTAATTTTTTGTATCAATATTGGGGATTTTAAGTGTATTGTCTTTAGATCCTTGCGTTATCCTTGTTTTGCCTGCAGGGGTGACAATTCAAGCACACCAAGATAGATGATTAGAAGGGGAAGGGGTTAAATAACTGTATGTTCCCATGACTCTGTGTCGAATATCATCCAATAGCGTCGGGAATGATAACACAGCCAAGCGTCGCTACCAAAACAGCAGAAAGCAACTAGCTTTCATACAAAAAGGGTCCCAACAAGGAGATTTAGGGAGTTTTCTGGGTCATACATCTATGCTTTGCTTATACATTTATTGCAGAGGAGATAAGGGTACCCGAGGAAAACAATTCAAGTACACCAAGATAGATGAATACTTTGTCCAGACTCATCTGAGCAGATTATTACCAGCTGTGGAGCAAACTTGTCAAAATATTAAATCAATTTATGGTTGTAAATATTTTGAAGTAAAGCATGATACTTAATTTTAAAAAGCGAATCTTTTCTATAATTACGGTAGGTCCGCTCGTCCGTACGTCTGTAATGGTTAGCTCTTTTGTTTTTATTAGGACATGTTAGAGTTGTCCTAACAATTTCAAACGTTGCTTGGTGATTCTTATAGCAGTTAGGTTGAAGTATAGTAACTCTATAATCGTTATCAGAAATCCCGTAAATCATAATTGTTTTAACCTTTTTTAACGACAATTTTTTATGAGTTATAATTTAACTATTTATCTGATTTTTGGAATAAGACTTAAATTAATTCAAGGTATAATGTAATATAAGCAAAGCATCCCAATAATAAAGTCCTAAAAATGTAAGTATGTCCTTTAAACAGTTTTGCAACAAATTTACGTATTTTTGTCAAAACTTATACATTTATATTATGATTATTCAGTTCTGACACTTTACGAAGGATAAAGATAGTTTGTCAGACCTTTTCAGAGTTTCTCTTTATGAATATTGTCATTCTTGTTGTATTGTCGTTAATGTTATGATTAAAGTATGCCCTATATTTTTTGTAATAAATAAATTGTTAAATTCTTTATCATTTTATTGACATTTTTCTAAATAAATAGTAAATTAAGGGGCCTCTAATGGTGAGTAACACGGCTGAAAAATAGCCTAAAACAATTTTAGAACCGTAAAGCTTCCTTTGGATGTAGAATATACGTGGATATTATGACAGGGGAATAATAGTCGTCAATTTAGGTTGTTTTTTAAATTAGAGGATCAGTTTGTTCACTAGTATGAGGGGAGGTAATAGGGTAAAGGGGATCGTTATTTTAGCACGCTACAAGTGTCACTCAATAGAGTATATGATAATTTGGAGTACGATCCAAGTAATAATAAATCCATTGTATGTTCATATATTAATAGGTTATTGATTTATTGATCTTCTACGAAACCTTCGTTTGGGTTGTGTGATAACAAAGAGTTGTTATTTAAACAAGGATGACAATATCCATAAAAGCGAAGCACTGAAACGGTAGGACAAACGGACATTTGTATAGTGTCAGAACTTAATAATCAGAATATAAATGTATAAGATTTGAAGCAAAATTGTAAGTAAATTTGTTGAAAAACTGCTTGATACAGGATAATGTTTATGGACATACTTACATTTTTAGGACTTGATTATAGAGTTGCTTCGCTTATAACAGTATACTTTGTTGTTCCAGGAGTCAATATGCAAAAAATCTGATAAATCGGATAATTAGATCTCATTAAATTTTGTTGTTAAAAAATTTTAAAAATCAACATGTTTAAAATGGACGTACGGACATTCTGGTAATAATTATAGTGTTGTACGCTTTCTAAATCATACCAAACTACTAAAGGAATCCCCATGCAAAGTTTAAAATTGATAGGACAATTCTAACATGCCTAAATTAAAGAAAAAAGCTATCCGTTACGGACGGACGGACCGACCCTAATTATAGAAAAGCTTCGTTTTTAAAAATATTAAGCCCAAACAATTTCCTTTATATTGTAGAATTTCGAACTTTTAACGTCAAGATGAATAGTTTTGGATCATTTTAATAAAAATAAAGTATATAGATTTTAATAAAAGTGTCCCTTTATAAAAATGACTAAACCAATTAATAACATACCAATAAAAAGAAGGTAAAAGAAAGAAAGAAAATCAATGCTAAGAATAAATCCTCAGAGAGAGAGAGAGAAAGAGAAAGAAAGAGAGAGAGAGAGAGAGAGAGAGAGAGAGAGAGAGAGAGAGAGAAATAAAGAGGATAGAGAGAGAGAAGCGGGTGGGGGAAGAAAGGGATATTTAAATTGCCAAAAAATAATAATGGAAAAAAAGTAGAATAAGGTTGTCCCGTTTTAGTTTAATTGAATGCAATATGGCAATATTATTTTTTTTAAGTTCTCTTTTTATCAACTGCAGATAACCAACTCTTTGATTGCACACCTTTTATCTAGAGTCTTTGCCCTGACCTTTGCCAAAATATAACTGTTTTCATTTGAAGTTTTCACTTTCAATCTACAGTCATGGGAGATCTAAATAAAAATTGAACAATGATGACAACATCCTAAATAGAGAAGAACAAAAAGTCATGTTTAAAAGGCCAAAGTGAATTATAGAGCAGATGTTTAGTGATCATTATATGGGGAGGGAAAAAAAAGAGGAAGGATAGACTGCCAGACTAATTATCCTTTAAAGGGGAATCTTCATAAAAAAAATCAGCAGTCTAACATATAAAGCTACCTCGAAAATTAAACTTCCCCATAACCGGACCAAGTGTCCCAATAATCAGTCATGTGACATCATAAAAATGAGAGAAATAAGTGGAGAAGTGAGAAAGAAAACCCATAGAAAATAGATGGATAATTTTTATGACGTCACATGGCTGATATTTTATACATTTTGTCCTGTTACTACTTCCCCTATTCCCCTATGGATAAATTATAAATTAGCTTTGATACTAAAAATCCTGTCTCAAATTGTCTATTGACCTATCACTATTTCCCTGAAAGAAAGTATAAAGACACAACAATGGATATAGAATATGTGGATATATTGACAGGGAAAATTTGTCGTCCTCATTTATTGGACAGTTTGTCCATCCAGTAGGAGGGCAGGGGATGGGGTAAAAGTGGATTAGGAATATCGTTATTTTAGCCTGCTTTGAGCATCACTTTATTAGAGAACAGGAACCCTGGTGCAACATCCAAGTAATAATATCCATTAAGAATTAACATACATTCATATGGAATTAATCCTTGAAAAAGTGGTGCAACATCCAAGTAATAATATATCCATTGACACACAACATACATACATATGGAATTTATCCTTGAAAAACTGGTGCAACATCCAAGTAATAATATATCCATTAAGTCACAACATACATACATATGGAACTAATCCTTGAAAAATCAATGTAAAACTCGATGCGGTGTAAAGAGAACTTGACAGGAAAACAGAACAACTACCACAATGTTAATTTACATACGTGTTAGGCAGGGATCTGAAGGGATAAGACAATAGCCGATAAATTGATGTATATCAATAATGATGATACACAAAATTACCCCTTTTGTAGATTACTATTAGTGGTGAAAAAATGAAGACCCTCAACCAATAAAAATTCATAAAGCTCCAAAAAGTTGTCAAGCCAACGAATAAAACACGTTATTATAAAACTTTGGGGACTAGTGTAATAAATAGCCCAATGTCCCCTCCTTTTTTGACTTTTGAACAGTATTAATAATCTATTATTACAAAGTTAGCTACTTATAATAATTGCGGCTGCGTTCCGGCAGAATTGCAGAAAATAGCCTAAATCCGTTCTAGAACTTAAATCTATAAATAAAATAGCATTAAACCATCCCAGGACTTATTTGGAGCTTTCCTATAGAAAACATAATCGACTCACAAATCTTACGTTACAAACAAAGAAAACCTTACTACTTTGGAAGTATTTTGTTACTTGTTAATTTAGTATGTTCGTCTGTTTGTATGCAAATATATGGGGAAAAATGATTTTCTCGGCTGCTATTCAAGTTAGGTTGTTGACTTTTCTGTACTGATAAGCATCCAATTTAAAATTTACTTTGTCCATAGTTCTGTCTGTCTTGCTACAAAAGATCAATTTATAAGAATAGTAAGTTAATGCATAGTATCATAGACTGGTTTCCACGGATATAAAAATAAGAAATTATAAGATAATAAACCAGTTTTGTTAGCTTCGAGGAGCCGAAGGCCCATGCTAACAAAACTGGCAGATATTTATCGTTGCGAAGCCAAACTGAAAAAATAATAAGAAATGGTTATATAGGGAGCTGTACTATGTTTACTAATATGTGTAGTATATAAATTAGAAATCCATGACTTAGCAGCCGCCCATCGAGAAAAAAAATTATGTTTAAATTTGAATTTTATGTGCGGCTGCCGAGCTACGATACAATCTACATTAAAATATAATGTATAAAAGTAGATGAACAATCAAGAAACTCGCCAGCAGAAAACCACATGAAGTCTTGAGGTGAATAGGTCAACTCCAAAGTAGAACCATATTGGTTCAGCGGTTAGCGAGATCCTTTGGTACAGACAGACACACAAATATCCTGTTACTTTATCAGAATGATATAAATAATCACTTAGAAATGAATATTATTAATTATCTTTAATGTATATAGAATCTAAATTAAAATATGATGTATAAAAGTAGATGAACAGCTAGGAAAATTGCCAATAGGAATACCATCTGAAGTCTTGGGGTGAAGATTTCCACTCCAAAAGCAGAATTAAAGAGTTTAGCCCCTGCAGCCAGTACCATTGTCCACTCTCTACATAAAATAGATAACAAGGATGACAATATCCATAAAGGCAAAGCTTTGAAACAGTAGGACAAACGAACATTAATACTTGTTATAACCGAATATGCAGAATATGCAGTCTAAACAAAATTGTAAGTAAAACTGATTGAATAGAGGATACAATTTAAGGACATGCTTACATTTTTAAAACTTAATATTATAGATGATTTGCTTATAACACTGGACCGCGTTGTAATAGGAACAAGGATGACAACATCCATAAAAGCGAAGCACTGAAACGGTAGGACAAACGGACATTAACACTTGTATAGTGTTAGAACTTAATTATCATAATATAAATGTATAAATTGTAAGTAAATTTGATGTAAAACTGCTTGATACAGGATAATTTTTATGAACATACTTACATTTTTAGGGCTTGATTATAGAGTTGCTTCGCTTATTACATTATACTTTGTTGTCCCCGGAATCAATATACAAAAAATCAGATCAATCCGATGATTTGATCACATAAAAATTTGTTGTTAAAAAAGTAAAAAAATCAACATGTTTAAAATGGACGTACGGACATTTTGGTAATTATTATAGAGTTGCTACGCTTTCTAAATCGTACCTAACTACTAAAGGAATCGCCATGCAAAATTTGAAATCGATAGGACAATTCTAACATGCCTAAATTAACGGAAAAAGCTATACGTTACGGACGTACATACGGACGTACGGACGGACGGACGTACGGACGGACCGACCCTAATTATAGAAAAGCTTCGCTTTTAATAAATATTCACAAAATCAGATAAATTGTTAAGTTAAATCATACAAAAACTTGTGGTCAAGAAATTGAAAAAAATATGCATGTTTAAAACAGACGTGTGGGCTTTCTGTTCATGATTATAGAATTGCTACGCTTTCTAAATCGTACCTAACTACTACAAAAATCACAATAAATGGTTTAAATCCTACCTTGAATAATCTTGATAAATGAATGGAGGAACATCATTGAGCACAACTATAGCATCTCCTGTTTTACACCTGGCCAATGTTCACAATTTAATCAATAAACTTTGATAATGGATATATTATTACTTGGATTTTCATGTACTCTAATAAACCTCCATACACCCCCTTTATCCCATATCCTATCTTCCAACCATAAGTAGCAAAGCACAAAAAACGGATTTAAAAAAGTGAACCAAGTAAATGTTCTGTGGTCATAAACATTGATAGCAAAAAAGGAACATTAGAATACAAGATTTTAAGATTCATAGATTTTAATAAAAAAATAAATTTACAACTTCGAATGACTAGGGGTGTTTATGAATAAAAGTTTCCTTGTAACAAGCTTGATGAATGCATCAGCCACATATTCAGGCGTCATCACTCCAAATTTCTTCACCACAGCTAACAAAATACTGTTCAGTCGAGGGTTTTGGAATATATCTGCTTCAAGGGATAAAGGGTGTTCCAAATAACCTTCTAGCTAGGTCCCGAGCTATAGCGCTCTGGAGAGTTGGGTAGATTCAAAGTTCAATATGTTTCTAATTGAAATTGCTTGAGCATGAGCTAGATAATTTTTATAGTTTTTGAGCAAGACTGTAAGGTTTATATTTAAAAAAATGAAGTAAATGTTTTTTTACACTCTTTAATCCTTGAAGGAGATATATTCAAACTTTCCAAGATAAAAAAGGGCACAGAAATAATCTTGTGTAAAATTGGATTGGGTATGGTATCTTCCGTTATAGCAATTGATTTTTTAAGGCAAATAACAGCGCTGTACAATTAATTTTAGTCTTATAATTTTCAAGATAGCAGGGAGAGGGGCATTAAATTCTGCCTTGTATCCCCCCCCCCCCCGGAGTCCTCTTCAAAAAAGAGGAATGGTATGCCAGTTGATTTCTCTTTACTTACCTTATAAATATCCAAAAATCTTTATTTTAATGTTGTAAGCTTGTATTGCTGCGCTAATCATGGATAGATAAAAATGGGTGAGGATACAGATGCCCCTGCTTCAGGTAACCAGTAAAATATATATATATATATATCACCTGAAAAGGCGCTGTATTGATCAATATTTTGAATGATGGCTGTCTGAGCAAAGGCAGGACAGATACATTGAACCTTCACACCTGTCTCACGCAAATAGTTATCTGTTCCTAAAACATTTTTAATTAAGGGCAGGTCTGTTTGTACGTCGTATGTTAATTTTGATTTCAAACTTTGCATCACAATTCCCATAACAGTTAGGTACAATCTAGGAAGAGTAGCAACTCTAAAAACATTACCAGAAAACTTGTACATCGATTTAAAACATACTCAGTTTTTTGACAACAACTTTTTGTATGACATAATTATCCTTCCTATTTATATTTAAATGATGGCTGTCTGATGAAATGTAGGACAGATACACTTAACCCTCACACCTGTCTCATACAGATAAATAGCTGTTCTTGAAACATTTCTTTAGTACTGAAGATGCTCTATAATCCACTTTTTCTGTTCATCAGTCCATCATTCTGACATAGTTCTCTGCTTACCTAAAGTTCTAGTGAGGGCAACAACTCCATGTTTAGCTACAAAGTAGCTGGCAGCTTCTCTGCTAACACCTAAACAAAAATAGTGTTGTCTTCTTTCAGGTATTTTCAGTGGCCTACAAAGGGTTTTGACACACATCTTCACTACACTTTTATGTTTTTTTGACACATTCCTTGATAAAAATCAAGAGGGTGTGATCTTTAGATGGGTGCATTATAAGCAACAAGAGGGGTGGAGATTTAATGACAGGAGGTGGATACATCCACTTTGCAAAACATGTATTATATATTTCTAGGAAACTTAAATCAATAAGTCATTAAACAGGGAATTCATATGCGTTAGAGAAAAACTGTGGACTTTTAATCATCACCTGGTCCAATCCCTGCAAGAGAAGCAGTGTTTACAATGAGTCCTCCTTTTCCACCCTTGCTGAAATATCATAGAATATTATTAGGTAATTCAAACTTTAACAAGGCTGACAAAATTTATAAAGCAAAACTCTAAAATCAAGAGGAAAGACAAATGAACAATAACTCTTAACCAAATTGAACATAAATTTGTTGCCAAATTGCGTAAATACAGAATTCAGTAAATGGACATACTCTTATTTTCAGGATTCGCTTTTAAGAGTTAACCCCATTTATTTTTTTAACTTAATACAACAAAAAAAGGATAATTAGATGCAATTCTTTTGGGAGGGTTAAACAGTTATCCAAAAATATCTATAATACAAAATAGTACGTTGGATGTCTGTCTGAAGCTTAAGATCTCAGTAACCACTGAACGGATTGGACTCTACTCTTCAGGGAATATACCTACTGGTCCTGTGATGGTTTAAAGCTATTTTTTTGGGGGTGGCACACCTCCAACCCCCCAAAAAAATTCTTTTTTAAACAAAAATTAAAAAAAGGGGGGTCGACTATCCCCCCCAAAATAATTTTTTTTTCTTTTTAAATTTAAATAACACAAAAATAGGTTGATCAACTCAATCTAGCAACCCATTAGCTTTTACTGTATTACTTTAGCATCTAGGGCCCGAAGAGGTTGATCAAACTAATTTTTCGTATTTTAGATTTAAAATTTTTTTTTTAAATCTTTGGGGGGGAATTTTTTTTCAGGGGAGGGGTTAGTCAACCCCACTATTTTAATTTTAGTTTTTAAAAAATTTGGGGGGGGAAGATTTTTCATTTTTTGGGGGGGGTTGGCTTGGGGGTGTCCCACCCCCCAAGAAAATAGCTTAAAACCACCACAGGACCAGTAGGTAAACTCTCTGAAGAGTAGAACCCATTCGGTAATAATATATCCATTTATAAATCTAACCTCATGTCCATTTTATCAAGAACATATTCAGTGCATTCCATGACAGCCATTATGTCAATATCCATACACAACTTCCAACCTTAACATTGAAATATAGTTATACATTGCATTGTATTATTGATGATTTTCTACAAATATTATCATTAAAGGTTTGAAACAGTTTTGTTAGCCACAAGAGGCTGCAGGCCCGGGTTGACAAAACCATCATTATTTCTAAAGTTTTTCATATTAATGTTCATGAGAAATTGTCTGTAATACAATGCTGTATTGAATATGTTGTGTTTGCGGAAAAACTTGATTTTTTTATTTTTCAACTCAGGAAAGTTTGTTAGAAAAGATTTTTTTCCTTTCTGAAAATGAAAGTGTCGTCTGCATATTGTGTGTGCATATTTGCATGGCAATAATCTTGAAACATAAAAGGATTTTGTTAAGGAATAAGGTTTTTATTTTCTTAAAATCAAATTTATTAAATTAAACTGTAATTATGCTTCATATTTAATTAATTTCTTTATTCTTTTTTAGATGTTGCTCCCAATGATTTTATGATGTTAATAAATCACATGAACACACATCTACATAAACATGCAGATATCAAAGGGTTTTGAAGCCATAATGTAAAAATTTTATATATAGATAATAGAGCTGTACACGTAGCATCTATGGTTCTGAATCAAAATGGGGATAATGAACTAGAAAAATAGCCTTAACCTATCTCAAGATTTAGATATGAAAATACAATAGCAAAAAAAACATTTTGAAACCTATTTGAAGCTTCCCTAAAAGAAAAACTCAATCGGTTCAGTATTTATTAGAATCTTAAGCTTGGGACAAAAAAAAACTTGCTAAGTTATTTAATAGCATTAAACACACAAAGTTTGTTCTATAACACTCAGCTTGAAACATCAGTTAGTTTCATGTTTCACTAAATAAATACTAATGCATAAAATATTTTTTTGGGAATTATTTTTTCTGGGGGTTGGGAGGGTTGGTTACCCACTCCCAACATAGTTATTAACCTTCGCATGACCTATGAGAAGCTACATTGGAAAGGAGAACCATATCAGTTCAGCAGCTAGCAAGATTCTTTGGTATTACAAATAGACACACAGATAGACATCCTGTTACTTTTTTAAACAACTAACCTGGTGTATGATTAATTCCTGCATTGTTGCAAAATATGTCCACCGTTTTTCCAAAAATTTTTTCACAGTCCTTAAAAAAAAGACTTTTGATCTGGGCTCGGCAGCCGCACAATAGTCGCGAATAAGCCTCAAATTTAAATCCGTTAGGATGCTTCATTTATTTTTAAAAAGAGTGATTGGCGTCTGACGCGCAGTTGCTGAGCCCTGAAATTTGGGTCTTGGCATCGCAGCCAAAAAAAACAATTTTGGAGAGGCAACGATGCAGCAACTTATTTTTTTTTTAAAGCCTAGTTCACAAAAGACCTCTGAAATTTTTAGGTCGACCTTTCAAAGCTTTAGGTTGACCTATTTCAGAAAGGTATTTCTTGGTTGTACTTGTATAGGTTGACCTAAAGAGAAAATCAGACGAGCTCTAAAAGTTATTTGTGAACTGGGCATAAGAATTCACCAATGCTGTTTATGTATTTAGAATAACATTACATTTTCTAAATCTTTTAAAGAAGGAAATCAAGTATAATCAAAGCATGATGTGTTATGCTTTAAGAGTTGCTTTGCTGCTAAGGTAACAATAAATCACAAAAATTATAAAGGTTTTAGAACAAACGCAGGAGTGACAAACGTCAGAGTGTTAAAAATATTTAGTTAATTAAATATTTCTATACAAATTTAGTTAGGGTAAGCTATGAATATACAAATAAGCTGGGGCTATGCATTTAAAAACCTATAAGATTAAATAGAATAGGTCAGGTTAGTTTAAGTGTACACTCCGACGTTTGTCTCTCCTGCATTTGACCTGGGACTATAAAAAGGAATTAATCGTACCTCGTAAAGACTGACAATATCATCCTTGTTAAGAACATCACACTTTATGAAAAAGACCTTTTCTTTGCCGAACCTTTCCCCAAGTTCATTCATTGACTTTTCGCCTATTTAATTTTTGTAATGGCTGTTTTTTTTCTATTTAGAGATTGATTCTTTTAAATAGATAGAATAGTTATTTATCGCATCGTATTGTATTTTTAAAAATAATAAACTATAAGATTAAGATCAGGTTTGTTAATTATTCTCGAGGGGCCAAAGGTCCGAGCTAACAAAACAGGTACAAATTGTGATTTTCATTTCAATAGTCGTGAAAAATTGTCTGTAATACGATGATATGCATGGTATGGCTGAGAACTGGTTCTAATGCAGCGGATATTAATCGGCTTCAAAGCCATACTGGAAAGATGGTTTTATAGGGAATCTTTTAGTAATAGACCGACGGACAGACGTTAGGATGTATCATCATAGCTTTAAAGCAGAGGCGCTGCCAAGAATTATTTAAACAGCACAATTTCCTATTTCCGAATTGACATCAGAAAGACAGACGTAAGCACCAGCCTTCAAAAGTTCCACAGCAAACGCCTTGCCTAAGCCTAAAATGATAAACATTTGGATTACGACATTTTAGAACCAATATTAAATTAAATTATATGGATATAAAGTATACCTGAATATGTTGACAGGGGAAATTAGACGTCAATGTTGCTAACATTTACCTCATTTATAAGTCAGGTCGTTCATTCAGTAGGATTGGAGGAAATGAGGTTAAAAGCGTGGATTGGGATACCGATATTTTAGCCAGCTGCGAGTATAACTTTATTAGAGCACATCAAAATCTGGCGCAACATCCACGTAATGATATAGCGATTTATCTCAATAATGAAATCCTAAAAATGAAAGTATGTCCCTCTACTGTATCCTGTATTTACGTAATTTTGCAACAATCTTATGTAAATTTCGTTTAAACTTACAAATTAATGTTCTGCTTATTGAGTTAAGCTACTCTACAAGAGTTATTGCTCGTCTGTCCTTCCTTCTGATTTTAGAGCTTCGCTTTAATGGATGTTGTCATCCTTGTTTTAAATTTTACCTTGCGCGGAGCCAGTTATTATGGCAAGTTTATCCTGTACGTTCATTTTCACTTAATTTGTAATCTAAAATAGAAGTAACTAAAAAGTCAAACTTTAATATTATTTTTGTTATCTTAATAATGAAAAGATAAGAGGAATGATTTTTTATAACTAAATGCAATGCAATGGATGTAGAATATATGTGGATATTATGACAAGGGAAAAATTGTACACAAATTAGTTGTAAAATTAAGCAGATACAGGATATGTTTAATATTTTTAGAACTTGATTACAGAGATGCTTTGCTATTAACATTGCACTTTGTTGTCCTAAGAATCCGTATTCCAAAAATCATATGAATAGGATGATTATATCTAACAAACAAAATTGTCAAAAAAAAGTTCAAATTCACTATGTTTTAAATGGACGTACGGACTTTCTGGTAATGTTTATAGAGTCGACTTTAAGTATTGAATCTACAATAAAAAAAATAAATAAGTTATGTTTAATTATAAATAACAATTAAACGAATGACTTTATACAGTTAGGGAGTTGAATCCATTTTTATAAAAGCAGAAATATAATCTATGATTATGGTTTGGACCCTCTAAAACTGTAATCTACCTTTCCACTTTCCCCTCTCTTGGTGAAGATATCTTCAACGCCGATACGATTTTTGAAATGTAAGATTCTACTTTCCCCTCTCTTGGTGAAGATATCTTCAACGCCGATACGATTTTTGAAATGTAAGATTCCTTTTTCCCCTCTCTTGGTGAAGATATCTTCAACGCCGATACGATTTTTGAAATATAAGATTCCACTTTTGTCTCTCTTGTTGAAGATATCTTCACCAAGAGAGGCAAAAGTGGAATCTTAAATTTCAAAAATCGTATCGGCGTTGAAGATATCTTCACCAAGAGAGGGGAAAGTGGAAAGGTAGATTACAGTTTTAGAGGGTCCAAACCATAATCATAGATTATATTTCTGCTTCTATAAAAATGGATTCAACTCCCTAACTGTTATAACAATAACTTTTTGTTGACTAATCTAAAATTCATTTATATATATTTATACAAGTTTGTGAACAAATTTTGCGTTTACATTAACCTCAAAGTGTTCATTATTTTTGCACCTCAAATGTTTATTTATATCTATCATACAAAACAATAAGGGGTTAAAAGTTTTTTTTTGCAAATAAGGACAATTTTTCTGCTCCTAACATTTCAATGTCAGACCTTTGTTTTTATGTCCTTTTTATTTGAAAATGTTTAGCAAATTTAATTTTCATATTTTTGAAGGTGGATGAATAGTCGGCGGGAAAACGATGGCGGATTTTCATATAATAATAACCATAGGAATCACTTTATACCAGGTTTGCTGGCATCCTGTGCCCTCCGGGATTGAGATATTCAAAAAATTTCATTTCTCAGTTATGTGTGATACCCATCTTTCACACACAGAAAATAAGTTAGATATCGCAGTTAGCCTTTAAAGAAATGCACCATCCAAATCGCCGATACAATTTTACAAGAATCATTAAACAGATATTGTAGCAAGTCAAATATACCAACGATCTTAGTAAAATACAAAATGGATGTAGTCCCTGTCAAAAGAAAATCTATAAATAAAATCAGTCGTCTGTCTTGAATAGCTTCCGAGAAATTCGCATTTTTTCCATAGCGTTACTGACTAACGGGCTTATGGACAGACAGACAAAGTGAATCACAGTGTAGCGTCGTTACTAAATATATAACTAGCTGCTAAATAAATGCTACTTTACACAAAGTTCTTTATTTAACAAAAATATACATACATAAGTAAAATTGGTACTACGTCAAACATTAGATACGTCAAACAGTAGATGCGACAAACGCTAGACAGACAAACAGTAGATGCGTCAAACGCTAGACAGACAAACAATAGATGCGTCAAACACTAGACTACGACAAACAGTAGAATTTTCAATTTCGCGACATACAGTAGAATTTTTAAAGTGCGACAAACACTAGAAGCTACATACGCTAGAATTTAGACTTAAAAAATATTCAAAGATTTTTTCGTTTATAAATACTAAATTTATATTACTATCAATGCAGGGATCTAAAGGGATAAGATATTGGCCGAAAATGTACATCCCTTATAGCATAAAATTAACGGTTAAAACGTTTAAACACTCAACTTATTAAACCAACCAATCAAATTCATTAAAGTACCAAAAGTTGGTTAGCCAACGAATAAGAAAACTTTCTTATAAAATTTTTGACCCCCCCCCCCTCAACCTCATTTTTTATTTTAGTATATTTTAAAGTATTTTTTTTTTGGGGGGGGGGAGAGTAATTTTTTTTAGGGGCGAAATATCTGGGGAGGGTGGTGGTACCCTCAACCAAAATTGTTATAATCCTTCCCATGACCTAAGAGAATCTACCCTGTTAAGGAGAATTCGATCGGTTCAGCATTTAGCGAGATTCTGCAGTATAGACAAACAAACATCCTTTTACTTTTTTATAAGGATTAATTCTAGCGTTTGTCGTATCTATTGTTTGTCGCCTTTAGAAAAAATCTAGCCTTTGTCATATTCTAGTCTTTGTCGCATTCTAGCGTTTGTCGTATCTAGCGTACGTCGTGTCTAGGGTTTGTCTGTCTACTGTTTGTCTGTCTAGCGTTTGTCGCATCTACTGTTTGACGTATCTAGGGTTTGACGTAGTACCGTAAAATTATCCAGAGGTCTAAAGGGATAAGACAATGGCAGAAAAAATTTTATGTATCCCCAATGATGAAACACAAAATTACTGATTCTAAATATTACAATTTCTGGTGAAACGTTTGGACACTAAAAAACCCACCAATCAAAATTCAATAAGAATCCCCAAAGTTGATGTGCTAACGACTAAAAATCGTTATTACAAAACTTTGGGGACTAGAGTAATAAACAGCCCTATGTCCCCTCCCTCCCTGATAATTATCAAAATAATAAACACAATACAAAATGAATAACAATAAAAACTACAAATAAAAACAACATTTGAAGTTTAGGGGTGAATAAATCTACACCAAATACAGAATGAGCTAGCTTCGAACCTGCAGACAGAACAAATGTCCACTCTCTAAAATCAGGCATAATTAATAGTTATTTATCGCATCGTATTATAGACAGCTTTCCGGGGATATTAAAACGAAAATTTTGTTAACTGAAGGATCGGGTTAACCAAACTAGTATAATTTTTTTTATTATTTAGAAAATTGTCTGTAATACGATGCTGTTAAAGACTTTTCAGAATGGCTGAGAACTAGTTATAATCCAGCGGAAACTAATCGGCTTCGAAGCCATACTGGAAATAGATTACTAGCATAGATAAAAAGGACAAAGGGAGTTATAGGGCAGAATTTCTATGGCTATAAAGATGAATTAATGTAAAGAAGCATATGATAAGAAAATAGAAAACAGAGACAAACAGATATGCTCATACACATCCTATTACTTTTACATAAGGATATATTTCCCAATAGTAGCCGAGAGAATATTATAATATTAAAGACTTGCGGACAGACAGACAGACAGACAGACGAACAAACAGACAGATAGACGGACAGACAGACGGACAGACATACGGACAGACAGACAGACAGACAGACGGACAGACAGACAGACGGACAGACAGACAGACGGACAGACAAACGGACAGACAAACGGACAGACAGGCGTATAGACAGATGGACAGACAGACGGACGGACAGACGGACGGACAGACACACAGACAGATAGACAGATAAACAAACAGACAGACAGACAGGCAGACGGACAGACAAAGTGAAAAGTTTACCTGGAGTAATCCGTATAGATAAATGGTGGTACATCCTTGAGAACTATCATGGCATCTCCTGTACCACATCTATAAATCGATATAATATTACATGTATGTTGCACCAGATTTTCATGTACTCTGATAAAGTGATGCTCGCAGCTGGCTAAAATCGATACCCCTCATCCCCTCCCCTCCTACTGGATAAACGAACTGAACATTAAACGAGTTCCATGTTAGCAAGCTAAATTGACGACAAATTTTTTCATGTCATAATATCCACATATATTTTACTTCTATTACAATTATATATTTTATAACAACTAGATGTTCATTTTCAATGTTTCAATATTTTCAAAAACAAAAAAAAATCTTCGAACTAATAAAAGAAATCCTCCAATGAAAATATTCACTAATGTTAACCATAATCATTACAGTGCTCCGTGTAAAAATGACTAATTCTTACCTAGTGACAAGTTTGAAGAAAGCTTGCGCCACATACTCTGGTGTCATTACTCCAAATTTCTTCACTGCAACTGAAATAGGTTAAATTTTTAACAGAAATTTACTTTACTCCGCGTAAATTATCGCTCGTCGTTGGGAAGGTAATAGGTTCGAATCTCGGCTTAACTTCGCCTTAACTAAAGTCGTTAAGAATGGTTCCTAATTTCTGCTAAGTATTTTAAAAAATAGAGTAAGGTAAATGCTTTGGCCCAAAATAGGCACAACTCATTACCATGCACAATTGAAACTTCCGGGACAAGGGTCGTAGAATCGAAACGTTGGTTGTCTGTTATATGTTATTTAACCAAATTCACTGAGTGTTTTGGGACTTTTCTTAAATTTTGATAGATTGGTTCTCAACTGGAAGTGTTCAAAATTTTCAACCAATAATTTTAATTTACAGAAGGGCAAATTAAAACTTTGTGTATCTTCGTTGGGAATTTTATACGTACATCAATTTATCGGTCATTGTCTTATCCCTTTAGATCCCTTGACACCTTTCTGACTAATTTTTACCTTCGAACTCTTTATTTGGATTGTCCACTTTCATGATATCAGTATCATCAAAGGATGGACAGATGCACTGAACCTTCACCCCAGTCTCTCTCATCATGGTGACTGTACCTAAAATGTATAACACTTACAACTTAGCTCCTAGATGCCTCTATCGGCAAGTAAAATATTTTCTTTTAACTCTATGTTAGGATCAGCTGTTTCCTAAGAATATCTAAAAGGCTGCGCTTGTTTCGTAGAATTTGATTTCTCTTTGTAGGGTGATGGTACATTATACACATAATGGGTTAGCTGTAAATAGTCCCATTTCCTAGGATAAACTTATCTTTCTAGATGTTATTTTAACAACATTTTTGTCGCTTTTATTGATAATTGAATGGATTTGACGGATTTTGGGGCCAATTTGACCATCTAGTAAAATATCTACTTATCTTTTCGCGACTAATTATAATTTTTTCTTGCAAAAATGAGCAAAATCTGATAGTTTTATATTTATCCATACCATTTGGTTTACATGCATAATAATTGTTGAAAACACGAGGGATCTAAATGGATAAGGCAATACATGATATATTGATGTACTTTTCCAATCATGAAAAACAAAATGACCCCATTTGCAGATTACCTAAAGTTCTGGTAAGAGTTACAACTCCATGCTTTGCCATATAATAGCTGTAGGATTTTCTACTTAAACAGACAGACACACAGACATATTTACATTCATATTTACCTAATGTTCTGGTAAGAGTTACAACTCCATGATTTGCTACAATATAACTGTAGGATTTTTTACTTAAACAGACAGACAGACACTCAGACATACTTACATTCATATTTACCTAAAGTTCTGGTAAGAGATACAACTCCATGCTTTGCCACATAACAACTGTAGGAGTCTCTGCTTAAACAGACAGACAGACACACAGACATACTTAGATTCATATTTACCTAAAGTTCTGGTAAGAGTTACAACTCCATGCTTTGCCATATAATAACTGTAGGAGTCTCTGCTTAAACAGACAGACAGACATACTTACATTCATATTTACCTAAAGTTCTGGTAAGAGTTACAACTCCATGCTTTGCTACATAATAACTGTAGGATTCTCTGCTTAAACAGACAGACAGACACACAGACATACTTACATTCATATTTACCTAAAGTTCTGGTAAGAGATACAACTCCATGCTTTGCCACATAATAACTGTAGGAGTCTCTGCTTAAACAGACAGACAGACGGACAGACAGACGGACAGACAGACAGACACACAGACATATTTGCATTCATATTTACCTAAAGTTCTGGTAAGAGATACAACTCCATGCTTTGCCACATAATAACTGTAGGAGTCTCTGCTTAACAGACAGACAGACGGACAGACAGACGGACAGACAGACAGACACACAGACATACTTAGATTCATATTTACCTAAAGTTCTGGTAAGAGTTACAACTCCATGCTTTGCTACATAATAACTGTAGGAGTCTCTGCTTAAACAGACAGACAGACGGACAGACAGACGGACAGACACACAGACATACTTAGATTCATATTTACCTAAAGTTCTGGTAAGAGTTACAACTCCATGCTTTGCTACATAATAACTGTAGGAGTCTCTGCTTAAACAGACAGGCAGACATACTTACCTAATGTTCTGGTAAGAGTTACAACTCCATGCTTAGCCACATAATAACTGTAGGAGTCTCTGCTTAAACCTGAATACATTTTAAATAAAGATGAAAATATCCATAAAATACAGGCTGTAGTAAAAGGGCATACTTTCATTTCTCGTATTCATTCGAATCCGGTGGATAGGAACCGGTTCTCATCCATACGAAAAAACTATGTCTAGCATCGTATTATATCCAGTTTTCTATGAATATAGAAATGCACAATCATAAGATTAAAACCAGTTTTTTTAGCCGGTGCCTCCGGCACCTCGGGTCTAAAAAAACTAATTTTAATCTTATAATTGTACATTCTATATCCGCGGAAAGCCGTTTATAATACGATGCGAGAAATAACTATTATAGGATTTAATTATAGAGATGCCCTATGGTATTGTACTTTGTTGTCCTATTAATAATTATTCCAAAAATCAGATGAATATGATAATTACATAAATCTAAAATTCTTGTCAAAAAAGTTAAAAAATCTGAATTTTCAGTTCTGACAATCAAAATATGTCAACATTCGTTTATCCTACCATTTCAGAGCTTTGGTTTTATGGATGTTGTCATCTTTGTAATAAATTAATAATCCTATTCCTCTGCTTTTTAGAACAATGATTTCTATGACAATGAGGTGAAATATTTTAAGAAAATCATCTATATAAACAAGTCCCCAAAAAGTATGTAGAGTATTTATAATACAACAAATTTATATACAATTTTGATAAGACTTATTATTTTAATCTCTACACTGTAAAAACTAATTCCTATAACTTCTATGTTTTGCTTACTAATTGATGTAGAATATACGTGGATATTAAGACAGAGGAAAAATTTTCTTCAATTTAGGTTGTAACTCGTTCATTGGTCAGACCATTCTCCCAGTAGGTGGGGAGGGGATGGTGTTTACCTGGACAAATCCCAGCAAGAGAGGCTGTGTTTACAATTAGACCTCCTTTTCCACCTTTCCTAAATCATCACAGTGAAGCTTTAAAACAATATGTAAAGTACTATAAGGACAATTGGATTTTCGCATAAAATATTTGTCTGATTGTAAAACTGATTATTATTATTATTCCATTAGAATTCAGCCCACTCAGGATTCAACCCGTGGAATTTATTCCAATGAGATTCAACCAAATGGAATTCAGTTCAACGGGACTCAACCTATAGAATGTAGTCCATACAGAATTCAATGGAATTAAGCCCACACAGGGTTCAACCCATTGAATTAAGCCCACACAGGGTTTAACCCAAGGAATCCAGCCCACATGGGACTTAACCCAAGAAATTCAGCCCAAATGGGATTCAACCCACAGAATTCAGCCCACACATTAATTTTCACTGATTTTTTTCCCAACTTATAAACATAATTTAAAGCCCACCTCATGTCCATTTTATCAAGAACATATTCTGTACACTCCATGACAGCCATTATGTCAATATCCATACACAATCTCCACCCTAAACAAACCACTTGATAATATGAATTCTTACACAACCAAAACTATTGTAGCTAAGAAAACTTGTATTAATTGTCAGTAAAATGATGCTATACATGCTGAGAAATTTTTCTAATATAGTCGTTAGTCGGTTTCAAAGCCCTACTGGAAAAAGTTCTACCTTTTGTGTGGTTAATTCCAGCATTATTACAAAAAATATCAACTGATTTGTCAAAATGGTTTTCACATTCCTAGACAAAATTCAGATTATATTGGTAAAAAATAGATAAAAGTTTTTAATAACTTATCTAAAGAATACATTTTCTAGATGTAAAATATAATTTTACCTCATAAAGTTTGTTGATATCTTCTGTTTTCAAAACATTACATTCAACAAAATGGACTTTGTCATCACCAAATCTTTCTTTCAATTCTGACAAAGCCTTTTCTCCTATTTTAAAGTGACTGTTATGTGATTCCATAAAAATGTTAATGTTATGTTATCTTTAAATTGCAGAATAGTTAGTTATCACATACTATTACAGACGACTTTCCACCATAATGAAGAAAAAATTTTAGGATAAATTCAATTTTTTTAGCCCGGAATGACAAAAGATCCAGGCTAGGAAAACAGGTATTAATTTTATGATTTTATTTTATTATTTGTACAAAATTGTCTAAAATATGATACCTTACATGACTTTTTTGTATGGCTTAAAACTGGTTCTAATCCAGCAAATACAGGGTGTTTCAAAATAAACTGCGTTTTCCGGTTTTGGGAAACAACCAGTAGGAGTATGAAAAAAAAATTATATATTCTTATTCTCTATAAAAATATGGATCAATTTTATAAAAGGTGTTTTTTGATATCTCTTAAAACAATAGCGCTTTTTAGAACTTAAAGAATTCAAAATGTGTGTGTGTTGCTTTATTCATGTAGAATTTAAGACTATAACGTTCAAATAAATTATTCTTTTTACTTGAAAACGACATTTTAGCATGCTCAACGAAATATTTTAATAATTACATTTAAAATCTAATTTAAGATGCCTTTTTTAAAACAAAAAAAATCAATATTCTTTTTGCTTGGATTTTAGTTCTAAGTATTAAAATTCTTCATATTCGTTCCTCGCCCCTCCCCCTTTAATCTCCTAATCTCTTAATTTTGATTGACAGATTATAAGAGATAATCTCATAAAACATGAGTAATTTAAGAAAACGCACTTTTTACTGACAAATTTAAACCATGATAACTTGCTTTTTTTTTAAAGATATTGAAATGAAATAAAAAGTGACTTGTTTTATTTGTCAATGCACACAGTATTAATAGAGATTTTTTTCTAAAAATGACTTTGCCATAGAGAAAAAGAAAAACTAAATTCTTAAGAACCTAAAAAGGTCTTTGCATGGAGCCAAAAATAGAAAATATGTAAAAAATATCATAGGGGGACATTGATTCAACCTTTTAATACTTTGATATTGAACTTTTGAAACAATATGTTGCAAAATATACAAGTTATTTCAATCTAATTGATATCTCATATTCAACATCAAGCATTTTCCCCCTACATGTACCTATCAGTACAGCCGCATTTTTAGAGATATTAAAAAACACCTGAAGTAAATCCGATGTACATTTTTACATAGAATATGGACCTATAATCCTTTTTTTCATATTCCTTCTGGTTGGATCTAAAAACCGGAAAACGCAGTTATTTTGAAACACCGTGTATATATATAGGTTTAAAGCCATAATGAAAAAAAATCACACAGATGTGTGAAAATATATCTGAAAAACCATATTAATTTTACTATAATTTACATAAAAAAAGCAATTAAACAGACGCAATTATTATTATGGATGAACTGGCAAGATTAGATAAATAGAAGCTGTGCTATTTATAGATAAATACTAAAGAGTCAATTTCCTATTTGTGTGTTGACATCAGATAAGCAAACAAAGGCCCCTCCTTTCAATAGTTCCACTGCAAAAGCTTTTCCTAAACCTTTAAACACAATTACATATCTAAATGTATTTTAAAACTAGCAGCTAAGCCTCGAGAGCCTCAGGTGACTCTTTGAAAAATATTTTTTTGGTATAAAAATTTCACTTAGATTGGTTGTAAAGAAAACCATAAAGGTTCATCGAGATCCTTTGGTATAGACAAACACAGATCCTGTCACTTTTTTAGGATTAAGCTTTTGTTCTTCATTGAGTTTTTGAAAAGGGTAAAATTTTAACTTTTAGAATTTATGCAATATAGAAAGAATTACATAAAAAGCAGAAAACTACAGTAGTTTAAAGCTAGAACTATGTTAGAATAAAGTGAATCATGGATCGCATTTTCAAAGAAGCTCTATTTTCATTATTCTAGGTTTAGTTAGGTTAGGTAAATGTAAATTATTGCCCCCACAAGGTTAGGAAATTGGCATTGCAGGGTTACAGCCCCCCACAGGTGCTAGAAAAAAAGGAGAAAAGCTACTGTGAAAATACAATAGAAACCACTACTAGTTTTTTTTCTTCGTGATCCTAACATATTGTTTAAAAATATTGTTTTTAAGGACACCTTATTTCACCCCAAAAGTTGCTCACTTAAGAGGAATATAAAAAATTGTAATAAAAGTTATTATCCCTGGAATATTTTTTTATGAGTGTAGCAAAAAATAATTTACCTTGACTAGACCCAGTAATGATGGCAAGCTTATTCTAAACAACATTAAAATTATAATAGTTATTTATCACATCGTTTTATAGACAGCTTTCCGCGGATATCAAAATGAAAAAATATAAGATTAAACTATTTTTATGATTTTTATTTTATTGTACGTCGAAAATTGTCTGTAATACAACGTTATACATGATTCAGTATGGCTGAGAACTTATCTAAAGAAACGATATGAAGAGGTTTCGAAGCAATACTAAAATTTTTGTTGAGGGTACGTTCAATGTTACATTTTTTTTTTTTTTTACTTTAAACCTATTTAATCCTATATGAACTTGAAAACTTATAAATTGAATACCTTAACATCCATTCTTATTGCTTCCTAAGTCTTTAGAAAACTAAAAAACAAAATATTATAATTTTTCTTATCTCTAATACAAAGAAAAACAATTTATAAATAGATTTGTAATTGTTTCTATGTCTTGGATAATAAAAATTAAAGATTACAATAAAAGTATTTCCATCCAGGAATTTAAAGGGATAAGACAATGGCCGATAAATTAATTTTTTCATTCTATTTAACTGAAAAGAAGGAATAAAATTGTCTGTAATTTGATGGTATCCATGATTTTTAAAATCAGTTTCAAAGTCATGCTGGAAAGAATTAGAAAACATTTTAGTAGCTACTAGCATGGCTACTCTAAAACTCACCATGTGTCTCCGTCTATGTAATTTTCTTGTAATAATTCTGTTAAAAAAATGAGCTTTACTCTTTAACTTTCTTGAACCGTCAGTCTGTTTTTAATGCACTAGGGGACATTAAAACAATCTATAGGAAAATGAAAATTGGTAATGCTCAATATACATATCTTTAAAATAACTATGTGCTTTCTTTGAAGCCAAAGGATATTTTGTAAAGTTATAAGCAAATCATCTCAATAATCAAGTCAGCTGGCATTTTTTCAGTGTTAATCTTTGTTTTTAGATTTTCTGATTTATCAAGCTTTGCTTTAATTGAAGTTGTCATCCTTGTTTAAAAGAAAACAGTACAGATATTACTTAGTGACAATGATAAATCAGAGAGAGAGAGAGGACAATGGGCTGTTTATAACACTAGTCCCCAAAATTCTTGATAACGTTTTCTTAACAACTTTGGGGACTTTTACTGAACTTTGATTGGTTGGTTTATTAAGTTGAGAGTTCAAACGTTTCAACTACTTATTTTAATCTACAGAAGGGGTAATTTTGTTTGTCATCATTGGAGATGTACATCAATTTATTAGACATTGTCTTATCCCTTTAGATCCCTGAAAATAAATGATGGATGTATATAGTAGCTTCGCAACTAGCAAAATTTCCGGACATGTGATAAGAACGGATATATAATATGTGGATATATTGACAGGGGAACATTTGTCGTCAATCTAGGTTTCTCATATGGACCTCATTTATTGGTCAGTTTGTTCATCCAATAGGAGAGCATGTAATCGAGTAAAGGGGGTGGATTGGGAGTATGTTATTTGAGTCAACTGCAAGTATCACTTTATTAGGGTATATGAAAATCTGATTATCCAAATAATAATATATCGATTGTGATATAAGTTTAAGTAATTTTACGCAATTGATTGAAATAAACCGTCCCTACACAATGTGGTATTCACCATCCAAGTTTATGTATCCCCATCCCTGTCCACATTCCTATACTTCTCTGGCTGAGTCAGACCTCCACTTGTAACCGCCACTATACTCCATCCTGCTGTGTTGAGAGCTAGTTGATTGTTGCAGGCCAAAGAGTGAATACTTCTCTCCCGTCTGCATTCGGTTAGATACAAGCCTATAAGTCTAGGCTGGCGGTATCTATATTTCCCACGTGTTCAAGTACGTCGTTTCTTACCTAACTAAGAAACAGGACGTCCAAGCCTTTAATTGATATCATATTAAATATATCCTATAATAATAATCCCATTAATCTGCCTATTTCTAACCAGTTTTAATTGTTTAATAAATGTTGTATTTTTTAGAAATACCTTGTTATATTATTGATATTTAATTGTATCGAAGCTACTCTATACTCGTATTCCAGTCTGTCTGTACATCCCCTCATACGTCATTTTGGCGCAGTCTTGTCTACCACTCAATTTTTGAGGGGGGAAGGTATAGATAATTAGCGTACAGACAAAATTAAATTGTAAAGTAGCTTCGATTGCAAAGTGAAATTAATATTTTCCTGATAACTAAGTTTATTCACGGAAACAGTTTATAGTAACAATTTGTTACAGAATATTTCTAATAATTATTTCGTGGCAAACTGCCAAATAAAGATAAAAAGGAACCCGCCTTTTATTTTCACACTAGTATTTAATTTCACACATTTCCATATTTTCTCCTTAAAAACAGGAAGAAAGGGATATTCCCAAGTTCTTAAAAAAGTTTCGTGGTAGACAAAGCAGTGTTAACGAACACTACACTCCAGCACCATGACCGATAATGCCAAGAAAGGGGATAATGATAAAACCAAAAATCCGCCGCCTCCGCCGGCTCCGGCCGTCCCTGGTACCTCGCAGCAGCAGCAGGCTGACCCGCTTTCCCCTGAAAAAATCAAAGAACTCATATCGGAAGCGTTAAATGTTAAGTTAAACGAATACTCGTCACATTATAGAGATTTAATAAAACAAGAATCCGAGATTATGCAGCTCGAAATAGAAACAAAATGGGCAGGGTTTAAGGACACGGAATCACATCGCAGATTATTAGCCGACACCGACATCTTAGATCTAAAACGTAGAGTATCAAAACTCCCAGCGGACGGAAATCTTGGCCCATTGTTTGCGGAAAAAACGTTAAACGAAAGTCTTAACATGACTCATTTTAACACCATAGGTGATGATTCAATTAATGCCACTTTTTATGACCGGATATCGGTCCAGCAAAAGATAAACGTGGTTGAATGGGTCGCCAAGGATAGGATGACAGCCCCAGGTTGTATGGCCTATTCAATTGTAGGCTTTATAGGTCCGGCGGATAATGACAATTGGATGAATGTAAGAGAAACTTCTCTAACGGAATATGAAAAAACCTTATTAGAAAGGATTCCCTTTATCCCTGATAGGATTAAGTCGTTAGAACCCCTCCGTAGACCTACAAGGTCTGCACCCAATGTAGCAACAAGACCCTCTACAAGAAATACGCCAAACACAGGCACAGCCGCAACGGCAACAACTAGCGCCGCCGACGATGACTTTATTAAAGAATGCTTTATTAAGGGACAAAAATGGGATTCCGATTTGGCCTGGCCTCATACCTAAAAAGAAGTGGAAAGAATTCTATCTTAACGTTAGCAAAAATCTGCTGTATACCAACCTTGCCATGGACATGGCCAATTACGTTGAGAGTATGCAATTTTTGGACGATTACAACGCTTACTTAAATAAACTTATTAACCTCGGACAAAGATACGTTAATTGGGATGGGTCTGGCCATATTAGCAAGGAAAACCTTTCGGCTTGCTATTCTCAAGCCATGGAAATGTTCCTACCTAAAAATTCTGCGGAAACGAAAAAACAACCCATAATCAGCATTATCGAAGATAATATCCCCACTAACACGGCAATGTATAAGGAAAACTTAACCGAAGAACCTGACGAGGTTCCCTCTTGGGTAGATCATGAGGATGATCCTATTGCTTGGGATCAAATCGAGGGCGTTATAGGAGCCTTTAATGGAAGGAGTAAAAATATTAAATGCTGGCATTGTAATATCCCTGGCCATGTAGTGCAGAATTGCAACAAAAAGAAAGCTGGGGAGCCCCCAAATCCTGAGTCCCGCTTTGGTAAAACACGGAGTAAATTCACGCCTAGAAAAGCTCCAACTAATAGTAATAAAATACCTGAGCAGTATGCGCGTAAAACTATCAACCAAATGGATCAGGAAGCCAGCGAGGAATCTGAAATAGATAAATATGTACAAACGATTGTTAAAAATCACGTCCACTAGATGTAAAAGTGGATTTATGCGATATTAATTGTCCCTATCCCAGAAAATAAAAATTTGCTGAATGAATTTCATATTTTGATATGAAAGATAAACAAAATATCCCATGCCAAGCTAAGCTTGCAAATTCCTTAATATCAAATATCCCTTGCCAAGCAATGCTTTGGCGCGAAAAAATAAAACAAATTATTATTATTAAGTCTGACTAAGCAACACAAAATAAACTCCTCCCCCTCCTTTCCCTATCCAAATGTAGCTGATACAGGAAATTGGGGGAAATAGGGAAGTAACCTGAGGAGCATTTCACATGCACTTAATATTTCCATTTTTTAAAAATCTAATAGTCTTTATCAAGAAGCTAACAAGTGAATACCTATTTTCTATTTAGTAGTATTTATTTTTAATATCGCATGACCTATCTAAAATGTAAATATCGTATATTTTGAATGTATATATATTAGAATCTAAAACATTCTAGTTCAATTTTTAACCGCTAGGGGAACTTAAGCGAATTATCTGTATATAAACAATGATTCTTGAGTTGAATCCTCAGTATCAATTTTATCTGAGAGTTGCTCACTCTTAGCCTCTGATTTTTGTAGCTGAAATATCTCAGCAATTATGTATAATAACTTATTCATATGGATAAATATTATTGCATTTTGTACAGTGACAATAATAGAACTATATTTAATTTATTATGTATCCGAAAGATGTCGCCTAGAATGCTACCGCGGTCCGTATAAGTAAATAATAAGATTAAGAAGGGGGGGGGTCTACTGGAAAATCTGTATAAATACAAGCAAATTTCCAAATCTAATTCAGTTGTTCTTAAGTTCTTTGTTGTTATCATTTACTCTCTGATTTTTGAGCTGCAATCAAGCAGCATTTAAAAATTAAAAACTTTAATCACTTAAGATGTGATTAATAAAATCTTAAAACATTTTGATTAAATTATTTTCCGCTAGGATTACTAGCAGAATGAAATAAAGTTAGTTCTATTAGCTTCCGCTAGGATTACCAGTGGAATGAAAAGCCTATATAAAAGTGAATGCACATTATTAATCAAGGCCAGTTACTATCAAAGCAGTTACTACAAACCACATCCTATTTTTTTAAGCTGATTTCAGCATTAATTATACTCTAGTAAATGTATAAACTTGTTCTACCCCATAGGTGGAAAAATTAAGTATAAATACTAACAATATCAGAATAATAAACCAGTCATCATTGACCCTCTTTATTATATTAGCCATATCTAATAATTTTTGAGCTATAATTTAGCGCTAACTTTATATTATTTGTATCGTGAATCAGATACTAACTAATGACACTATATTTTGTATAAATACAGATATAAGTCAAAAAATAAGTCAGTCTGGTTTTTAATGTCTTGTTAGTTGCAAGCTGAACACTTATTTTTAAGCTACTTTGTAGCCCTTCAATCTTTCGAAAACTTTTTAGTTCAGTTTTATTCCGATAGGTTTCTATCATATATCCAAGTATATAAATAAGGACCCGTATTAAAGTTAAGTAGTTTCTTTAGAACTATCAACATTCTCATGCTTATTGAGAAATTTCTGGAGCTGAAAAGCACTTGAAAAAAAAAACTTAATGAAACCCAGAAAGCTATATAAAATTATTTTAACAATTAACCATATTGTTAAAACATTTCATTATTTAAAAAATTTCGACAGACAACTATACCTAGAACACAGGAAGTCTCTGTGTGAGGATTACCATCGTCTAACCGCTGAGGTGGGGATCTTGGAAAATATGCATCTTAGGCTTCGACTAAAAATATAATTTATTTTATAATGCCTATCTGTGCAAAACTAAAAGTTCTTAATCCCGTGGGGGGGGAATTCCTGCAACACGCTTTAGTGGATACAGGAAACAACTTTAGGTCCCTTATTTCTAAAGAAATCTTAGATGATAATAAAATCACATTCACCCCTGTCAATCTTAGCGCTCTGTCTGTAGATTTAAAACCAGTAAATATCATAGGACACATGAGTTTAAAATTCAGCTTTGATGGGTCAGATAAAATATTCGAAGAAACGTTTTACATCCCTGAAACGACGTCTAAAATTATAAATCTAGGATATGAATTTCTCAAAGTTAATCGAATTAATTTGTTACTAGATAAGTTCTCCTTTGAGCTCCCCACTGGCGAGCAAATCCCCATAGAAAATTCAACAATTAATATAGTTGAAGAAAGTAAAAACATACCCTTAATTCCTACAAATAATGTTCATACGGAACAAAACTCCCTTATCCCAGGAATAAATTGGAGTAACCAGGGGGGGACTGGGACATTAAAACAAAATAAAACATGCGTAAAATTAGCAAAGAAAACAACATTCCTGCCGGGGGGGAATACAACGGTGATAACAATACCTATTCATCAGAAAAATAGGAAGCTGTATATATCCCCAAATAATTCTAAAATGACAAGCCATAACGGCTTAATGCTTATGGAAGGTATTTATAATGTAAATGAGAAGGGAGAATGTTGGGTAAATTTTGTCAATTTAGCAGGAAAAAATATTACCTTATTGGATAACGTTAAAGTTGGATATTGCTTTGAATTCGAATCAGATTCCCCAAATTCCTGCAATAAAAGTATTAATCAAATAAATGAATTGTCAGGAACTACACTTCTTAAAAGAATTAAATTCATTAAAGAAAAATTAGACTTAGAAAATAGTGATTTTATCAAAAATAACCCAGGGATGAAGGAAAAGGTAGTAAAATTATGCCTTGATCATTTCGATATATTTTCGGTTGACGATGCCGATATCGGTAACTGTGATCTCTTACAGTATAAAATAGACTTGATCCCCGGGGCTAAACCTATTAAGGCTAGAAACATTCAATTAAACCCATTATACGAAGCCAAATTAAAAGAACAAATTGAAAATTGGCTAAGGGGGGGCGTCATTGAGGAGGGCTACAGCGAGTGGTCCTCCCCAATCTTTGCGGTAAAGAAAAAACCAACGGCTGGGGGGGAAGGCAAGCTTAGGTTCGTTATCGATTTTCGTGCGCTTAATAGTGTAACACGAAAAATTAATTGGCCCCTTCCCCTGATTTCTAGTAATTTAGAAAAATTAGGCACTGGCAATGTATTTACCACCCTCGACTTGACTAGCGCATTCCATGCGCTAGCCATTTCGGAGGAAAGTAAACACTTGACAGCGTTCACAGCCCTTAACAGGCAGTATCTTTTCAAGAAACTGCCGTTCGGACTGTGTAACGCGCCAAGTGTTTTCTGCCATTTGATGGACAGAGTCCTAACCCTTATCCCTGGCTTATACGAATTTATAATTTCTTACCTTGATGATCTTATTATATTCTCAAAGAATGTTGAGGAACATCTGAAGAATCTCAGAAAACTCTTCGGAGTCCTAAAAATAGCAAAACTTAAGTTAAATCTAGCCAAATGTAAATTCTTCACATCCGAATGTACATATTTAGGTCATATAGTCAGTTCCCAAGGACTTAAAATGAACCCCGCATATTTAGAACAAATTAAAAATTGGAGCAGGCCCAGGACAGGCAAGGAACTCCAGCGTTTCCTGGGCTTCTCCAATTATTATAGGGCCTATTTCCCATCCTATGCGAAAAATTCTTGTACCCTAGACGAACACAGAAACGATAAAGTTATCGAATGGACCAATTCCCTATCAAAAGATTGGGAAAATTTCATAAATATGTTCTCAAATTCTATAAGTAAAGGCTATCCCCAGTGGGATAATCCTAACCCCTTTATAGTAGACGTAGATTTTTCTACGAGTTATTTCGCTGGAATTCTCAGCCAAAACCAGGGGGGGGAAGAAAGAATTATTGGAATATGTTCCAAAAAATGTAACGGGGCAGAGAAAAATTATCCAAGTTATAAAGGCGAATTAGCATGTCTAGTATTTGTTCTTAAAACCTTTCTTCATTATTTAAGATTTAGAAACTTTATTGTGCGTACAGATTCGATTTCCTTAGTTCATTACAAAAAATGGCAAAAAGGAACAATAAATGGTGTAACTCTGAGATGGATTTTCTTTATCCAAAGTTTTGACTTTACAGTAATTCATCGGAAGGGTAGGGACCATTGCAATGCCGACAATCTATCTAGAGGGCAATTTTTATGCAAAGAACATAAGGAAACCGATTGTGAAAAATGTACTAGCTCATTTACCTTGGATCCTTATGAACAGGATTGCCCATACCAAGACCAGATTTTTGAGTTACATTCGGCTTCGGAAGTCGGTGTGCACAATGTTTGGCAATCTGAAACACAAAAAGATCAAGTATTATCTGAAATTCGTAGGTGGATATTCGAAAAAAAGAAGTTGTCGAGTTTTGAAAAGGCTGAACTAACCGGCCGGAAAGAGGTCCTTTTTAAATTAATAGAACATCTATACGTTATGGAAGGACTTCTAATATTTAGACAACCTCTTAGCAATGGAACATTCATTGAAAGACCCGTCGTACCCATTGGATTATATAATAAAGTTTTTGAATTGGCACATAATAATAGTATAGGTCACAAGGGGGTTAACGAAACAACACGCAAGATAAATGAAAGATTCTTCCTTATAGGAATTAATAAGTTTGTCGAATCACGCATCAAAAATTGTATTACCTGCCTAAGAAAAATAGGGCAGGTACCTAAACACAAACAACCTATCACCCATTCAGCCATTAGTCACGAGATTTTTGGCCAGGTATCAGTAGACCTTATCGGTCCTTTAACCCCTAACTATTTTCAAGGACAACATGTCCGTTACATATTTATCCTAGTTGACCTATTCTCTAGGTACATTATCGCTCACCCCATCAAGGACGCCACCGTGGAAAGCACGGTGAAGGTCATCCTTGAACAGGTGGTACCCACCTACGGCTTATTTCGGTCATTGAGGAGTGACAGGGGAACAAATTTTACTGGGGAAGTTTTCAAAAAAGTTATGGATGAACTAGGTATCGAAACTAAACTAATTCCCCCAAGAAACCCTAATAGTAACCCATGTGAAAGGCATAATCAAAGCATTTATGCAGGTCTAAGATCCGATGACCGATTCGAAAGTAAAGACTGGGCAAGAAAATTAGCTTTGACCACTTTTGTAATTAACTCTAGTACGTCTAGAAGAACGGGGTATACGCCATATTACCTTATGTTCGGCAGACAACCAACTCTCAATCTCGATTTCTTTTCTCCAATCTTGCAGAAAAAGCAGGACATTGACTGCAGGTCTTACTTAAACTACCTAAAAAATTTGGAAGAAATTATTGCACAGGTTTCCAAAAAATCTAAGATCTATTTAGAGTTTCAAAATAAATCTAGGAAGGCTTCATCTCCCCTTTTCGTTAACGACGTGGTCTTTGCATTTTTTAACCTAGTCAAGATAGGGGTCAGTAAAAAATTGCAATCTTTCTATGGGGGTCCTTTTATTGTAACAAAAAAATTCTCAGAGGCCCTTTTTGAACTCAGTCCCTTTGGATCAAATCCAATAAAAACTAACCAAGTTGTTAGTAGAGATAAAATACGAAAAATAGATTCTAAAATAGAATTATTGGGGGAAACACTTTCCTTTAACGTCTTTCCAATTGAGGAAATCGTCCCGTCTGAGGAAATAACCTTGACAATAGATAATACCGGGCAAACCGAAATAAACGATAATAAAGGTATGGAAAATGACGATTTTACCTACCTAGATAACGATGGTGACGATTTTATAGAAGGAAACCCTGAAACTAGTCAGGACTTACCCCAGGGGGAGGTGGATTGTGATGGGGGAGGGGATATAATGGAAAAAAACTCACCATTCGAGTCACAGCCCAAAGACCAAGAACCCCCTGGCGCAGATCGGTCATCCGGTCCTCACATCCACGTCGAAAATAGTTTCTTGGAAGAAACCGTCCCGTCCGAGGCTTCTTTCTTCGCACAAAGACCCAAACAATCCAGCCCTGAAAAGGTTATTAATGTTAACAAACAAAGCATAGTACCCAAGTATATATTAGAAGAAGAAAGAAAAACTAGGTCACAAGGGGGGGATAACCGCATACATGTCCAAATCGGACTGCATAATCCAATTAAAAGGAAGAAATAAAATGTATATAAAATGTATAATTATATAAAACCAAGGTGGCAAATGTATATAGCTTAATCTACGTATGTATAATAACGAAAATAAACAAAAAAAAAAAAAAAATATATGTTAAAACTAACTAATTAACATATTTCAGAGAAAAACGAGAAGCATAAAAATAAAATGCAGCATCATTTGGCAAAGGCACCAGGAGCTCGAGGTAAATTTATTTTGGGATTCTTGGGGCTTTTTATTATTTTGGCAAAATCAAATGCGTCCGAAATAATACAAATAGATGCGACTCAATGTGTAGCAAACGAAAATCCGCGTTTGAAAATCTCTGAATGCGCTGCGTTTCTTAATATTACCAATATTGAACAAAAACAATTTCACCTGCTGCAAAAGGTTGAAAGAAAAATTATACCTGGAATTCGTTGTCACCTCCGAACCAGTACTCATTACTGGTATTGTGGCAGATATAGCCACATACACCTCGCTGCTCCAGCACTCGTGGAGATACCGAACCTCGTAACTTATGAAGACTGTTACACCATGTCCAAAACTAAAATATTTAACTTTGAAGGAAAATCAGTCTCAGTGTATGAACACCAGATGTCATACACGCGTTTCCTGATAAACGGGACACTTACTTACCCCAACGACCTCCTTAACGGCATCGACCCCGCCTGCGAGGGAAACGGCGTAACCATTAACGGCATTTTTATCCCTGGGACATTTGAGGAAAAACAAATAGGGGTCCAGGCTGAGCCTGTTGAATTATTACAAACAAAAGCGGGCTGTTACCTGGGCAGTCACTGGGTGGGAAACAATTGTTTAGATCACAATCTGAGAATAGGCTACGATAGAATTATCTCAGATGATAAAACTGATAGCGCACAGAAATTCACTTCTCCTTGGCGAACAGTAGACATCTTTAATATTTCATTGTTTACATTTGAAGGAGAACAGGGTGCCCAAAAATATCTAGTGATCGATCCCCAAATTACGCTAGCGCTAGAACTTAAAGATAAGAAACATTTTGAAAACCTAATTCCCGAATTATTTTATTACGAAACTAATATTGATAACTTAATGGTATGGTTCACAAATTCTATAAAACCATATTTCCCACTCTTAAACGCTAAAGAAAAAGATGACATGTTACCACTAGAGATTTTCTATTCCTACCAACAATATAATAAATTAATTGTCCCCGAAACTCGCTGTTTACAGAACCATTTTCTGTCTAAAAGCAGTATTCAGACTCATCGTAAAAAACTAGTTAGGGCGCTCGGTGAGCTGGATTTAGTAATACAGTGCGATAATCTTAAAATCAATGTTTCTTTGGGAGAAAATTTACCCTGTTTTGTAGATCATTTCTCGGTTTCAATCAATAATAAGACTATGGGAATATCACCATTTTCACGCAGATTGGTTAACACCACCCATTTAACTCCGACTAAATGTTCCGAAAATCCAATTTTCTTACACTTGTACCAAGGAAAATTCCTTGGGAATCAAGGGCAGGGTATGCAAATACTAAATGTAAACCAATATCTTATGGATAAACCGATTAGCCTATTCCTATATCATTCTTGGCAAAGCCTAGAAAAAACTAATTTCTCAGAAAGTGCCGAGGAATTATACCTCAGCCAACTTGCCGCAGACTCCAATAATTTTGAAGTGAAAATAACTGACTCCTGGTTTATTCAAACGTATCATAAGGTGGTTGATTTTCTATCTAGTACTTGGTATCATATAGTGCTTGTAGTAGCAGCCATCTTTACAGGAATAGGGTCGTTATTATGCGTCGCTTTTATCATTTACATATTAGCCTGCACCAAAATTCACGCGTACAAAGAAGGAGGTACGAGTGAAACACACGAATTGCGGGATTTTACAAATAATGGGGAAAACTAATCCCCAAACACGGACGACCTGTATCAGACATATATACCTATAAGATTGTCGTCCCTAAAGGTCGTCTTTGTAAAAATATTTCCTTATTCGGTATAAGGAATTAATGACCCTTAATTTTAAGTTTATTATTTTTGTTTTAGGATATCCCAGGCGGAATTTTTCAAGGGGTTTTCACCACTCCCATGGGGCCGGTCACTCTTCATACCGTCGAGAATATGAAGAGGCACCCTTTTACAATGAAGAGGACTATTATTATGACAGCAATCATGGCTATCCCCAGGGCGGCCCTGAGGAAGCCTACTATGAACCTGACGAGAACAGGTATCAGCCGCGAGTAAAACCGCCGCGCAACCCTGAAAACCTCAGTGAACTTCAATGTGTCTCAAGATCGATCCACGTTTACCGCACCGCGAGAAAAGATGTTCCAAAGGAACTTCTTGACTTACAAGAAAAATTGCGGCAGGCTAAAAATTTAGAGGCCAACGAATATTCCGATAAAGCCAGGCCTAGGGCCAGGCCTCTAATGGAACAAAATAGGGGAGGGGAACCGCAAAAAAATCGGGTGGAATCGCCACCAAAACGTAGTGCCTCACCTGAATTGGAGGTAGTCGCCGTAAAATCTGCCCCAAAAGCGGTAGAAAAACGTCCGCCAACACCAACAGGCAGCGGCGGCCCAGTAGCCAAGAAGGCTAAGGTGGAAATTCAACCGCCTCCATTACCCCCTAAAAAGAAAGAGACATTAGCAGAAAGCAAAATTGAGCCTAAGGCTTTTTGGGTGACTGCTGAGGAATGGAAAAAAGTCCTATCCTCCACTGTAAAAGAAGCAATGGAGGAAGCTCTTCTCCCCTTCCAGAGAAGTCTGGAATCTAAAATTGCTAGCAATGCTTCATTTGTTGAGAAAGCATATATACAACATGGCAAGCGCCTTATTGAAATTTCCGCAGAATTACTGCGGAACCGCAAAACTTTGCGCGAAAAAATTCGCACTGTCTCTGAGGACTCGACCGTTGAGTTAAAATCACGAATGACCACGGTCATTGAGGCCACTAGTCGACTGTTGGACCAAAACTCTGACAGGGTAATTAAATATATTAATACTCGTTGTAATATTATGAATGTACCTGGGCAGAATGTGGCGACCATAGAGGCATCTCTTCCCGCTGGGGACGTACCCCGGCCAGATGATGATGGAGTTGAGCTGATTTCTCATTATGGCGGTTCTGAGTGCTCTGATGAGTACAGGCCCACCGATAGAGAAGGCAATCCAGAGGTCCTGGATCCTGCAGAGGAAAACAGTGACACAGAGCTCGATGCTCAAATCAGTGAGCTCTTTCCATCTGGAATTGATCTACCTGTTAATCCGCAGGCTGGCGCTGCCTCTGAAGATCCAGTAGCCACGGCTCCCTGTGAGGGCGTGTTGGCCCTCCAGAATGTTGTTGCTCCAGAGCCTCCAGCAGCTCCAGAAGATCCTACTTCCTCAGAACCCAATCCTGTTGATATCGTAGAGAGGGCTATGGCCGCAATCGAAGAACCTGCGAGTACAACATCAACCCGCAGAAGCAGGCGTGCAGGTCAACTGTGAGGGAATATTTCATATTCCCTCAGAGGGGGCAAGTGTGGTATTCACCATCCAAGTTTATGTATCCCCATCCCTGTCCACATTCCTATACTTCTCTGGCTGAGTCAGACCTCCACTTGTAACCGCCACTATACTCCATCCTGCTGTGTTGAGAGCTAGTTGATTGTTGCAGGCCAAAGAGTGAATACTTCTCTCCCGTCTGCATTCGGTTAGATACAAGCCTATAAGTCTAGGCTGGCGGTATCTATATTTCCCACGTGTTCAAGTACGTCGTTTCTTACCTAACTAAGAAACAGGACGTCCAAGCCTTTAATTGATATCATATTAAATATATCCTATAATAATAATCCCATTAATCTGCCTATTTCTAACCAGTTTTAATTGTTTAATAAATGTTGTATTTTTTAGAAATACCTTGTTATATTATTGATATTTAATTGTATCGAAGCTACTCTATACTCGTATTCCAGTCTGTCTGTACATCCCCTCATACGTCAACAACAAGCCGTTAATATTATTTACGGGCTTGAACAGGTCACTAGTGGTTTTGCCTAAAGAGGCCTCTAGGGGTACTTGGAGAAGGGGGCTTGGGGGGAGTAGTCGACCCCCCTAAAAAAGCTTCCCTAGAAATATGAAAAGCGTCACTATAAAGGAGAACCTCTTTTGCTACAAACACACAATAACAAGGGTTTTTTCTTAAGTATGAATTAATAGGAAACTATAGATAAGGCACGTTTAAGAACATTTCAAAATTTATATACAATAGATAGATAAGATTGTAATTGGATAAAAAAAAATAACTGCTAGAGATATGACAATGGCCGATAAGTGGATGTACATCCCCAATAACGTTACACAAAATTGCTACTTCTGTAGATTATAATTAGTGGTTTAAACGTTTAGACACTTAACTTTATGAGCCAACCTATCGATTATTATTGAAAGTCCCCAAAGTTTTTAAGCCAATGAATAAGAAAATGTTATTATAAAACTTTAGGTACTAGTGTAATAAACAGCCCAATGTCCCCTCCCTCCCTAAATAACTGCATCTTTTGAATCTGTGAGCATTTTCGATATGTGTAATTCAAAGCTGGTGACTAAGACAAATTGCAAACGCGGTGCGGCGACTGTTTAACATTTTAAGATGGATATAGAATATACGTGGATATTATGACAGGGGAATATTTTTCGTAAATTTAAATTGCTAACATTGATATCATCGTTATTTTAGCCAGCTACAAGTTTTACTTTATTAGAATAAATGATAATCTGATGTAAACTCCAAGTAATAATAAATCTATTGCACCAATTAAAAGAGAAACTGTATTAAATTAAAGAGTAGATTCGCTACTAAAAAAAATGGACGTTTTCAATCTTTTATCTAAAAAATAAGAATTTAAAATATAAGATTTTAACTAAATTTTATTAACTTATTAACAGTAGAAGGGATATATAAATTTAGGATAAATAATTTTTCTCTTTTTCGTTTTCTTGCGAAAAAAAAGGTATGCCGTTAAAACTTAGGTTGCTCTATCAAAATCCCTGCAGTCTTATCATTATTTGGCAAATCATTCCAATACAAACCACGGATCTTAAGGGATAGGACAATAGATGATAAATTGTCTTCAATTGTATTAACAAAATTACCCCTTATTTATATTAAGATCATTGAAGGATAAATTTGAACACTTTGACTTTGGATAACCAAACCGTGGAATAGTCCTTTTCGTGGCAACGCCCTTAACGCGCGATTCGTTGTATTTTTGAAATGGCTTTTTATAGGTTATTTTAGGTTAGGTTAGGTTATATCGGGTTAGGTGATTGCCCCACAGGGTTAGGCAATTGGCCCCGCAGGTGCTAGAAATAGGAGAAAAGCTACTGTGAAAAATACGAAGAATCGCCCCTTAAGGTACGTTGCCATGAAAGGGACTATACCCCCAAACCGATATACAATATTAACCCCCAAAGTTTTAAGTAAACGAATGGAATATTGTGTTTACAAACAATATATTGTACCTACCAATCTCTCTATTACGGGATAAAACAACGGACGAAAAATCACCCCTGTTCTACATTATAATTAACTAGTGGCTTCACCCATAGCCTCTAGTGGCTTTTTCCCCGTCCAAGAGGAAATTTTAAAAAAATAAAGTATTTCTGGTGCTGCAATTTTTTGTGAAGTAGTTTCCCCAGAATTTTTTTTTTTTGGGGGGGTAGGGGGGGTTAATTTTTCTTTTTTTGCGGGGGTGGGGGGTGTACACCCCCACAGAAAATAGCTTAAAACCACCCCAGGACAAGTAGGTATATTCCCTGAAGAGTAGAGCCCAATCGGTTCAGTGGTTAGAGAGATCCTTCGCTACAAACAAACAGACAAAAAACAGACAGACAGACAGACATCGTTCTACTTTGTATTATAGATAGCTTAAAAGTTTGAACACTAATGAATCACTAGAAGTACCCAAAGTAATTGAGCCAGTTTATACAATAACGTGAAAATAAAACTTCATTTGTCAGTTAGATTTATTATTCAATGTCCACTCCATTCCTGTAATATGCACAATCAAAATGGATGTATTATTACTTGGATCCTACACCATATCTTTTATGTTATCTAATAAACTCGCAGCGGGCTAAAATAACGGAAAAAATACCATACCCTCCCCCCTCTTACAAGATGAACGAACTGACCAATAAGAGAGTTTTAAGTTAGCAACCTAATTAAGTTAGCAACACTGTCATAATATCCACGTATCTTGTATATTCATTACACTGAACAACGACGCACCCAGCAACATACATAGAGATTAAATACCAGTTTCAATACAATGTGGTAAGCCGAACGTTTCAGCTCACAGGGTTGCGAGTTCGAGTCCAACGAGCCTTAGCCTTGAATTATTCTACCAAAACAAACTAGCAGGATTTAGTCATACAGAAATTATACATTTAACTGAATAATATTTACAATGAATGTTTACTATATATATACAACAGATTATAACAATGGTTAGGTTTGAAGGGGGTGTGGGACACAAGGGCTTAGCTCCCGGCGGTAGACAGGCTGTGGGGGCAGCTGTGGTAAAAGGGGAGGCAGCGCCTCCCGGTTGTATAATTGCGTGAGGGGTGCGTGATAGCTGCGTGTTTGTGCCCCTCCCCACATTTAGGCAGGCCAGTTTGACCGCTGGATAGCGGGGTCACCGTCGGTCATGAGATAAATGGTGATATAATGGGATTAGTGCAGAGGGCTTGTTATGATAAGTCACAGCGTAGCAATTCTGTAAACTGCCCGTCCGTCTGGTTGTCGTATTACCACAACCTCCCCTTCAAGGGTTGCGGGGCTCTCGAGCCACCAGGCCTTGAACCTGGGGATACGACAACCTATGTCTGCGCAGGACCGGCTCTTCCTGGGGCACAGCTCGGTGGAGGACAGCTCTGGCTATACAGGCTCCGCGGGACACTCGCTGCTCTGTCTGGCTGTGATTGGATATCAGCATTGTCAACTCCCGGTTGGCTTCCAGCCGTGGGTTAGCGACGGCCAAGCCCCGTCGTTGGAAATTTTGCCTCGTCTGCAGAACTAACTCTGTCTCGGCGGGTAACTGGACACGGAGGCCGAGGCTAACTCTGGAGGCTCCCAAGGGGGGAATAACGATGGAGGAAGGCGCATAAAATTCCATGGGGGCGCCTGCTTGGTCCAGGTTACTGGGCCTCCTAGCTCCTACTCGGATGGGGATGGCTGTCATCAACAGGGGGCACATTGCTTCAGCTTCGTCCTCTGGGGCCGCCTCTTCCATCGCAGTGGCCGCCTCTCCTCCTGCAGGCTCGCTGCTGGCCGGCAGGTTCTCCATGTCAGTATCAGGGTTCCAGATGGCATCTCTGGGTGGCTCTGGAGCTGGCGGCGGCGGCGGTGGTTCGTTGGGTTGATGCTGCAGGTTCTCTTCTAACGGGTCACGATCCTGGCCGCTAGGCTGTGGGGCGGCTGCGGCTGGCTGGTACACTGGGAACTGTCCTGGGTCACTAACTGGCGGCGCCGCAGCTCCGGCCGGCAGCTCGGTGGCATCCTCGTCGCCGTCCAGGTCGCCTTGAATGTCTGTTGGAATCTGATGGGCAGTTACATCTCCAGTGTATTTGCGCAGTCGGCCTACATGCGCGGTGACTTCCGAGATCCTGGCTGTTGGAGAGGCAGGTTTGATGACATAATGGACGTCTGTAGCTTGCCGCACTATCTTCCAGGGGCCAGTCCATCTCTTGGTAATCTTGGCTGCCTTCCCTGGCACCAGGCGGGGGGCCAGGTACCAGACCAAGTCTCCAACCTCGTACTTGGCCGTGCCTTCGTAGGCGGCCGCGCTCCTCCAGATGGTTCCCTCCTCTCGCTGCTGGATGGCGTCATAAACTGCATGGTAGCGTTGCAGGAGAGCTTGGACGTTGGCTGGAACCGAGGCATACTCTGTGTCTGGCAGCCGGAGCACCATGTCCACCGGAAGTTTGGCCTCTCTCCCAAAGTAGGCCAGGAACGGGGTCACGCCCGTGGATCTGCAGGCCTTGGTGTTGTAGGCGAAGGCAATGGCAGGCAAGTGTGGCTCCCAGTTGTTGTCGTCTCTGTCTAGGAACAGACGCATGCCCGTGTTGAGCATCCGATGGAACCTCTCCACTCGGTTGGACTGCGGGTTGTAGGGCGGTGGATGTGTCAGGCCAATCTCAAGCTTGGAGGCCAGCTCCTTGAATACCTGGCCGGTAAACTCCATCCCGTTGTCGGAGTGGATCTTCAGGGGGCATCCGAACGTGGCCAGGTGGCGGTGCAGCAGGGCTTCAGCCACCGTGAGGGTGCGCTTGTTGGGGATGGCGTAGAGGCTGACAAACCGGCTGAACCCATCTTGACAGGTGAGGATATAGCGGTTTCCAGCTGGGGTCTCTGGCAGCGGCCCCACCAGGTCAATAAACAGGACTTGCTGTGGATACCCCTGGCGGGAGGGCACATGTATTCCTAGCTTCAACCTTTCCTTGGTAACCTTCTGGACGCACTCAGGACAAGTCTGAACCATCAGGCGGACGTCACGGGACAGGTTGGGCCACCAGAAATGCATGGCGACGCGGGCAATAGTAGCGTCCATTCCAAAGTGCCCGGCCATGGGGGTCCCATGTGCTAAAAAGAACGCGTCCTGCTGGAGGGCCGAAGGCAGCAGGTATCTTGTTCTTTCTCCTGTCAGGGTCTGCTCAGTGGTGGTGAGGCAGCCATGCTCGTCAAGTCCCAGGGCTGCGAAGCGGCTGGCGTACTGCTGCTCGTCTCGTTCCTTGCCGCGCAGCTCAGCCTTAGTTGGGGCTTTGCCATCGGCCACCCACTGGCGGACACGGAGCAGGAGAGGGTCCTGTGTCTGGGCTTCTAACACTCAGGGCCGGCTAGTTGCGGACTCCCCTAGCTGGCAGAGGGTGTGGATGTACTCAGCTTGCTCTGCTAATTCTTCAGCGGTAGCTGTCGGCATGTTGTCGTCCTCCCGGCGGCTGAGGGCGTCGGCGTTGGTGTTCTGGGTGCCAGGACGGTGGCAGACAGTGAAATCTAGGGCCGCTAGCTCCTCCTGCCAGCGAGCCACCATCCCTGTGGATGTGTTCAGCGACTTCATCTGTAGCAAGGCTGAGGAATCAGTGTTGATCTGGAAGCTGCGGTAGGACAAGATGCCGTGAAATTTCCGAATTCCATACATAATGGCGGCCATCTCTCCCTTCCAGGACGGGTAGCGAGTCTCGGGGTCGGTTGTCTTGCGCCCCACGGCGGCAATCAGCCTCTCCTTGCCGTCCTGGCATTGACTCAGGATGGCAGAGATGGCGCGGCTGCTGAAGTCTGTGGTGAGCTGGAACACCGCTGGCAAGTCAAACCTAGGCGGCGCTCGGATGGGGGCTTGGCGGAACTTGTCCTTGAGCTGTAGCAGCTGGGCTTCCATCTCAGGCGTCCAGGCCAGGGTCTTGGCCGTTTTCTGCCGATTCATCTCGTAGGTGAGGTCGGCATACTCTGGGATGAACAGGCGGTAGTATCCAAAGAACCCCAGGAGCGCCAGCAAATCCTTGGGGGTGCTGGGGGCCGGCCAGTCCAGGATACGGTCAATATAATCCTCTTGCATGGCTATCCCCTCACGGCTGAGGGTGTGGCCCAGATAATCCACCTTGGCTCGAAACAGCTTGGTCTTGGCTGGCTTGAGGCGGATTCCTCCCCTGCGGTGGGCTTCCAAGACTTCCCGGAGCCTAGCCAGGTGGGCCCAGGTATCCTGGTGAAAGGTCAGGACGTCGTCAAGATATGACTGGAGGTTGGCCGTACCTAATGGGTTTAGGACCCCTGCAATAAATCTGGAGTAGACAGACGGTGCTGTAGCAAGGCCAAAGGGCATCCTTTTCCATTGGTACAAGCCCCTGGGGGTGGTGAAGGCGGTGCAGGGCCGGCTGTCGTCGGACACACGGATGGTGTAGTACGCGGCCACCGCGTCTAAGGCACTATAGACGCGGTGTCCTCCCGCTCGTTCTACCAACTGCTGGATCCTGGGCTTCTTGATGGGCACCAGGGGGCTACTCCAGGCGGAGTCTGAAGGCTCTATGACTCCCTCTTGTAGCCAGGTGTCCAGTTGCTTCTCCAGCTCAGCCTCCTGCCGCGGGTTCAGATCCCTAAATCTCTGGCGGATCGGCTGGGTCCCTGGCTTGAGGCGCAGCTGCAGCTCTACTACGTCAGTGCAACCGGGGGTAGAGTTGGAGAAGACGTCCCTGTACTCTGATAACATGGTCCAGACCTCCTTCTTGAGCAGGGGGTCCTTGCGCAGGAACTCGTTCTCTTCCATCTCAAGGGCCTCCCACAGCTCCTGCATATCTGGGGGCTCAACAGGCTCTTGGAACGAGTGGATACGAGGGGGAGGCTTATCAGAAACCTCTAAAATGTCAGGCTTGACCAGCTCTCCAGCCACGGGGAGGCCAGCGTCCAGCAGGAGGGGCGTCTCCCCTTCATTTACCACCAGCACTCGAAACACGCTGGCGGAGCCAGGCCTGTGGGCATACAGGCCTTCTGGGATGACAAGATCCTCCCCAAACCTCTGTTCTGGGGCAGCTAGTTGGATGGCATCCTTAGTACGGTGCCCCACTAATTCAACAGGGACAGCCATGACGCCGCGGCCAGGCAAGACCACCCGCTTGGCCGTGCGGAGTTGGGGTGGTTGGCCATCAGTGGGAGTGACAGCGCTTAGCCTATACGTGGCTGGCGCGGGGTCAGCTTCGGCTCCGGGACCCACCGGCCGCGACTTGACGGGCTCGGCCTCGGGAGGGGCTAGCGTGTCGGAGCCAGGTGTGGCTCCGAGGGCGTCCGGCCATGATTGGACGGGCTCGGCGCTGGGAGAGGCCGGGGCGCTGGGACCAGCCTGGGCTCCATGGGCGTCCGGCCGCGACTTGACGGGCTCGGCGCTAGGAGAGGCTGAGGCAGCGGAGCCATGCGTGGCTCCGGAGGCGGCCGGCCACGACTTGACGGGCACGGCGCCGGGAGAGGCTGATTCCTGGGAGTTGAGTGTGGCTCCGGGTGCATCAGACCGCGACTTGACGGGTCTGGACTCGGACTCGGCTGGCTGAATGACTGGGGGTCCCAGGTAGAGGGGGCCAGGTGGACACGGCTGGCTGTTGATGAAGGTGTCGGCGGAGAAGATCGGTTCTGGAGGGCTGGCAATCTCAGGAAACGTCGTTGGCAGGTTCTCCAGCGGCACCTTGGGCACTGGGGGCAACCCCATGGCTAGCAGGTTGGTCCCCCTATGGGCGTTGAGTGCAGTGTCCACCCAGTGCGTGCCTTTCTCGACCACACGCGGCTGCTCTGGCAGTGGGCCTGGCAGAGGCCCCTCGTAACTCAACTCTCTCTCGGCGGTCTCCCGGTCGATGGGGACGCCACGGAGTGGGATGAACTCCCCACGCACCCACAAGCAGGGGGGTTGCATGTCGAAACAGAGCCTAGTTCCGAACTCCTTGAGAAAATACCCTCCTAGGTTCAGAGGGTGTGAGAGATTCCGTACCACAGTCACGTGGTACAGATGGAGTATAAGTGTGTGTGAGACTGCCATATATAATTCTTTCAATTTTCCTATTACCTGGAGGGGCTGGCCTTCCTCGTTAGCAGTCAGGATTTGGGTGTTGTCTGGAATCAACATGTGTTGCACGCCCATTGCGTGCATGAGGTGTTCAGAAATTACAGCAGACCCTGGTACACGGTTGCCAGAATCGACCATGGCATCAACCTGTACGTGCTGGGCAGGGTCAGGAGTGGGAAACCTCACCCTGATATGGCAGGGGAAGTGGAGGTCCTGCCCTTGAGACAAGGGGGCCTCCCGTTCGGCTGGGGTTGGCAGAAACTTCGGTGGTGGCCGAACCGCAGCTATGGTGGTATCGCTCACCATGGTGGCTTAGACTGTAGCTTCGAATCACTAGAGCTTATCAATTATCACTGGGTCAACAATTTTATATTTCTTTTTATCACTTGGTTGACATTTATACACACTTATGTGTTGTTATCACTAGGAGCTCTAGGTGTGATTTTGGAAGCACTGGCAGCAGGGAATGTCCGTCCTGCAAGTTTCAGAGGGGTGACGGCGGCAGGGAATGTCCCGTCCTGCAGCGCCGCTGGTTCGAATCCCGAAAGATGGCGGCAGGGAATGGCCCGTCCTACAGCGCCTCGGGTTCGAATCCTGGAAGGCAGCGGCAGGGAATGTCCCGTCCTGCCGTGCCTGTGGCTCAAATTCTGCTATCCGTCGCAGTGGTAGGCCTTACTTGTGTGCTGAAGCTTCGCAGCCACACATTGCTTTCTCAGGGAGACCAGCACCTAGCTGTCCGTCTCGTAGGTTTGGCCTGGGTGTCCTGGGGCTTGTCCCAGCTACACTTGCCAATTTAGACTCAGTTCTGTAGCCGTTTGAGCTAAATTATCCGATTACCGTGGCTGCGCACCTAGCGCTACTCCTACACGGTACGGAAAAAGCGTCTTAACTGGCGCTTTTAGCAGGCTAAATCTGCTTGCCGTAGGCCAAAGGCCCACATATTGCGTTCAAAATGATGGAAATTCGACCTAAAAAGGCCGTCTCACGGGTCAGTTGGCTTCTCAGTTGGCGGCTGATTGTCCCCTTACTTGCCAAAGGGTCCAATCAGAGGTAGAATAGGCTAATTTCTGTAAGGCTCGATTGAAACACGCTGACACCAAGATGTGGTAAGCCGAACGTTTCAGCTCACAGGGTTGCGAGTTCGAGTCCAACGAGCCTTAGCCTTGAATTATTCTACCAAAACAAACTAGCTGGATTTAGTCATACAGAAATTATATATTTAACTGAATAATATTTACAATGAATGTTTACTATATATATACAACAGATTATAACAATGGTTAGGTTTGAAGGGGGTGTGGGACACAAGGGCTTAGCTCCCGGCGGTAGACAGGCTGTGGGGGCAGCTGTGGTAAAAGGGGAGGCAGCGCCTCCCGGTTGTATAATTGCGTGAGGGGTGCGTGATAGCTGCGTGTTTGTGCCCCTCCCCACATTTAGCCAGGCCAGTTTGACCGCTGGATAGCGGGGTCACCGTCGGTTATGAGATAAATGGTGATATAATGGGATTAGTGCAGAGGGCTTGTTATGATAAGTCACAGCGTAGCAATTCTGTAAACTGCCCGTCCGTCTGGTTGTCGTATTACCACAACAACATTATCATTATTCGTAGTGAAATTTATAAAGTTGTCTGCTAGCTCAGTTGTATCTTAGTTGAGAAAACATTTAAGCATTGTGTTTTGTGTATTGGTTTAAAAATAGAAAATGTATAATTTCATATTATAACAAATACACTAAAAAACTAATCTATTAAAAGTTTTAATAGTTTTTTTTCTCGTATTCATTCAAAACCGATTAATATCCGTTGGATGAGATCCGGTTCTCATCCATACGAACTGGCAGTTATCTTATAGTACTTATTTCATTATTCGTGGACAATTGTCTGTAATACGATGCTATACATGATTTTTCAGTTTGGCTGAGAATTGGTTCTAATCCAACGGATATTAATCGGTTTCAAAGCCATACTAAAATATTTATTACCATTTGATTTATTATTTTTTTTGTCTTATTTTAGATTATAAAACTTTGTAAATATGGATGTTAAGGAAACTATTTCTTTTTTTGTTTTTGATAAAACTTTCTTAACATGTAAAATATTTTTTTGTGATGTAAAATTTTCTTATTAATTTAATTTTTGGATTATCAGGACAACAAGGTTTAATATCAAAGCATCTCAATAATTAAGTCCTGAGAATGTAAGTATGCCCTTTAACAGTATCCTGTATTTAAGATATTTGGCAACAAATTCAGACACAATTATAATTAAACTTAAAAATTAATATTCTGCTAATTAAGTTCTACACTCTATAATCGTTACCAGAATGTCCGTACGTCAATTTTAAACATGTTGATTTTTAACTTGTTTATCATTATATTTCTATGTGTTATAATCACTCGATTGATCTGATTTTTGGAATACTGATTCTTAGGACAACAAAGTACAATGTTATAAGCGTAGCATCTCTATAATCAAGTCCCAAAAATGAAAGTATTTCCTTTAACATTATCTTGTATTTAAGCAGTTTTAACAATTTACTTAATGTTTTTACTTCTATACATTTATATTCTGATTATTCAGTTCTGACACTCTACGAGTATTAATGTTTGTTTGTCCTACCGTTTCAGTGCATTGCTTTTATGGATGTTATCATCCTTGTTTAATAAAAAGTTTTTAGTCTTCTTTTTAGGTTAGGTAAGGTTGAGTGAAGGTTAAAAGAGTCCTACTGCTTTATTACAAAATTAAACAAAAGCAAAGGAGGGGAGGAGGGTTTGATGGTCCCAAATATTTTTTAAAAATTAAGAGAGGGGGAAGTTTGACACATTTGCGTAAACAGTGAATATAGGCTTTATCTTTGGACTGAAAGGATAGGAACAATCATTCTTATATGATGAATTTTTCTCAAGTTTTAAGATTTTTGGATAGGCCTCCAGGTTAGGGAGCTCCAGGCCTCCAGGTTCAGGAGCTGCAGTCCTCCAGTTGGTCTCTGGACAGGTAAAAATATTTTTTTTTAAAGTGATAGAGGTCATCTTTTAAACAAAATATGCATCTTTTTTCTTCAAGTATGTAAAAAAGATTTAAAATATGCACATTTTGTTATATAAAATGACCTCTAACTCTTTTAAAAAAAATTTATTTTGGTGTTTACCTGTTCAGAGACCACCTGGAGACTTGCAGCTCCTGAACATGGACTCGTATCTAAAAAATCTTAAAACTTGGGGAAATTTATCATATAAGAATGATTTTATCCCTAATAACCTATCCTCTCAGTCAAAAGATAAAGTCTATACTCACTGTTTAGTGTTTACGCAAATGTGTCAAAACTCATTCTTATTGCCGCTAACAACGAAAAGAGAAAATCGTACAGGGTAAACTGGCGATTATAACAGGATCAGGTATGGGTCTGGGCAAGGCATTTGCCACCAAGCTTCTGGAGGCCGGAGCTATGGTCTGTATCTCAGATCTGGATGAAACTACAGGTAAACATTTGTGATTTAGAACCTCTATTTATGTAGCTTTGTAGAATATCATAATTTTCTCAAACATCAAATCTATAAATTTACGAAGTTTAGATTTAAAATAATTCCGAAAAAAATGTATGAATACAGATATTTCTTGACAATACCTGTCTAAATTAAAATATATTTTCTTATGATTTATCTCCTATTTACCAAGGGATGGTTCAAATCAAGTAAAATAGCCAATCACTATGAAATTTTTTACTATTACTTTATTCACAACATGTTACTGTATAATAATGCTGGCGGCTACGCCTCTAGGGGCACTTGAAGAAGAAGAGGGTTTGATTTAGACAACCCCCCCTTTTTTTATATAAAATTAAGATATTAAAAGAAAAAGTAAAAAAAAAATATGGGAGGGACTTTTTTGGGGGGAGGGGGGTTATTTCTTAATTTTGGTTTTAAAAAATGTAGGGGTGGGGTTTCTAGGGGCGATTTCTCTTGGTAGGGTGTTGGTGCCCTCCCCCCAAAATTGTATAAAACTTTCCCAGGACTTATGAGAAGGTACTCTGTAAAGGAGAACCATATCGGTACAGTACAGACAAACAGATAAAATATGTAACTTGATATTTTAATTATTTCAGGCCTGCAAACTACAACAGAGTTCTCAGAGAAGTTTGGAAAAGATAAAGTTCATTTTATCAAGTGCAATGTTCTCCAAAAAGATGATATTGTTAATTTGTATGAGGTAATGATATTTTTAAAAGCGAAGCTTTTCTATAATTAGGGTCGGTTCGTCCGTACGTCCATCCGTCCGTCACAGAGAGTTAGCTCTTTTCGTTAATTTAAACAGATTAGAATTATCCTATCGATTCCAAAATTTGCATGATGATTACTGTAGTAGTTAGGTAAAATTTAGAAAGCGTAGGAACTCTATAATCAATACCAGAATGTCCGTAGTCCATTTTAAACATGTCAATTTTTTTACATTTTTGACAACAAATTTTTGTATTTTAATTAAAACAGGTTAGAATTGTCCTATAGATTCCAAACTTTGCATGATAATTCTAGTAGTAGTTAGGTACAATTTAGAAAGCCTAGCAACTCTATAATCAATACCAGAATGCCCGTGCGTCCATTTTAAACATGTTGATTTTTCTACTCTTTTAACAACAAATTTTTATGTGATCTAATTATCCGATTGGTCTGATTTTTGGTATATTGATTCCTGGGACAACAATGTATTATATTGTAAGCGAAGCAACTCTAAAATCAAGTCCTAAAAATGTAAGTATGTCCATGAACATTATCCTGTATCAGGCAGTTTTTCAACAAATTTACTTACAATTTTGCTTCTACATTTATATTCTAACTATTCAGTTCTGACAATCTACATGTGTTAATGTTCGTTTATCCTTCCATTTCAGAGCTTCGCTTTTATGGATGTTCTCATCCTTGTTTTCTTTAAATGTTATCAAAATGTATTTTTGTTTTCCAAGGAAAAAAGACCATTATTCTGACAAACAACTTTTAGTCTTCAAGCCTACTTCCATTATTTCTCACTTTCATACCCACATTCCTTTGGTTACAAACCAAAACTATATTAAATTGCTCTGCTTTAATTTACAGTCCTTGATTGCTGCCAAAAACACCTTTCATAATTTGAACCTATAAAGATAGTTTGTTCATGTTTGTGTATATTCTGCCATTTAAACTAAACATTGAGATTAACAAAGGAAAAAATAATTGGCCTAAACTAATAATAAACTAAAACTGGACTAGTTTTTGAGTTAGGATTCTTAGCCTTACATTGTTGTAAAGTAATATGTATGCCTTTAGAAACCCTAACCTCTGAAAATCAAATGTAATAACGAGGTTTATGGTACATAGCATTTCTACAAATATTCTACTGCCACAAATACATCTAACACAGGCATTTATACATCCATAATTTTCAATTGTACATCTACTCTGGCAAAATTTCTGGTATGGATGAAAAAAAATATGATTTTGTTATTTAGAGTTGTGAAAAGCACTTTGGAAAGACAGTTGATATTTTCTGTAACAATGCTGGAATAAATCATGTTAGAGGTAGGTTAATCAGTTAATGGATACAATTTTACTTGGATATTACACCAGATTTTAATGTTATCTAATAAAGTGAAACTCGCAGCGAGCTAATGTAACGATACTCCCTGTCCACCACCTATATCCCATCCCCTCCACTCCTACTTGATGAACGAACTGACAATTAAATGAGTTTTATGATAGTAACCTAAATTGACGACAATTTTCCCCCCTGTCATAATATCAACGTTTATTCTATGAAATCCATATTATCAAAAAAAAGAGATTATTCACAGGAATATGACATTTAGCATGAGTGTATATCCTATTTCTCCCATGAAATTCTAGTATGACGGTTAGACAGATAAAAAGGAGCTATGTAGAAGATGCTTTTTTTGGAAGGAGATGTACCATTTCTTTTTAAACATAGCATAAAACCAACTAATTACGACATTTAAAAAAAAGACAGATAGATGGACGGACAAAGTGAGTTATGTAAAGGATTCTATTTTTTAAAGAAAAGGTGCTATTTCTTCTAGCAGATATAGCCTAAAACCACCCAAACTCTATGTTTTAAGACAAACAGATGGAAGGACAAAGTTAATTTTTTTTATCCCCCCCCCCAAAATAAAAAAAGCTTAAACGTCCCTGGCCTAAAACCACTTAAGTAAGACGTACAGACAGATATAATTTTACAGGATGGAGGTTGTGTATGGATATAAATATAATACATGTATTTTACAGGTTGGAGGTTGTGTAATGTGTATGGATATAGACATAATTTTACAGGATGGAGGTTGTGTATGGATAAAGATATAATTTTACAGGATGGAGGTTGTGTATGGATATAAATATAGTACATGTATTTTACAGGTTGGAGGTTGTGTATGGATATATACATAATTTTACAGGATGGAGGTTGTATATGGATATAGATATAATACAAATATTTTACAGGATGGAGGTTGTGTATGGATATAGATATAATACATGTATTTTACAGGATGGAGGTTGTGTATGGATATAGATATAATACATGTATTTTACAGGATGGAGGTTGTGTATGGATATAGATATAATACATGTATTTTACAGGATGGAGGTTGTGTATGGATATAGATATAATACATGTATTTTACAGGATGGAGGTTGTGTATGGATATAGATATAATACATGTATTTTACAGGATGGAGGTTGTGTATGGATATAGATATAATACATGTATTTTACATGATGGAGGTTGTGTATGGATATAGATATAATTTTACAGGATGGAGGTTGTGTATGGATATAGATATAATACATGTATTTTACAGGTTGGAGGTTGTGTATGGATATGGATATAATACATGTATTTTACAGGATGGAGGTTGTGTATAGATATACAGCATGACCCTCGAAAAAGTATTTTTAAGCATCTGCAGCCCTTATTTCTCAATGAATTATAAAAAAAATGCATATGTCCTTGTTCTCCATAGTATTCCACATAAGTAGATATAAAAATATTTTTTTTACCTCCATTAACACCGGAGATTTTTAGAGCTAAAGTTTTGAAAAAGTGACTGAGGAAAAAGTAACTTTTAACATGAAACGACTTTTTTAGCAAAATTAAGGTAGAAATCCTTTTATTTTTGTTACTAGCAGAAACTTTATACAAAAATGAAATAAAAAATTTAGTTTTTGAGTAAAAAGCATTTTTTACATATATTTTTTGAGTCTTTTTAGTTTAATGATATTTTGAAAAACTTACTTATTAGGCAAAATTGTTTAAGATTAAAAAACCAAATAAATCTTTATGAATATAGCAGGAAAATTGTTTTTGTTTCACAATCCTAACTTTAATAACAAAAAAGTTATAAAGAAAATAAAATTAAAACATAATGATTTTTTTGTCTAAAAAGCTTAATTAACCCCCTATTAAATTATTGAGATGTCAGAAAAGTAGGCGGAGCAACTGTCATAATTAATCCTTTTCTCAAATAAGGGTTAATAAATAACCTAAAATTTGCAAATAATCAATTCATTCAGTAGTATTTTTTGCCATTAAAAATTTATATTTTTTGGTGGAATAAAAAAGAAATAATTAGTTAACTTGTTTTTCTTTGTGTATCATTATTCAGTTGCCAGAAAAAACATAATATAACCATCCAAAAAATAAGAGAAACAAAAAAAATTCTTTTTCTCAGTCACTTTTTCAAAACTTTAGCTCTAAAAATCTCCGGTGTTAATGAAGGTAAAAAAAATATTTCTATATCTACTTATGTGGAATACTATGGAGAACAAGGACATAAGCATTTTTTTATAATTCATTGAGAAATAAGGGCTGCAGATGCTTAAAAATACTTTTTCGAGGGTCATGCTGTAGATATAATACATAAATTTTATAGGTTGGAGGTTGTGTATGGATATAGATATAATACATGTATTTTACAGGATGGAGGTTGTGTATGGATATAGATATAATGGCGGTAATGGAGTGTACCGAGTATGTCATGGACAAAATGGATAAATCGTAAGTTTTTGGTTTCATTACTATAAAGTAAAAGAATAAAAGGGGATAACTCTATGTTGACAGGTAGGTGGGGACCCTTTGCCGACTTTCAATTGGGTCTTTGAATATCCGAAAATAGCGTCGGAAATATTAACATAGCCAAGCCGTTATAAAATAAAGCATTTTACTGTAGCAGACAAAAGATGCCCCTAACAATGGAACCGGGTGGTACTTTTGTGTTGTTATCTTAACATTAATAGTTATTTCTCGCATCGTATTATAAACAGCTATCCGCGGATATAGAATGTACAATTATAAGATTAAAACCAGTTTTTAAGCCCCGAGGTGCCGAAGGCACGGGCTAAAAAAATTGGTTTTAATCTTATTATTGTACTGTTTTTATATTCGTAGATAGATATAATACGATGCTAGACATAGTTTTTTCGTATGGATGAGAACCAGTTTCTATCCATCGGATTCGAATGAATACGAGAAATAATCTAAAACCATCCTGAGATCTATGTGTGCGAAGCTTTACTTAAATCGTGATCTCAATCGATTCAGAGGCTACAGACAAATAAACTTACTTCTTTTTACAAAGTGCATCTAGTGGCACTTTAGATGTTTTTGTTTGTTAAAGTCTCTACGTTACTTCTGTTTGTTACGATACCTCTTTATGTTACGTTGAAGTCTCCCATATATTTTTAAAATTTTCGATTTTTTTGTCATTTCTCTTGGGAGGGTGGTTGTACCCTCCCCCCAAAATAGTTATAAACCTTCCCAGAACCCATGAGATTCTACACTGTTAAGGAGAACCCGATCAGTTCAGCGGTTAGCGAGATCCTTCGGTACAGACACACAAACACACAGACATCCTGTTACTTTAGTATAAGGATGATTTTATAATATTTATTTAGAAAAGGCGGGAAAGGAGGATTGATTGTCAACACTGCTTCTTTGGCTGGCATTTTATTTGGTAACATAAAATTTCATGCATTAATAGCTTGATATATTGCATTTTAATATACTAGTTTTGTTAAGTATGAGTAAAAAATCATAAAGCTATCCTACGACCTATGCTAAGCTTTTAAAAAATTGAGAACTCAATTATTTTTGATGATAATAGATTTCATAAAAACAAGACATCACACGATTTTATTATTACGCAAAAGTTAAACGAAATTATGAAATACACACTAAGAGATATAAGTTTTCCGGAATTTTAATGTAGGGAGTAGATTTGAAATCTGCATCAAATTTTAAGGATTTTTTATAAAATTCGTTTTTTGTATAATTCTTTATCTAAAAGCGGAAATACAAATTAAGTTAATTAATTTTGGCATCCGTGATTGGTGAATTTAAAAAATCTGCGCTCTAATTGGATGTCGTACATCATTCAACCAATTAGAGCGCAGATAGTTTAAAATCCACCTATCCTATTGGTCAAAATTAATTAACTTAAAATGTATTTCCGCTTTTAGATAAAGAATTTTACAAAAAACGAATTTTATAAAAAATCCTTAAAATTTGATGCAGATTTCAAATCTACTCCCTACATTAAAATTCCGGAAAACTTATATCTCTTAATACACACACACACACATTTAATACCTCAAATCTGATGAATTTATGTAAAAATCAGGGTTTGAACGCTATTTTTTACATTCTAGAGGTGTGAAAGAAACCAAGCTGTATAGAATAAGCTTTGCAAGTTGATATAATTTAATTTGTTTAGGGTTAGACAAGGAATCTGCCTGTTATGTTGTTGCTAAACATGGAGTAGTGGCACTTACCAGAACTCTGGGTATCATTTGTCCTTGTTAGTAGTGAAGCTACTCTATAATTGCAAATGTCAGTCCGTTATCTTCGATGCTACTATTCAAGAAAGACGACTGGAATTTCTGTATACCAATACATATTCTATGCACATGGTTTTGTGATTTTTTATATTTTATTTTTGAACTATTAATATCTGCCCTATAATTAACTTTGTCTGCCTGTTCCCCAGGTTCTACGAAATACCACAAAATTTCACCCTTTTTACCGGAAAAGTGGTAAAGCTGGTCAAGCTGGTAAAATTTACCAGTTTCGTGGTAAATTTTACCAGCAAAAATTTTAGCCAAAAAATTAGTAAAATTTTACCATTTTTTTTGTAAAATTTGACGAAACAAAAAACCCCGTTTTTTGTGTTTTAAATTAAAAACAGCTCTTCATAATCAGTTGTAGTACTTTAAAATAATGACTTCTATACAATGAAGCCTAAATTTAAAATTTTTTTTTTTTTTTAATTTTACCACATTTGGAAGTTTTACCAAAAATGTGGTCAATTTTACAACTCTATTTTTCAGGTTAAATCCGAATTTTTGGACTTAGACAAAAAAACGCAATTTGGTCAATTTTTACCAAAAAGTTGGTAAAATTTGACAAGGTATTTTTTTAGGCTAAGTCCAGATTTTTGGACTCTGACAAAAAAAATGAACTTGGTAAAATTTGACCAACTTTTTGGTAAAAATTGACAAGGTAAATTTTTAGGCTAAGTCCAGATTTTTGGACTTTGACAAAAAAAAACACTTGGTAAAATTTGACCAACTTTTTGGTAAAAATTGACAAGGTAAATTTTTAGGCTAAGTCCAGATTTTTGGACTTTGACAAAAAAAAAACTTGGTAAAATTTGACCAACTTTTTGGTAAAAATTTTTACTTTTTATTGAATTTTTTCGCATAAAAGAAGCTAACTTTTTTTTAAAACCTTGAAAATTATTTCATCATTTCTTTTAAAACATCCTCCCGCATCGTCAAAAATATATCAAATTTAATATTTACTTATTAGAGCTAGCTTCATACGAATTAAAATTAAAAGAAAAAAAATCCAGGTGTGTGTGTACGCAGATGTGCCGTGTGCATTTGAATTTATCGATTTTTCATCTTTAATATAAATATAAGCTTTCGTATATTCCCCTGAATGTTTCTAAAAGAAAGACAGAGATTTCGAATTATAGAGTAATTTCGCTACAAAACTTATATTTTTAAGTTTTGAAATTTATGGCACCTCTGTGCGCGCATGCGCACTATTGATAAGCTTATGATTATTTGAAAATAGAGTGCCAAAAATAATTATTAGTTGTGATTCAATTTAATCAAATATTTTGAATCATGAAGTAAATTACTACTCAATTTTCTCTCAATATTTAAATTTGTAGAATTTACAATTTGTTTGGAAGATTTTTTTTAAGCAAGATGTTTAAAAATGTGGCAAAATTGTGGAACAACAATATTTCATGATTTCTATATTTATGTTGTCTTTGCCAACCGGAAATACCACCGAGATGGGTTTTTAAAAGATGAATGCCACATTTTTTCGGCGTTTTTTAGACATTGATTGATTGAACGTTGACGATAGAATTTCAAACAGAGTATATAACATAAAAATACTGAATTTTAAATTATTTTTTTAGCAATTTTTCTAATGTCTAACACAGCTCTAAAAAGATGCATTAATTAATATGCAGCAAAAATGGATTGAAGATAATCTTTTTTTTTCTATGAAGGCCGTACCATCAAAAGCGAAATAATTAAATAAATCATTGTATACTCTTTTAGATTTCGCGAATGTCGCGCTTGTTATTCATAGCGTAAAAAATGTCGAAAAAACGCGGCATTATCTTTTAAGAACCCGGCCGGAAATAGATTCATATATATATGGTTAACAACTATATATATTTAAATATTTTTTTAAATATTGAATGCACTATATTTTTTTTATATTCTATCGAATATATTTTATATGTCATTACAAAACTATATTACATTCAATATTAACATTAAAAAAAAATAACATCAATTTAAACTTTCGTAACCCTGTAATTGGTTATTGGCTTCAGGAGTTCAGTTCTATATAAACCACGGTCCACGCTTGAGCTAGCATCACCAGCATGGCTCTGCCTAGGCTTATAATTAGAAAGGCCAGGGTATTATTATTGGTTGAAAAGTTTGTACATTATTATTACAGGTATTGTGTCTTTAAAGGGACTGTGAACGTAAATTTTTCTCATCTTAATATCAAATCTTAACATTATCTCATTCATAATATCTCACAGATAGAGCAAAACGCGCTTTTGTTTGCTTAAAAAACGGCTTTTTCCGACGATTTTTATAAGGTACAGGGAAAGGAAGAAATTTTCCGTATTATATAAAATGTCCATTAAATTGATTTTTTCTCCCATTATAGCTAAAATTAAACTTTTTCACATAGTTCTAGATTTTTCCTAACATTTAAGCTGACTTTTAACATAATCCTTGCTTTAAACCAATGCACATTGGGGCAAATCAAGCAAAAAGGGGATTTAATTATTTAGTACCCTTAAAATTCATCCCACAAAAATTTCATTTTATACTTTTTTGTAGGCAACTTAACAACGAACAAATTTGCTTTTATGTTTTTTTCTGTCATTTGAAAGGAACATGGAGATAAAGGTCATTTAATGAAGGTAGATAGAAAATTACCGGAATAACACCCCACGAAAATAGCCCCCCTTTACCCTATCCATCTATCTATTAATCTCTCTATCCATCCGTCTATCTATTCATCTATCTATCCATCTATCTATCCATCTATATATCTATCTATCTATCCATCTGTCTATCCATCTATCTATCCATCTATCTATCCATCTATCTATCTATCTATCTATCCATCTATCAATCCATCTATCTATCCATCAACTATTTATCTATCTATCCATCAACTATCCATCTATCCATCCATCTATCTATCCATCTATCTATCCATCTATCTATCCATCTATCTATCCATCTGTCTATCCATCTATCTATCCATCTGTCTATCCATTTACTCATCATCTATCTATTCATCTATCTATCCATCTATCTATCCATCTGTCTATCCATCTATCTATCCATCTGTCTATCCATCTATCTATCCATCTATCTATCCATCTATCTATCCATCTATCTATCCATCTATCTATCTATCCATCTTTCTATCCATCTGTCTATCTATCTATCTATCCATCTATCGATCCATCTATCTATCCATCAACTATTTATCTATCTATCCATCAACTATCCATCTATCCATCCATCTATCTATCCATCTATCTATCCATCTATATATCCATCTGTCTATCCATCTATCTATCCATCTGTCTATCCATTTACTCATCCATCTATCTATCCATCTATCTATCCATCTATCTATCCATCTGTCTATCCATCTATCTATCCATCTATCTATCCATCTATCTATCCATTTATCTATCCATCTATCTATCCATCTATCTATCCATATATCTATCTATCCATCTTTCTATCCATCTGTCTATCTATCTATCTATTCATCTATCGATCCATCTATCTATCCATCAACTATTTATCTATCTATCCATCAACTATCCATCTATCCATCCATCTATCTATCCATCTATCTATCCATCTATCTATCCATCTGTCTATCCATCTATCTATCCATCTGTCTATCCATTTACTCATCCATCTATCTATCGATATATCTATTCATCTACCTATCCATCTAACTATCCATCAAAGTGTTCAAAGTGTCAAATTTGGGGTCATAGAATTCATTTCAGTAGAAGGGGAGAGGATGGTGTAAAGGGGGTGGATGGGGATTCTTATTTTAACAAGCTACAAGTTTCACTTAATAATAAATCCATTATAAATGTGGGCATTATTGATATAGATTTTTATTAGCTAATATCTATATTTATAATGATATTATGATTCTTGTTTACTGTTTATATGTATACTAGCGGCTTCGCCCCTAGCCTCTATGGGCTTTGCTCCAAGAGGTAATTAAACAAGGATGACAACATCCATAGAAGCGAATCTCTGAAATGGAAGGACAAACGAACATTAACACATGTGAAGTGTAAGAACTGAATATTAATGCATGTCTATAAAAGATTGTAATTAAAACTGATTAAATACATGTTACTGTTTAAGGACATACTGATGTTTTTAGGGCTTGATTATAGAGATGCTTCGCTTATAACACTATACCTTAATGTACTAAGAATAAGTACTGAGTATTCAGTAAATCACATGAATAGGATATTTTTAACATTCAAAACTATTATTTGTTGTCATAAAAGTAAAAAATCAGCTTGTTATAAAGGACCAGTAGATATATTCCCTGAAGAGTATAATCTAATCGGTTTTGTGGTTACCGAGATCTATTGGTACGGACGGACAGACAAACATACATCAAGCTACTTTGTATTATAGATTAACATCCAGGGATCTAAGGAACAAAACAATAACCGATTAATGTATGTACATCCCCAATATAGATACATTAAATAATAAATTATTTTACAAAATTGATTGTCTGTAGATGACAATTAGTGGTTGAAAAGTTTTGATACTCATCTTAATGAACCAACCAATAAAAAATCAATCAAATTTCCTAAAGTTGTTATGCCAACGAATACAAAAACGTTATTATAAAACTTTGAAGTTTGGGGACTAGTGTAATGTCCCCTCCCTTTCTAAATAAAACTGAAGACGCTAAACATGAAGACCATGTAACTACAAAACTTAAAAACAAAGCATTACCAATAGACAGACAGATAGACTACTTGCTAATTCATATTTAAAATGATTATAGGAACACTACGTTATTTGAATGTTAGCTTTACCTTTCCGCAGTGAGGGAGGGGACATTGGGCTGTTTATAACACTAGTCCCCAAAGTTTTACAGTTGTGTTGTCTTTAAACATTTTAACTACTAACTTTGATCTACACAAGGGGTAATTTTGTGTATTATCATTGGGGATGTACATCAATTTATTGACCTTTGTCTTCTCCCTTTAGATCCCTGATATTTGTAATAATCCATAGAAACACTTATTTAGTTACATTAAAACATCAAACATAAAGAGGTTTAGATTTAGGTTTAGCACCCCCCCTTCCCTCCCCTCCCCATCATTTAGTCAATAGAACTTGAAAATATTCATTATCAACTTATATTCAAAGTCTGATCAAATAAATATTTCTCATAACTATGTTTTTGCGTCTTTTATTTATATGTATTACATCTTACATTTGACTTTAAAAGCGCATTTAAAAGCTTTTTCTTACAATCTTTTCTTGCACCCACCTTTAGAAAACGGGCTAAAAACCCCTACGGGGGCGCGGGGGGGTAAATGAAACCAGTACAGGCGATTATAATATGTCTTTGGGCAATCAAATATCGTTTTTTTAGTCGGTGGCAACCAGTGAAAACATGTTTCCTGATACTGTCTACTTAAATGTTGATTTTAAAACAAACAAAAATAAACTAAAATCTTGACTTCAACTAGAATTATTTAGGACTAATTTCTTCAATTTGTGTTTTTTTCTTTTATACTGTCAAAATATATGTAATGCATGACTCATCAAAAGTTATTTTGTCTAATTACGTTAATTCTAAGAGATTTTATAATACTTTTAAAATTGTTGGTGAAACACAAAAAGTATGCCTTTTTCTGTAAGAAAATTTTTGCATTTCTTGACTTCCATGCATTAGAATGCTTACTTGAAAAGCGTATTTTTACGATTCCTTTGAAATCTGATGTACATTGGGTATGATAATACTCATAGAATGTTTACAACTTGATTTGGGGGTGGTGAATTGATGCCCCTTGTTGCCCCTATGTGCAATGTATAGTTACTTAGAAATTGATAAAATAAGCAATATTTTTTATTGAAAACCAAATACAATAACAAAGCCAGAAACAGGTTTTTTATTATTATCTAATTAACTTTAGATGGCCCATCTTAATTACAAATTTGTAAATAATAAAGACGCAATATTTTTTTATAAACAGTCTGATAAAAGTGTAAACTAATTCTCCAAAGTGGGTTATTTATTGTCCAACACAATAAAAAAGGATATTATTATTTTAAATAACCTATGAGATTCAACCCTTTTTTTGTCAATAATACGAATTTAAAATATGTCTTTATTACCTAACTACTATGTTATAAAAAAACTAATTGGCAATTTTATAGCATAAAATAAATCCTTAACAGTAAGTAAATTGTTTCAACTATATATGACAAGTTAAATATCCCTACAAACATTATAAGAATCAAAAACGTTCAGATTTTCCCTGTTTTTTCCTTTTTCCCTCTCAAAATACCATAAAATCAAGGCATTATTCCTGGATATTTTTGTTAATAGGACGTTTTTGGTTGATCAGTGTAGTGAAATGTGCTTAGTAAATGTTAAGATTTGATAATCAGATGAGAAATTTTTACGTTCACACTCCCTTTAATGGCTTTTCACATGTCTTATTTTATAAAGTAGGAAGGCTTTTTTTTGTCTGAAGCTTAAGATCTCGGAATTTCACCTTGCATAGAGCATTCGTAAAATGTACTGGGGTGCCCTTTCTTTACTGTTTAGTTTTAATAAGAATTAAAAAAAAACAATATTAGGGTTACTTTTCCTAGGAGTGAGAATATATATATATAGTTATAAACATTCCCTGATCTTATGAGAAGCTAATTGAATAGGAGAACCATACAGATCGATCCAGCGGTTTGTAAGCTCAGCATTGTTAATTTTTAAAACATGCATTTTTAAACTCTCTTTACAAACTAGAATGGAAGAAAATAAAACCAAACAAATCAAATACATATAAGACCGATCTTTATTTATCCATCTTTCTTTATTACTTTAAATATATAATATTTATTTCCATATTTTTATTCTGTTCTTTACTTAGGAATGATAACTTTTTAACCTAACCAAAATATTCAGGGTCTGCTGTATTCCGGGCTGTTCCTGTACCACCTGGCGTCGTATGAGAGCGGCGGCGAGGCGCTGGTGTCCTGCGGCATGTTGGAGTCACTCCTTAAGGTCATACAGTTGGCCAGCAGTGAATTGGAACACATTACTTTTGTTACTAGGTATGTTTTTCATGGTTTGATATACAAGTATTACACTGAAAGCTAGGTAAAAAAACAAGGTTGACATCATCCATAATGTATATCATAGAAATAAAGAAAAATACGCACAATTTATAAAAATAAGTTTCTTTGTCTTTTAAAGCATGACCGACGGACGTAGTAAATTATATACTGGTTTCTCGCCGTCTGTCTTGAAAAGGATCGCATGTTAAAGATTGCATCACAGACGTATAAAGCGGACAAACAAAGCGTATTATAATAAAGTAGATTCTTTATAATAAGAAATATATTCAAAAGTTTAGAAAAATTTGTTTTTCATTCTTTTTCCAGCGTGGCTTCGAAACAAATTAAAATCGATTAGAAACGGTTCTCAGCCATAATGATAAAACATGTATACTGATCATTTTCCAAATAAAAATCATAATACAAGTACCAGTTTTGGTAGCCTAAGCCTTAAGCCTCTCAGGGCTAACAAAACTGGCTTTAATTATATGATTTTTATTTGAATATCCACAGAAAGCTATCTATAATACGATGGAATAAAAAATATTATTTAGGGCTGTAAGAGTGATAGATCAGAAACTATTCATATGACGTAGCGGCCATAGCCGCTCAGGAGGAGCTGGCGGCGGCTCAGGATGCGGATGCTGTTGATCCCATTGGTGGTCCTAGTGGCTCAGGTTCTAGCTCTAGGCTAGCTTCTCATCTTATTCAACAGGTATGCATTGTTTATTTATACAGGGATCTTAAGGGATAAGACAATGGACGATAAGTTTTTTAAGTTGCAAGCCAACGAATGAGAGATGTGTTGATTAAACCTTCAAGACCAGTAAAACTTACAGTCCAGTGTAACTTCCTTTCCTGGCATTTATAGAAGTTGAATAAGAAATGATAAAATATTATAAAGATATGCGAAAATGTAAAAAAGAGATAGGATATATGAAGAAATATTGATTTTAATCTTATATTGTATAACACAAACTTTGCTTAAATAAAAATAAAATCCTATAACGTAGCCCTATACTATTGAAAATAGTTAAATATAACAAAACATATTATTAATATCAATCTATCTGATTATTTAGGACGTACCCAAGCCTGGTTTGACCTGCCTACCCCAGCGGGCTGCCTTGCTAAAATCTATGCTCAACTTCTTAAAGAAGGCTATTCAGGAATGGGTTATTAAATGATTTAAGACGAAGTAAAATATTGTTTAAGTTTAAAAAAAGATTGTACTAAAATAATTTACGTTTCTGTAGACACAACGGGAAACATGGTTCTTATGGGATAGGACAAAAGACGAAGTATTGAAATTAAATCAAGATTTACCTAATAAAAATTAGGTACTCAAAGTTTTTGAGTTGACGAATAAGTAAACTTGTTTCTGAAACTTTGGATACCATTATGATATTTACACCATTTTACCCTCCCTGCCTGGGATTTAGGTCTAAATTTATCTAATATTAGTACTTGTTTGGGACAGGGATCTAAAGGGACAAGACAATGGCGGATAAATTGATGTACATCAGCAATGATGATACACAAAATTACCCCTTCTGTGGAGTATAATTAGTTGTTGAAAGCTTTAGACACTTAACTTGATTAATCAACCATTCAAAATTCAATAAAAGTCCCTAGAGTTGTTAAAGCAACGAAGAAGAAAATAAAGCTTTGGGGACTAGTGTAATAAACAGTCCACTTCCTTCCTTCATTTAATCCTCCATAACTTAGGACCCCGCGTTCCACGACTCCATACGCCACGTGAAGCATATAATCAGTAATGCCGAGTACTATGGCCCCAGCCTGTTCTTGTTAGCCACGGATGTTGTTACTGCTTATGTTTTCCAGGTAAGCTTTCCCTTTATTTTTTCTCGTTCTGCGTTTTCAAAGATGTTTAGTTAGATAACTTTGCTGATTTTTTTGCCACGTGTCAAGATGCCTGTAGGAAATGAATGAGGGGGGAGAGGGGGAGTCGAACCTACACACTTTTATTTTTGCTTTCAAAAGAAAAAATTTAGGTGTGAGAGTAAGGGGGGGGGGGGAAGTTCTGACACATTTGCGTAAACAGCGAGTATAGGCTTTATCTTTGGGACGGACGGACGGACAGACATCGTTCTACTTTGTATTATAGATTAGATATTTAGTAGGGAGGGATGGGACATTGGGCTGTAAATTACACTAGCCCCCAAAGTTTTCAAATAACATTTTCTTATTCTTTGGCCTAACAACCTTGGGTACTTTTATTGATTTTTTATTGGTTGGTTCATTAAGTTGAGTGTCCTAACATTTCAATCACTTATTGTAATCTACAGAAGGGGTAACGATGTGTATCATCATTAGAGATGAACATCAATTTATCAGCCATTGTCTTATCCCTTTATATCCCTGTAATTATCTAATTAACTAATGAGCAATTTTATTCCAGGTTGAATATCAGTGATACGAGGGAATGGGGCCGGTGCCCAGCAAATCCAGGAGGTTGCGCAACAGTTTTCGGCCAGAGCAGTAGAATCAAGAACACTTGTGTGTTTGGCGGCGCACCCAAGGGTCCTCAGCTGCGAGAAGAACGGCTGCTGATTATTAGAATTATTATTTTATGTTCAAGTTAAATAAATATAAAAATACAACAAAAAATTTTATAATTTTTTTCTATTTTTAAAAGCGAAGCTTCTCTATAATTAGGGTCAGTCGTTTTTTACCACTTTCTCACGATTTTTACCACCCGATTTTACCACAATTTTTGGTCAATTTTTACCCGATTTCTGGTAAAATTTTACCAATTTAGGACAAAAATATTACCAGGTGTTGAACAGTTTTACCACTTTTTCGGTAAAATCTTACAGAAATTTGCGGTAAGATTTTAGCAAAAAAGTGGTAAAAATTGGTCAAAATCTGGTATAAATTTGCGTCCTAAAATGGTAATATTTTACCGGAAATCTGGTAAAATTTTACCGATAATTGTGGTAAAAATCGCTGGTAAAAAGCGTGAGAAAATACCACAAAAAGTGTTTTTACCACGGTTACGGTAAAATTTTACCACCTTTTAAAACGTAAAGGCTGGTAAAATTTTACCGTAAAAGTGGTAAAAACTAGGTTTTTTTATGGTATTAATTAAGTCCTGGGTCATTCAGGATTTTTTAAGTACTACGCTACGTATTCGATAATTTTTAATTAACTTAATTACCCGTGCTTTTTAAAAGTGCCAACTTTCAACATAGACCTCCAACTCTCCCTTCTTCCAAAAAATTTGAAACCCTTCGTTTTTCCCCATCAAGAATTGAAAAACATATTATTCCCCCCCTCCCAACCTTTAAAACCCATCATGGAGATGCAATTGTTATTGTCAAGGATGCCCCACCCTTCATCTATGGGGACAGGTCAAAGTAAGTTGTATCTTTATACAGGGATGGCGGGAATATTGAGCTGTTTATTACACTAGTCCCCAAAGTTTTGGTGACTTTTATTAAATTTTGATTGGTTGGTGTGCAAACGTTTCCGCCACTAATTTACAGAAAGGATAATTTTGTGTTGTATAATCATTGGGGACGTATTGTACATGAATTTATCAGGGATAAGGGATGGGAAACGTAGGAAAATATTATTTCAGGCCTATTTCAAGCCTAGGCCTAATAAACCAGTTTTGGGATGACGCAGTGGTTCGTCCTAAACGCTAATAAAAAAGCTGTGTGTGTGTGTAGATAAAGTATAGAATCAAATTCAGGTAGCTAGTTTAAAGTAAAAAACATAACTTTTTATAAACCTATATATTAATGGCTTTTGTTAAAATGAAGTTTTTTCTCTCCCAAAATTTTTTATCTTTTACTTTGGTAATTTGAACTGTCAGAAAGCTATCGTTGGGTTTCCCTCAGACAGATTTTAGTTTGTATTATTTGCATTTTTATTAATGAGTAAAAATTTTATTTGAAAATTTCATTGCTAATTAAAATTCAAAATAAATAAATAAATATGCACTTGGGTAACATTCTATCAAGTTCTTTGGATACTATAATGTAATGATATATCTGTACTGTGTTGTATTGTACAAAAATTAGGGTTACGGTGTTGTATCAATTCCGTACTAAATTTTTAAAATTCAAAATACAACATCTAATTTATAAACTACCAAATGAAAATTCGTAGCTACCTTCTTTCCAAAAAAATAATCCCGTTATTTTTGTTTTTTCTATATGGCCCTTTTTTAATGTTTAACTCTAAGCAGATTTAATAATTAAACTAATGTGATCTAACACCATTTATATTTATTTTTTCGTAGCAGACGAAATCATTATTTTTTTTAGAATTGTCTGCTTCTAAAATTTCCGCCATCTGTGATTTGGGCTTGTTTTGTATCAACCAATCACCAATTGGTGCCGCCAATTGGTGATTGGTTGATACAAAACAAGCCCAAATCACAGAACACTATTGGTTTAGAGCGGTAGCCAATATGAGCTGTCCGCCAGTAAGGTCATTAAATTAGGCAAATGGTAAAAGTTGCATGATCCCTTTCAAAACCAGGCCGAGACCTAATTTATGGCCAGGTTTCCTATCCCTTATCCCTGGAATTTATTGGCCGTTGTCTTATCCCTTGAGATCCCTGATATATATACATAATTCTAAACCTACTCCCATGCTAACTGTTACAATAATTTGTTTTCATATTCTATTACCTTTTTGAATATAGGATAGATTTTTTTTAGCAATTTTATTGCTGATCATCAAATAGTGTTTTTTTTTATACAAATTTGTATAGGTATCTGCTGAGAAAGATTAGACAAGAAGATAAAAAAGCAAACCTACTATTTATAAAAGTAATAGTTACCTTGTCCCTAGGTGTCTAGGTGTCTTGTAAATAGCCTAAAACCATCCCAAGACATTTAGAAAGGTTTAAGGAGCTGTATTTTCTTTAGATTCAGACAATAAAAACCTTACTACTTTATATCATAGGATCTAGAAGATAGAAATACGTTTTTTGATTCAAACAAATAAATGTTTTTCAGGGAATGGACACTTTGCTTGGCTGCTGGCTCCAAGTTATTTAAATCCTTATTTGGGGTGGATTTATTCACCCCCCAGCATCAAGTTGTGTATTTCATTATTATTTTTATGATTGCTCATTTCTTTGTTAATTTCGTCACATCTTTTATATTTTAAAACAGTAGAAATATGATTTTATTTTATATTTAATAAATTTTTACAATAAATTTGGCTACTACTATTTATCTTTAATACAAACACCTGGGGTAAGTAACACCCAAAAGACAACCAACTCTTTGATTGCACGACCTTTTTCCTAACTGTGCATGGTAATGAGTTGTGCAAGTTTTGGGACAAGCCATACTAATTAATGTCGTGCATCTGATCAGTGGGAACCTTTTTTAATGTCTTTATAAATGCGGTAATGAGCCAATAGTAAGCCTCGGGCGCGATTAAAATATAAACCTAGCTATCTTGGAGAGGGTACCACTAAACGCCCAAGAGAAATCAGATTTATAGATTTTTCGTTTTTATTCCATATTTTAAACCTACTATTATTAATAACTGATTATGAACTAATAAATATATAAGCATATAGTAATTAATTGTTTTTTTTCTAGTATGGTTTCGAAACCGATTAATATCCGCTGGATTAGAACCGGTTCTCAGTCATACTTAATTATCATTGTATTATAGACAATTTTCCACGAATATCAAAATAAAAATCATATAATTAATACTATGGGCTAAAAAATAGATAAATGACTTAGTGTATCTTTTCCGGAAACATTTGTTAATGATCTAGATTAATGGAAGTAAAATATACGTGGAGAAATTTTTGTCAATGGAACTCGTTTATTGGTCCGTTATAGTTCATCCAGTAAGAAGGGAGAGAAGGGGAGAATCGTTATTTTATCCCGCTGCAAATTTCCTTTGATTAGAGAACATGAAAATCTGGTGTAAGATCCAAGTAAAATATATTCATTGCTCGACTAGGGGGAAGTTTATCCATTCTTGAAATGGTATTTTCTGTGTGGACAATGTTTTCTATAATTTTAGGGAATATCCTTTTTAAAAGCAAAGGGTCGGTCCGTCCGTCCGTAACACACGGATAGCTTTTTTGTTAATTTAGGCATGTTAAAATTGTCCTATCGATTTCAAACTTTTCATGGTGACTCCTTTAGTAGTTAGGTACGATTTAAAAAGCGTAGCAACACTATAACCATTACATGAATGTCCATTTTAAATATGCTGATTTTTATTACTTTTTTAACAACAAATTTTTATGTGATCTAATCATCCGATTGATCTGATTTTTGATATGTTTGTTTATTCCTGGAACAACAAAGTATAATGTTATAAGCAAAGCAACTTTATAATCAAGTTCTAAAAATGTAAGTGTCTATAAACATTATCAACAAATTTACTCACAATTTTGCTTCGACTTATACATTTATATTCTGATCATTCAGTTCTGACACTATACAAGTGTTAATGTACGTTTGTCTCACTGTTTCAGTGCTTCGCTTTTATGGATGTTGTCATCCTTGTTATTATTAAAAGAATGAGTACTCTCCCCTCTTGGTTTACATATATAACAGGGACAAAAGGGTACAAGATCATCTAAAGAAATTCGTCCAAATATTTTTACTTTCTTTTTAAAACTTATACAATACAAATACTCATAAAATACAAATGACTAATGATAGGCCAATACACAGAAAAAATTACCAATGGCAGGACATTATACATTTTAATTGACCAATGGTAGGCCAGTATGTCATCTTTTTTTTACAGAATCTTTTAAAGGTTGGAATCTAAATTGAAAATGGAGGGTCGACTTCTAGAAAACTTGAAAAGGATTTTTCCATCTAACTGCGGGAATATATAGTCAAAGTTTGATGGAAATTCTTGGGAAAAATATCCTTAGATAAAATCACAAGAAATGAGCTCATTATTCATTTTAACCATTACAAAGTTTTACCTCATAGTTTCAGAAGCAGAGCTATGCTATGATTAGGGCATGTTTGTAAGTCCTTCCAACTAAGAAAGGTAAGAATGTTAGTTTCCCATTGTACGTTAATACTTCCTGTCATAAAGTCTTTTCTGATAGATATTTCAGAGTAAAGTTGATCGATTGAGAACAATCCAGAATGACAATTGTAAATGGACATACGGACTTTCTGGTAACGATTATAGAGTTGCTTCGCTTCCTTAATCGTACAAAACTGTTATGGGAATCATCATGCCGTTACGGACGGATTGACCCTAATTATAGAAAAGAACGCTTTTAAAAACGACGACAAATGAACAACGTATTAAATATTCAACACATGTATTTTGAAAATTGAGAAAAAATTCCGTTCAATTCTATCCACAAAATTATTCATTATGCTAAAATACATTTTGGTTATAGAGATCCATATTAATAAAACAAATATTAAACATCCATAAAAGCGAAGCTCTGAACGTTAGGAAAAACGAACATTAGCACTTGTATAGTGTCAGAACTGAATAATTAGAATATAAATGTATAAAAGTCGAACAAAACAAAATTTTAAGTAAATCTGATGAAAACTGCTTAAATACAGGACAATGTTTAAGGACATACTTACATTTTAAGGACTTGATTAAAAATCAGACGAATCGGATAATTTTATCACATAAAAATTTGATATTAAAAAAGTTCAAAATCAACATATTAAAAATGGACGTATGGACGGGTCATCAAAGAAAACACTGAACTAACAGAATCACGACGTAAAGGAAGGAATTTGAAGAAATCAAATGTCGTCTTCAATTTATGTTTTTTTGGACACGTCGTCTTCTATTAAAAAATAAATGAAATATTTTTAAAAAAGGACACTCCTCTTTATATTTTTATTTCAACAAGGATAACAACATCCATAGAAGCAAAGCTCTACAATCAGAAGGAAGGACAAACAAACAATAACTCTTATAGTGTGACAGAATGAAATATGTACTTAATTCTTTTTGCAAAATTAATTCAAATAGCAATCAATAAAGGATAGCAATCAATCAATAACAAATTATTCACATTATATGTATATATTAAGGATTAAAAACTAATAGGGAAATTTTGCAGGCATGGAGGGGATAATTACTTTAGTCCCCAAAGTTTTATAATAAGGTTTTTCTTAAAAATTTGCATTAATATATCAAATTGATATAATAAAGTATCTTATTTATTGGCTTAAATGTCCTATTTTACTAAGCAGGTTTTTTTTTGTATATTAAGATCTCAAAACTACTTAACTGTGTTTTCTCTTTTAGGTAAGCTTCTAAACTTCGTTTTATGCGATTTTTCTAGCCCTTTCGATTACAGAGCTCCATTATGCTTGGAGTATAACCGCTAGTATAAAATACAGCATGATTAAATTTGCATTAATGTTGTGGGAATGTCATTAGGATTACGACATAGTTGAATACTTAATAAAAAATAAGGTAAAACTAAATGTTCATTTATGTTGTAACTTAATTTTTATTGAAATTGTATGATTTAAAACATATTAAGAATTTAAATTCTGGGTATGTATTAAGTAATAAAAACTAATTTATGATAAGAAACTAAGAGTAGTAAATATTTGGAGTGTCCTTTCAATCTCCTTTCTTTTAGGAATTTTTATGTCTGTTTTTATGATTATTAACCAAAACAAAACTAAAAAAAAAGACAATAATGTTGTCTTCAACTTGGGAATTGAAGACGACATTTGATTTCCTCAAATTCCTTCCTTTACGTCGTGATTCTGTTAGTACAACACCACCCCTCCCCCCCTAAAACATGTGAATGTAAATATTCTTTTTTTCTACCTGAGGTAGTCATTTATTTCCCCGAGGTAGTAATTTTTTTCTTTGGTATCATTTTCATCCCCGAGGTAGTCATTTTTTTTCTCTGGTATCATTTTTATCCCAGAGGTAGTCATTTTTTTTCTCTGGTATCATTTTTATCCCAGAGGTAGTCATTTTTTTTCCCCAAGCATGGCAACCGGTGAACAGAATCTCAGTTCTGCACCACAAGCCTGGCTGGCACGACTGAAGTTCCTATGTCTATACAGTCATATTTATATGAAAATCTAAGAAAATATTTTTTGAAGATTTTAAATTTTCTTTTTTGAAGATTTTAGAATTTTTATAAATTATTAAAAAGAAAGCATAATTACCTCTGGGAAAAAAATGACTACTTTGGAAAAATAAATGAAAATTAAAAACCAAAATTAAACCACACTTTAGCATAAAAATGAGTTTTTGTTTTAATGAGAATGATAAAGATAAATGATGAGCTATTGCTCCATCCAGAATGATGAGCTATCGCTCCATCATTTATTACCTCGGGCAAAAAATATTCATTCCTAAACAAAAAACTGGATAGGAAATAGATCAAATTTTTTTGTCTAATTTTGATACTGTAAGATTTGTAATTAAAGGAAGCCTGCAGGAAATACACAGCTCCAACGACTGAAACAATGCAACAAGTAGACCCAATACCCAAAAATTGTAGCCTCTACCTTTACAGAAAAGTTATAGGTACCTATATAAAAAAGATATATAGGTATAATAGTCATAGGATTTCTTTTTAAAGAAGGCGTATCAACTTTTTCACTTTTTATTTAAGATAGCTAGCCGGTTCTTTTAGTAAGTAGTAGATGTAAAATTTTTGATAGAATTCAGATATGCAATTGGTTTTTTTTGTAGACCTCTTATTTTTTAAGTAATTTAAGTTTTTAAAAAAAATAAGTAAGTCGGTTTTAAGGTACTAAAACGCAACAAAATAAAAGAAGAAAATGGCCAGTATGAACAAAAATAGTAAGATCTTTAATTTGACGCCTTACTTTTAAAATTCTGTTGAGTAATTATTGAAGAAATCAATTTTTTTAACCTCGGTTTAATCAAAACTTTGAAGTAAAATATAATCTCCCACAGGCATAAAAAATATGGGTTCATATATACCTTTAGAATCAGAAAAATATTACGAATCCATTGTAAGCAAAATTGAAAAAAGTATTAAAATAAAAATAATAAAAATGGCCTAATGAATTATTTTTTACAGGTAATACTTAATTGTAACTATTAAACTAGCCAATCACAAGTTTCAAAAATTGACTAATTGGGAAGCTTAACCTCAAAACCTCAACCAATAGAATTGACAAAAAAAAGGATAATGTTCATAGAATATATACAATAGATACTACAATGAAAATAGTGATACTTACATAACATGTAAAGAATGAAAAATTATGAACAAATATGCTTCAATCTGTTTATAAACTTCAAAACAATGCAGTTAAAAATGCTTTATTGTTTCTTGTGTTTAAAAAATATCTGTTACATTATGTATATTTATTTAGGTTTATTTATAAGTTTCAAGTTTACAAGTTGTTCAACCCTTTAAAGCCGAAAATTATGATTCTTAAAATAAACTTATATTTTTTATTATAGTTTTATAAAACTTTTTCAATTTAGCTTACAATGGATTCATAATATTTTTCTGATTCTAAAGTTATATATGAACCCATATTTTTTATGGCTGTGGAAGATTATATTTTACTTCAAAGTTTTGATTAAACCGAGGTTAAAAAAATTGATTTCTTCAATAATTACTCAACATAATTTAAAAGTAAGGTGTCAAATTAAAGATCTTACTATTTTTGTTCATACTGGCCATTTTCTTCTTTTATTTTGTTGCGTTTTAGTACCTTAAAACCGACTTAATTATTTTATAAAAAAACTTAAATTACTTAAAAAATAAGAGGTCTACAAAAAAAACGATTGCATATTTGAATTCTATGAAAAATTTTACATCTACTACTTACTAAAAGAACCGGCTAGCTATAAAAAAAATAGTTGATACACCTTCTTTTGAAAAAATGCTTATATTATTTCTTCTAGCTGGTGTAATTTATTATTGAAATTTATGATATGAGGGATGGAAGATTTTAACTTCCTAAATGTCATTTTAAGATGCCCATAACTTTTTATCATTGAATCTGGATGCTTCAAATTTGGTTATTGTGTAATATACTTGTGGGATGGTTTTAGTAGTTAGAGCCATGTATAACTTTCAGGCTTCCTTTAAGGGCTTGCATGTTCATACATCATGCTATAGTAATATTCTAGACATGTTTCATGTTTCTGCTCTCAAAAATCTTTATTTCTCTTATAAAAATGAATAAAATAAATTGCAGATCTTAAATGTTTATTTATAAATAATATTTTTAAATTTTTATAATAATTTGATAATCATCTAAAACTGATTGCCTCACTAATTAACCAAAATACCAGTTCTGAAGAAAAAAAAAAGTTATCATCAGGTAGAAATGATTGTAAACAAAATATTTTGATGGGTGTTTTTTATTTCAGTTATGTTGAGAACCTAAATAATCTTTTTTAGGGGGGGGGGGGGCAATAAACAGGAGAGTTTTTTTTATCAAACAGGGTGCTTGACAAACATCAAGCATAAATTTGTAGCTCTAAATTATTTTTTTGTCAAAGCAGGATCTGAAGACTTTGATTTTAAATTATGTTCATACAATAATGTTATGTAGACTGACCAATTTTCAACAGCAGGCTGTTTCAATTAAAGAGAAGTTTAAAAACAACACTTACATAATAGTAATCTGGTTCAGTGGTAGGTGTAGATCCAGTTGTTGTTCTTGGTGTTGTTCCAGTTGTTGGTACAGTTGTTGGTCGAGTTGTTGGTCGATTTGTTGGTCCAGTTGTTGGTTCAATTGTTGGTCCAGTTGTTGACCCAGTTGTTGATCCAATTGTTGGTCCAGGTGATCCTCCACAGGACCCATCAGCAGTACTGGTCTTGATCCAGTCCAGGTAGGAGGTTACTCTGAATAGTAAAATATTACTCTATATATAAATCGTAACACATTACTCTGAATAGTAATCTTTTACTCTAAATAGTTAAATGTTACTCTGAATAGTAAGGCTTACTCTTAATAGTGATACATTACTCGTTACGATCTTTTAGGCTTTTCAATTCTGTTCTAACAACATATTTACCTTGCATATACTCCAGGAGTTTCATGAGCACAGCCAGATCCATAGCTGACAACACCAACAACAACATATTTTCCATTTTCAACAATCACAAGGGGACCACCAGAATCACCCTATAAATTTTTAATATATCTATTAAAGGAAGCCTGCAAGAAATACCACGCTTTAACTGCTGAAAGACTGCCACAAGTAGACCCAATACCCCAAATTTGAAGCCTTCAGCTTCTATAACAAAAAGTTCTTGGCATTTTAAAATGACATTTTATGTACAATGAAAATTTTGAAAGAATTTCAATGCTAATGCTCACTACGTGGCCTGGAAACAAAATTAAAAGCTTATTTTTGTCATAGATTTAAGTTGCCCTAACTAATTATATTTTTACAATAAAAATGTCCACTTTTATAGTCAAAATCATTAAAAAAAATTAAGTTTAACTTGCGTTGTACCGAGTGTACTATAGCCAATCAGAAGACTGAATCAGCTAAGCAACCAATCACAGCTGAGCTTGTATTAGTTTTTCCCTTTGTTTCTGCTATGATTTTTGTTCACAAATGCAATTTAAATTGATTTTTTTTCATAGATTTTGACTATGAAATGTGGTGTTTTTATTGTAAAAATGTAATCAGTTACCGGCAATCTAAGTTTCTGACAAAGATAAGGTTATTTTTTTTCTTTTATGAGCATTGGAAATCTTTCAAAATTTTCATTGTACTAAAATGCTATTTTGAAATGCCTAGAACTTTTTTGTTATTGAAGCTGAAGGCTGGGGTATTGGGTCTACTTGTGGCAGTCTTTCAGCAGTTAAAGCGAGGTATTTCTTGCAGGTGTCCCTTAATGTTATTACACTCAGTTGCCAGTAGGAAACATTAAAATAATGTGGGATAAAGTTTTAGAATCAAGGATTCATAAATATTTTGATATTGATGCAAAAAATATATAAATACCTGACAAGAGCCACTGTTATCTTCTTGTGCGCAAATAGTAGTTTTTTCTACTCCATATGTCATGGAAACACACTTTTCATCATTAGCTGCCAGAATCTTAAGATTTGTGGCCTAGCAAAGATAGTTAAACTTAAATAATATTTAATTGGAAAGATAAAATATCTTATTAACAAAATCTCTTTTAAGAATTATCTTAAATGTTTAAGTTATCAAAATTCCTTGAGAGTGCATGCAGTTTTTTGTTGGACAGTTTGAAACTCTCCAGGTGCATAGCCAATAGTACCACCCCAGCCTGATACAGTACCCATCTCTCCCTCATATGTCTAAATAGATAAATAAGATTTTAAATTTGAAAGGAGAGATAGGCGATAACCTAAAAAAATACTTTTTCTTTCAAAATGCATTAACAAAATTAAAACAGGTTTAGTTGAAAATTATGACCAATCAAAGTAATCCAATTTCACCTTGGTAGTATCAGTTGGAAGACAAACTGGCTTCACTTTGTCACTGAACTTGATATCAGCATTAAGTTTCAGAATAGCAATATCATTCATCATATTTGGTTTATTGTAGTCTGACCTTTCAATAAACTTTTCAACTCCAAGCATCTAGGAATTAATAATAGTTATTTCTCGCATTGTGTTATATCCGTAGAAAGCTGTTTATAATACTATGCAAGAATTATGCAAGTATGCTCAAAATACAAGCTGAGTTAACATTTAGAGGTCAACCAATTTTTCTCTTATGTCCCATGTGAACTAACTAGATCAAGATCAACTAATTTGATTACCTGTCCTCCCTCATTAACTCCATCACAGATGTTGTGTTCACCAATAATAATTTTTACACTGGAAACAGGATGTTTTCTCTGGCGACTATCAAACAGACAGTGCATGGCAGTCAAGATGTATCTTTTGTTGATGATGGATCCTCCGCACATATATCCATTTGCCTAAGTAAGTGTTGTATTTACACATACTTATCATCTAGTATGTTAAATTAATGTTAAAATTGCCTGACAACTAATAAACAGTTACATTACATAATTGATCTTAATCTATAGGTTTACTTCTTAGCATACTTAATAAGCTTTATCTACCTGTACTTCAACTTGGTAAGGAAGACTGTGAGCAGCTACTTCAGCTCCACCAACAATTCTGCCTGCTGAACTGGCTGCTGCACACCCACAGTCATTCAGTGCTCTAAATATTTTGTTCCAATTCTTTTATTTTTTATTACTAAGTTCAGTACAACAATTGATGATATAGTGAAAATACTCAATTTAAATGGGGGAAAAAACCGATTTTCAATGATATCTTGCTCAAGAAAACTTGATTAAAATCCCAATAAATCAAAGTTCTATAGGGTAGTCAATATACCTACCACTTGCACCATCAGTATTATCAAACATCCATGCAAAGTCAGGGTTATTATGAATGTACAAAGGATCATGTCCATGCAAGTTTTGCTCATCTAACTCTATAAGGAATGGTCATGATAAAATTACCAATTGAAAACCAATCCTACATCTTAATAATTATCAATCTGAAAACTAATTAAATTATGCAACATCATTGATGAAATTGGAGTTGAAGTTATCTGAAGATGATAACCTGCCGCTAGCTTCTTCAGTACTGTTGAACATCCAGGCAAAATCAGGATTGTTGTGGATATCCAAGGGATCATGGCCATGGAAGTCTGGTTCTTCTCCATTCCTAGATTATTAGAAAATTATTATTCAATTAAAAGTCACTTAAAGGAACCCTGCAAGAAATACACCACTTTAACTGCATTCTCACACTACAGTACTCTTAGTACAACATAAATTAAACTGATTTTTTTTTAATGATTTTGACTATAAAGAAGGGTGTTTTTATTGTAAAAATGTTATCAGTTACTGGCATCCTAAGTTTCTGCCAAAAATAAACTTATAATTTTCTTTCTAGGCAACGTATTTTAATAAAGAAATTTTAATTATTAACAATGAAAAACTTTCAAAATTTTCATTGTACTAAAAATATGGTTTTGAAATGTCTATAACTTTTTTGTTGTTGAAGCTGGAGGCTTCAGATTATGGGTATTGGGTCTACTTGTGGCAGTCTTTCAGTAGTTAAAGCGGTATATGTCTTGCAGGGTTCCTTTAAGACAGAGGTTAGAAAAGGAATAGAATAATTTTCTCTCTGTAAAGTTAAAGAATTTCCTTACAATTAAAGAAGTATGAAACTTATATGATGACACAATATCAACAAGCAAATTTCATACTTTTTTTAATAAACAAAGTAAAGTACTAAGTAAAACTTTTTAAAAGTAATATAATTACCTGGAAAGAACAGAAGCTGATGCCACTGAAGCTAACAGAACAAGATTCAGCATCCTGATAACTGATAATCTCATACTTAGAAATCTTTATTTTTTATACAAGATTTGTGTGTGAACCAACTGTTATATACATGTGTTGGAATTCTAGGAAAATTGATGCTTTGGTATAGAAGAGAAAGGACACTATTGAGTTTTATATTCAAAGTACAAATTGTCAGTACAAATGAAAAAATATCTTATTAATAACTAAAAATATATAATAATGTATTTTTGTATGACCATTAATATATATCTAACAAATGAATATCTTGGTTTTTCCTTCCAAGAAAGATTGAAATGGTCTCTTAGCTAGTTGAAATCTTAATTTTATGATGTCACTAGAGGCTATCTATAATACAAAGTAGAATGATGTCTGTCCGTCTTTCTGTCCGTCAGTCCCTTAAGATCTCAGTAACCACTGAACCAATTGGATTCTACCTTTTAAGGGATATACCTACTGTTCCTGTGGTGGTTTTAGTCTATTTACTTGGGGGGTAAGACACCCCCAACCCCCCCAAAAAAATACTAAAAATACCCCCCTAATTTAAAAAAAAATTGCATATTTTTTGCGATCGCGCCATTTATTCGTGAAATTTTTTTCACAATTTCATTCACAATTTTTTCGGCTGGGTAGGTAATGGAAGATGTAATAATTCCCATATTCACATCATTTTTATAAAATTTCCTCTTGTGCAAAGCTCCTAAAGGCTAGGGGCGAAGCCGCTAGTAATAATAAACATCAACCAAAATGAATTGAAAAATCTGAAGATAACATTTACCTAGCTTATGCATGGTTGGACGGATCATATGTGGTAGGCGGCATACGGACAGGCAGGAGGAGCTGGCTGCCTTGGATTTCACCGTCTGCCATCGTCCCGGCTCCCAGAATACCAACGCCGATGCCCTCAGCCGCCGGGAAGATGACAACATGCCTGCCCCTTCCGCCGAGGAGATAGCCGAGCAGGCTGAGTATCTCCACCACCTTTGCCAGCTAGGGGAGCCCGCGCCAGCTGCGCCTGGCAGACCCTCCGCAGTACGCCTGGATCCGGAACAAGTTTTAGAAGCCCAGACCCAGGCTCCTCTCCTGCTCCGTGTCCGCCAGTGGGTGGCTGACGCGAAGCCCCCACCCAAGGCCGAGCTCAGGGGCAAGTCTAGAGATGAACAGCAGTATGCCAGCTGGTTTGCAGCTCTCGGACTCAACAAACATGGCTGCCTCACCATCACCGCCAAGACACTGACAGGGGAGAGGACTCGCTACCTGCTGCCCCCGACCCTCCATCAGGACGCGTATTTTTTGGCCCATGGAGCCCCCATGGCTGGACATCATGGGATGGAAGCCACCATAGCTTGCGTTGCCATGCACTTCTGGTGGCCTACCGTGCATCGCGACATCCGCCTGATGGTCCAGACCTGCCCTGAGTGTGTGCAGAAGATCACCAAGGAGCGGTTGAAAGCCGGGATACATGTGCCCTCCTGGCAGGGGTATCCACAGCAAGTCCTATTCATTGACCTTGTGGGGCCCCTACCTGAGACTCCAGCTGGGAACCGCTACATTCTCACCTGCCAGGATGGATTCAGCCGGTTTGTCAGCCTCTACGCCATCCCCAACAAGCGCACCATCACTGTGGCTGAGACCTTACTGCACCGCCACATAGCCACGTTCGGATGCCCCCTGAAGATCCACTCCGACAATGGGATGGAGTTCACCGGCCAAGTATTCAAGGAACTGGCTGCCCAGCTAGAGATTGGCCTGACACATCCGCCGCCCTACAATCCACAGTCCAACCGGGTCGAGAGGTTTCACCGGACACTCAACACAGGCATGCGGCTGTTCCTGGACAGAGACAACAACAACTTGGAGCCACACCTGCCGTCATTGCCTTAGCCTACAACACGAAAACCTGCAAAACCACAGGCGTGACCCCCTTCCTGGCCTATTTTGGGAGAGAGGCCAAGCTTCCAGTGGACCTGGTGCTCCGGTTGCCCGACACTGAGTACGCGTCAATCCCAGCCAATGTCCAGGCCATCCTGCAGCAGTACTACGCGGTGTTCGACGCAATCCAACAGCGGGAAGATGGGACCATCCGACGGAGCGCAGTGGCCTACGAAGGAACGGACAAGTACGAGGTTGGAGACCTGGTCTGGTATCTGGCCCCCCGCCTGGTGCCTTGGAAAGCAGCCAAAATTACAAAGAGGTGGACCGGCCCCTGGAAGATAGTGCGCAAGGCGACGGACGTCCACTACGTCATCTGTCCAGACTCTCCAACAGCCAAGATCTTGGAAGTCACCGCGCATATTGGCCGACTGCGCAAATACACTGAAGATGTCACCGCCCAGCAGATCCCAGAGGACATTCAGGATGATTTGGACGGCAACGAGGACGCCACCAAGCTGCCGGCCGGAGCCAGAGATGTGCCACCTAGCGGGCAAGACCGCCTCCCTGTGTACCAGCCAGCTGCTGCATCCACAGTAGCACCACTGCCCAGCCATCAGGACCGTGACCCTTTAGAGGAGAACCTGCAGAATCAGCCCATCGAGCAACTGCCGGCGCCGCCGGCCCCAGCGCCACCCACTGATATGATATGGAACCCAGATGCTGACATGGAGCCCCTACCTGCCAGCAGCGAACCCCCATGACGAGAAGCTGCCACCAAGATGGAAGTGGCGGCCCCCGAGGACGAAGCTGAAGCAATGTGCTCCCTCCAGATGACAGCTATCCCCATCAGGGTTGGGGCCAAGGTCCCCAGTAACCTGGACAAAGCAGGCGCCCCCATGGAACTCTACGCGCCTACTACCATCGCCGTCCCTCCTCTAAGGGCCTCTAGAGTGAGCCTGGGCCTCCATGTCAAGCTGCCAGCTGAGACAGAAATAGTTCTCCAGACGAAGCCTAACTTCCAGCGCCGAGGCTTGACTGTCACCAACCCTCAGCTACGAGCCAACCGGGAATTGACCATGCTGATTACCAACCACAGCCAGACCGAGCAACGAGTTTCCTGAGGGGCCTGTGTGGCCCAAGCTGTCCTACACCGTGCTGTGCCCCAGGGAGAGTCTGCCGCCCACCATGGTTCAAGGCCTGATGTCCCGATGGTCCCACAGCCCCTGAAGGGAAGGTTGTGGTAGGCGGCATACGGACAAGCCTTTTCTAGAGTATGCGATGCTCCGTGTTTACCAAATCACACCCCGGCGCTAATCCCAGCTTATCACAATTCTGTCCAGCCCCTTTCTGGGCATTGTCTACACATCAGAGGCGGCGGTCAACTTGGACACCGCTGATAATGGGAGGGGCGCTGCCCCTCTCCCCTTCATGCCCCCAGCAACCTACCCTTTTCCGAGAGATGTCTACCTTACCCCTTACGGGAGCCTACCACTCTACTGCTCACCTGAATGGGGCTCCGCCCCATCTCCCCCACACCCTTCTCTACCTAACCCATTTATAATCTATTTTGTATATAAACAAGTAACCTTGTTATAAATGCATTCAGTTCAAATATATCTCTTTAACAGTAACTACTTGTAGTTCTTTATTGATAGAATCCTTAAAGGCTAGGGGCTCTTTTGAATCGAACTCGCGTTGTAGGGTTGAAACGCTTCACCCTACCACACATACACTATTTGTAAAATTACTGTACTATAAAAAGTTGAAGTAGGCTAGTTTCTTTTTTATATTTTTTTATATTTGTATAAAAAAAAACAATTATTGCAAAGGGTTACGTTGCCTGAAAACAAATAAAGGTAGAAGGTGTGCAAAAAATACTCTTATTGTTAATTTATGCATGTTATAATTGTCCTATCAATTTCAATCTTTAAATAATAAATCCTTTAACAGACAGGTACAATACAATTATAGCTATACCTTTGAATTAATATTCTTATTAAGTTTTGCCTCTCTATAAGTGATCATGTTTGCTTATTCTCCCGTTTAATTTCAGAGTTTCGCTTTTATGGATGTTGCTATCCTTGTTTTCAATGAAAATAGAGGTTTTAAGTAATTCATTTTATGCATCTCATTTTTATTACTACTAGCTGAACAATTTAATATTCAAAGAATAATATTTTTGCACACACTTTAAATGGATTCTATTGCTAGACAAAGACTGTACAGTGTACATAACAAGGATGACAATATCCATAAAAGCGAAGCACTGAAACGGTATGACAGACGAACATTACCTCTTGTAAATAGTCAGAACTGAATATACAAAATATAAATATAAAAGTTTTGACAAAATTATATGTAGATTTGTTACAAAACTTCTTAAATCCAGAATACTGTTTAAGGATATACTGACATTTTTAAGACTTGATTATTTAGATTCTTCGCTTATAATATTGTACATTATTGTAATAGGAACCAGTACTCTAAAAATCATATCAATCAGATGATTATATTATATAAAAATTGTTATTAAAAAAGTTAAAAATCAACATGTTTGAAATGGACTTAGAGACATTATAGTAATGGTTATAGAGTCGCTCCACTTTCTAAATCCTACCTAACTACTACAGGAATCATATTGCAAAGTTTGAAATCGATGGGACAATTCTAACATGCCTAAAATAACGAAAAAGGTATTCGTTACGTACGGACGGACCTACCCAAATTATAGAAAAGCCTCGTTTTTAAAGATGAGATATATAAATATTATATTTTCAGGAATTATATGTTGCACATTTTTCATTTTCATGTAATATTTTTTAAAAATCAATACAATCAAAATATACCTTGATGAGTTATTTCTGAGTTGTTTGAGCTGTGATTGTGTGTTAAAGGGGATATGGCAAGCTAAATTATGATCATGATCTGTGTCTGTCTATCTTTCTGTACCGAAGGATCTTTGTAACCATTGAACCAATCTGGTTCGCCTTTACAGCGCAGCTCTCCACCCTTCTCCAACCTCAATTGCCGACACATTACAATCTTTCCCGATTTTGTATTACTTTTGCGGAACATGATTCCAGTTACGTCATATTTTTCTTTCCCGAAAAAGGGAAGGGGGGAAGAAAATCTCTAAAAGAGATGAGGAAAACCCCCTTTTCTCCCATCTTTTTTTTCTTCCCCCTTCCCTTTTTTTTCTTTCCCCCTTCCCTTTTTCGGGAAAGAAAAATATGACGTAACTGGAATCATGTTCCGCAAAAGTAATACAAAATCGGGAAAGATTGTAATGTATCTCAATTGCCTTTAGGGGCGAAGCCGCCTAATTGTTATAAATGATGCATTCAGATTAGAAAACAAAATATTAAATGAAACACATTTTTTTTGCATGCGTTTTAAGTTGTGTATTTTGCAACAATGCAATCAAGGAAAATATCGATCATAATAATGAATCTAGCCATGACGTTACAGGAATGGATATAGAATTCGAATGTATGTGGATATGTATGTAAGAAAAAAAAATCGTTGATTTAGGTTGCTAACATGGACTTCACTTATTGGTCAGTTTGCTCATCCAGAAGGGTATCGTTAATTTAGCCAGCTGGAAGTTTCTCTTTATTAGAGTTCATAATAATCTGGTGTAATATCCAAGTAACAATAAATTTATTGCTAATAGGTTAATTAGATTTCCAGTATGGCTTCGAAACCGATAAATATCCGCGGGATTAGAACGGGTTCTTTCTAAGCCATACTGAGAAATCATAATCATTACTTAATATAGCCAGTTTTCTACGTATATTAAAATTAAATCACACAGGGTGTCCCTCGTAAACTGTTTTTTAAAAACACCTATTACTTCCCTTAATATTTGAGCTAGCTTAGTAAAATAAAAAGTATTTGGCAGCCTACTTCTGACCATTTAATGATATAGTGATGAAAAATCCGCAAAGTTAACAGAAAAAAATCTACAAGGTAATACATAACCCCTAGTAATCTCAAAACGTGTAAGTAAGCAATTAACATTTTTTTTGGCTTACTTAAATGTGCCATTGTGCCATTTTTGTGGTAAATTACTGATAAGCCATAAAGAATACTAATTGCTTACTTATATCAGCATTCTACAACAATTTGGTCTTACTTGTGAGATAAAAGAGGGTGGAGTAAATAAATACTCAGTCATTTACAGTAAAAGTGGCTTATATAAGTTGAAGTGAAGAAAAAGAAGGAGGAGTAATAATTAATCCCTTCCTTCCTGTAAGCAGTTTATGAAAAAAAGAGAAGATTTGGCTGATATAAGCCAAATAAGCAACAAATGTGATTGATTGCTTATAAGTAATTTATCCAAAAATTGCATGATTTGGTATATAAGCCAAATAAGCATTTATTGTGATTGATTGCTTGTAAGTAATTTATCAACAAATTGGATGATTTGGTATATAAGCCAAATAAGCATTTATTGCGATTGATTGCTTATAAGTAATCTATCAAAAAATTGTATGATTTGGTATAAAAGCCAAATAAGCAATAAATGTGATTGATTGCTTATAAGTAATCTATAAAAAAATTGCATGATTTGGTATATAAGCGAAATAAGCATTTATTGTGATTGATTGCTTATAAGTAATCTATCAAAAAATTGCATGATTTGGTATATAAGCCAAATAGGCATTTATTGTGATTGATTGCTTATAAGTAATCTATCAAAAAATTGCATGATTTGGTATATAAGCCAAATAAGCATTTATTGTGATTGATTACTTATAAGTAATTTGCATTTTCATTAATTGCTTATAAGAAATATATCAAAAAATTGTATGATTTGGTATATAAGCCAAATAAGCATTTATTGTGATTGATTGCTTGTAAGTGATTTATGAAAAAATAGCATGATTTGGTATATAAGCCAAATAAGCATTTATTGTAATTGATTGCTTGTAAGTAATTTTTCAAAAAATTGCATGATTAGGTATATAAGCCAAATAAGCACTAAATGTGATTGATTGCTTATAAGTAAACTATCAAAAAATTGCATGATTTGGTATACAAGCCAAATAAAAATTTATTGTGATTGATTGCTTATAAGTAATCTATCAATAAATTGTATGATTTGGTATACAAGCCAAATAAGCATTTATTGTGATTAATTACTAATAAGTAATTTATCAAAAAATTGGATGATTTTGTATATAAGCAAAATAAGCATTTATTGTGATTGACTGCTTGTAAGTAATTTATGAAAAAATAGCATGATTTGGTATATAAGCCAAATAAGCAATCATTTTCATTGATTGCTTATAAGTAATTTATGAAAAAATAGCATGATTTGGTAAATAAGCCAAATAAGCAATCATTTTCATTGATTGCTTATAAGTAATTTATGAAAAAATAGCATGATTTGGTATATAAGCCAAATAAGCAATCATTTTCATTGATTGCTTGTAAGTAATCTATCCAAAAATTGCATGATTTGGTATATAAGCCAAATAAGCATTTTTTTGTGATTGATTACTTATAAGTAATTTATCAAAAAATTGCATGATTTGGTATATAAGCCAAATAAGCAATCATTTTCATTGATTGCTTGTAATTAATTTATCAAAAAATTGCATGATTTGGTATATAAGCCAAATAAGCAATCATTTTCATTGATTGCTTGTAATTAATTTATCAAAAAATTGTATGATTTAGTATATAAGCCAAATAAGCAATCATTTTCATTGATTGCTTGTAAGTAATCTATCCAAAAATTGCATGATTTGGTATATAAGCCAAATAAGCATTTTTTTGTGATTGATTACTTATAAGTAATATATCAAAAAATTACATGATTTGGTATATAAGCCAAATAAGCATTTTTTGTGATTGATTGCTTATAAGTAATCTATCAATAAATTGCATGATTTGGTATATAAGCCAAATAAGCATTTATTGTTATTGATTACTTATAAGTAATTTATCAAAAAATTAGATGATTTTGTATATAAGCATAATAAGCATTTATTGTGATTGACTGCTTGTAAGTAATTTATGAAAAAATAGCATGATTTGGTATATAAGCCAAATAAGCATTTGTTGTGATTGATTGCTTATAAGTAATTTATGAAAAAATAGCATAATTTGGTATATAAGCCAAATAATTAATAATTTTCATTGATTGCTTATAAGTAGTTTATTAAAAAATAGCATGATATGGTTTGTAAGCCAAATAAGCAATAACTTTCATTAATTACTTATAAGTTATTTATAAAAAAATTGCTTTATTTGGTATATAAGCCAAATAAGCCCATTGTCCCCTTCATTGCTGGTAGCAAAGGTAAAATTAAAACATGGATATTTAAATGTAAGATATATAAATAGATTGATAGATAGTTAGATAATTAGATAGATAGATAGAGAGAGAGAAAGAGAAAGTGAAAAAGAGAGGGACATTGATTGAAAGGGAGAGAGATCAAGAGAGTGTGTGTGATAGAGAGAGAGAGATAATTTGAGAAATAATAAAATAATAAAAGAGAAAGATAGATCGATATTTTGTTCTTCTAACAATAGATAGAAAGAAAGTAAAATTTCCTTATATGGATGTAACTGAATGTCTATTTGTTTGCCTGTACCTCAAGATCTCGCTTACTACTATTTCTCCTTTACAGTGACACTTTTTATGGTTCCTGGGAAAGTTTATAACTATTTCAAAAGAGAGTACAAACACCCAACTAAGAAAATTGCCCCAGAAAAATTAACTCCCACCAATTTTTTTTGTTCGTCTTCAGAAATCTTGCTTACCACTGAAGCAATTATTTGGCCATTTTTCCCCTCCCCTTTATTTTTTTGTAAAAATTATAAAAAAAATCCATCAATTGAAATTCTTCTGGACTAAAACCAGTTAGAAATAAAATTGTTTTTAGAAAACATGAAATTTAACTAATTTAATTACTTATAAGCAATCAATCATAATAAATGCTCATTTGGCTTCTATACTAAGAGGTATAAGTTTTCCGGAATTTTAATGTAGGGAGTAGATTTGAAATCTGCATCAAATTTTAAGGACTTTTTATAAAATTCGTTTTTTTGTAAAATTCTTTATCTAAAAGCGGAAATACATTTTAAGTTAATTAATTTTGACCAATAGGATAGGTGGATTTTAAACTACCTGCGCTCTAATTGTTTGAATGATGTACGACATCCAATCAGAGCGCAGATTTTTTAAATCCACCAATCACGGATGCCAAAATTAATTAATTTAATTTGTATTTCCGCTTTAATTTTGTATTTAATGAAATGTATTGCTTATTTGGCATATATCAGCTAAATTTTTCTTTTTTTTCATAAACTGCTTCCAGGAAGAAAGGAATTAACACCTATATTTTATATAAGCATGTACTACTAGAGGATAATTTAGTATTTTGGTAACATAAAATGCTTTGTTTAATTAAAAAAATATTTCTGCTCTTTACCTGGATAACCCTGCATTTTTGCTTGCATCCTGTGCCCGCCTGGATGAAGATATTAAAAAAATTCCAACTCTCAATTATGTGTCATACCTGTGTTTAAAAACTCACTCAGCTATGGGGGGACCATTTCTTACACATGAAGAAAATGAGAGAAAAAACAGAAAAGGGTGTCCTGAATGCCCCTCCCCCCTAACCATTAAGGGTTAACAAGCATAATTAACTATAAATCATCCAAGCTTTTTAACTATTTTATATTTTTCCTCATATCTTTGGTGTTTATGGTCCAATTTTCAAAATTGATGTAGTTAAGAATATCAAAATTAAATTATGAAATTCCTTCCACAATTATAAGTACTTTTAAGAAATCAATTAAAATTATTGCATTTTCTATAACAAATCATGCAATTTTTTTATAAGTTACTTATAAGTAATCAATGAAAATTATTGCTTATTTGGCTTATATACAAAATCATGCAATTTTTTTATTGATAACTTATAAGTAATCAATGAAAAATGTTGCTTATTTGGCTTATATACCAAATAAAGCAATTTTTTTTATAAATAACTTATAAGTAATTTATGAAAGTTATTGCTTATTTGGCTTACAAACCATATCATACTATTTTTTCATAAACTACTTATAAGCAATCAATGAAAATTATTACTTATTTGGCTAATATACCAAATTATGCTATTTTTTCATAAATTATTTATAAGCAATCAATCACAACAAATGCTTATTTGGCTTATATACCAAATTATGCTATTTTTTCATATATTACTTATAAGCAATCAATCACAATAAATGCTTATTTGGCTTATATACCAAATCATGCAATTTTTTGATAAATTACTTATAAGTAATCAATCACAAAAAAATGCTTATTTGGCTTATATACCAAATCATGCAATTTTTGGATAGATTACTTACAAGTAATCAATCACAATAAATGCTTATTTGGCTTATATACCAAATCATGCAATTTTTTGATAGATTACTTATAAGCAATCAATCACATTTATTACTTATTTGGCTTATATACCAAATCATCCAATTTTTTAATAAATTAGTTACAAGCAATCAATCACAATAAATGCTTAATTGGCTTATGTACCAAATCATCCAATTTTTTGATAAATTACTTACAAGCAAACAATCACATTTGTTGCTTATTTGGCTTATATCAGCCAAATCTTCTCTTTTTTTCATAAACTGCTTACAGGAAGGAAGGGATTAATTATTACTCCTCCTTCTTTTTCTTCACTTCAACTTATATAAGCCACTTTTACTGTAAATGACTGAGTATTTATTTACTCCACCCTCTTTTAACTCACAAGTATTGTGCTGAACCAATATGGTTCTCCTATACACTTATAGGTTTAGAGTTTTTTTATGTGGCTTATAAAGACCTTTCTATAGACGCCTTAATAAGATTTCTCACCCAATCCTAGCCAATTTGGCTTTCAAAAGACAGACCCATCAAACATAGAGATATGACTGCTCTGTCTTTAAAAAAAAGAACAGACTGACTTATGTACTTAAAATCTTGTAGATAAACCCCATGTTTAGAATTTTTGATGGGGCACATCAATATCTTTCTATAGACACCTTAAAGTGTTCACGAAGCTGGGAAAAAGGTGATATATGTCACTGATTAATGTTTTTTAAGAGTACTATTTTGAGAATTAAGTCTTAAATACTTCCCATTTAAAAATAAATCAAACTTTAAAAAAACAAATTTATTCCCTTGAAAACATCGTTGTATTTTGAGTTTTATTGTACATATCTTAAAACCTATCAAAATCGACAAATAACAATCTTTTTGTTAAAGTTTACTTGCAAATTTAGAGTAGAATAAATTCTTTTGTTACTTACATATAAAACTAACCAAGTCGCAGTCCCTTCAGTGTATTTTAAGTTGTAAGTTTGGACCAGAAAATTTCAATAGCTATAAAAAGTAAATAATTTTATTCCCATAACTGAAAAAACCTGTTATTTTATTTCAATTTTTGTATAGGTTTATTGCTTACTGACTTGATTTATTACCTCAGGAACCATCTTTACATTGTGTTTAGGATTAAGATAAAAGCCTTGCTTTAATTAAAGTACATCCATAAATAACAGATTAATATTAAAAGAATATAATTTGTGTGCTCTTTATCTTATTCCATGTTTTGAAGTATTAAACAATCAAGTTCTGTGGAGTCCATATGTATGTTTGTGTGTGTGTGTGTGTGTATTTGATTTAACCTGGCTGTACTCAGAAAACGCTTATAGCAAAATTAATTCATGTTTTAAAGATTGTTTCTTTTAAATATCTTTTATAGATTTTAGTTAATTAATCAAATATAATCTAAGCAAGAATTTTACCCCAAAATAAAAAAACCATAATATCTAAAAACTTTCTCAATCTATAGTAAAAACTTTAAAATCCCCCAATTATGTGGGGGCCTAATCGTATTTTTAGCTCTGCAGTATGATGAAGCTTTTTTAGCAAGTAGTAGTTAATATTGAGATAGGATGAGGGTGCTATCGACAACTATAGATAATGAGGGGGGATGGAGAATGGAAGAGGGAAACATGAATGGCCAATGTGAGTGAGTGTGTGTGTGTGTGTGTGTGTGTGTGTGTATAATACAGGTAATTAATTAAATTCGACACATTATGAGATTATTTTACGATGATAAAATGCTTATTTTTATGTAAATATTATATAAAGACTGCTATATTTTATGCTGAATATGTGCAGCTAATAATATTTGTTTATTCTATTTAAACATTTCAATTCTTAAATATCATTCTTTTTACAGATTTAAACAATTTTTCTTTTGTCACTATACCTGCATAAACAAAGCGGTATTTGGTTAATGATTTTATAAAATAAACCAAACTTTTTCATTACATTTTAGAGAAAGTTCAAAGATAAATATTAATAGAGATATTTTACAAAAATATTTTCTAAGTATAAATTTTTTTGTTTTTATCTGCAAGCGAAGAAATGGCTTATTTTCTCTTAGTTTAATTCTTGCTCAGATTTTAACATTATTTTCATGTGGAAATACTCTCGGCATTTTAAACTGATTTTTTTCTAACTTAATTGAACTTTTAAGGCATAATTCTTTGAAAATTACTTAAAATATAAAAAAAGGTAAACGAATATGCATTTTGAAAAATTAAATTTGTGATCACTTTAATCAGGTTTCTAACACAATCTTAGCCATTTTGATATCAAAAAGAAAGATCTATCACACATCAAGAACTGTAGAGACCTGTCATGTCTAAAAGTTTGATGAGTCTATCTTTTTGATGCCAAATTGGCTAGGATTGAGTTGAAAACCTGGTTAATATGTCTGTAGAAAGGTCTTTACATGCTCCATAAAAAATTCTAAACATTATGGGGTCTTTCTACAAGATTTAAAGTACTTAAGGCAATTTTTAATCTCCATGTAAGATAAAAATTCTACACAAGGGCTGAAACTTTGTTTTTGAGTTTGGGACCTCTATAGCAAGAATTTGCTATGTTTTGCAAGAATTTGCTATGTTTTGTAAGAATTTGCTATGTTTTGCAAGAATTAGCTATGTGAAGGACAGAAAAGCTAAGTTTTCCAAGAATTTGCTATGCTTTGCAAGAATTTGCTATGTTTTGCAAGAATTTGCTATGTTTTGCAAGAATTTGCTATGTTTTGTAAGAATTTGCTATGTTTTGCAAGAATTTGCTATGTTTTGTAAGAATTTGCTATGTTTTGCAAGAATTAGCTATGTGAAGGACAGAAAAGCTAAGTTTTCCAAGAATTTGCTATGTTTTGCAAGAATTTGCTATGTTTTGCAAGAATTTGCTATGTTTTGTAAGAATCACACAAAGGTCTTGCAATTAAAGGGTTGGTTGTCTGAAGGATGTTACTTAACCTAATATCCTTGGGTATGGCACCCCATTACACATGGATGATGCTCTGGATTCTCTAAATGATCCCTTAAATCGAGAAGGGGAATCCCGCCCTGAAAGGTAATGGTAATCTATCTATTGATAGTAACATATCACATTTGTTTCTTTTTATAAATATAAAAGAAACAGAATGTCTGTATGAAAGTGTCAGATTGTCTGTTAATATGATGGGATCTCTCTAACCGCTGAACCAATATGGTTCTAAACAATGTAGCATCTCAGGGTGCTGGGAAGATGTTTTTTTACCTTTTCTTTATAGAACTAAAATCGAAAATTAAGGGGAGTTGATTCACCCCTCCCCTTTCCCCCATTAGAGGCTGCTAGGGGAGTAGCCGCTAGTAAAAAAAAGGAGGAAGAGGAACAACAGGCTTTTTATTACACTACTCCCCAAAGTTTTATAATAACGTTTCCTTGTTCGTTAGCTTGCCAACTTTGGGGACATTTATTGCATTTTTATTGGTTGGTTCATATAGTTGAGTGTTTAAACATTTCAACCAATTATTTCATTCTACAGATGGGTTAATTTTGTGTATCATCATTGGGGATATACAACAACAAATTATCAGTCCTTGTCTTATCCCTTTAGAACCCTAAACAATATAGCATTATATATGAAATGATACTCGGGGATCAAAAGGGATAAGACAATGACCGATAAATAGATGCACATAACCAATGATGGCACACAAAATTACCCCTTCTGTAGATTAAAATAGTGGTTGAAACGTTTGAACACTCAACCAATCATAATTTATTGAAAGTCCCCAAAGTTGTTAAACCAACGAATGAGAAAATGTAATTATAAAACTTTGGGGACCAGTGTAATTAACAGCCTAATGTCCCGTCCTCCCTGATAAAATGATACTGTCCTGCAAGATTCTCGGTTGAGTCATCCGCTGTCTGGGTTATCATTGTTTTAGCCTGTGGGGCCAGCCTCGCTAATGTCGTTACATCCTGATGTCGCACTCAGTTGAGGATAAGTGCCCAAAGTAGGGAATGAGTACCTAAAGTTTTATAACCACATTGTCCTAATGTAGTAGCCGCCAACCGCGGCAGCTGCTAGGGTCCGAAAACGACAGCCGTGGAGAACAGATGTTGTTACTAGTTATGTAGAGAAGCTTCGCTTCTCTAGATTCACCAAACAAAATGCAGGATTACACAGAGTGTGTTTAATCAACAGTGGACAGAATAATACTAAAGATTTACAACAACATATAATAACACATGGATCAGGTATAGAGATAGGCAAGATAAATCATATTGGGGAAACATAGATAATTGCAATGGTTAGGTAGATGGCTATCCCTGTCCGGGGGAGACAGGGGGAGCCCATAGGATAATTCGATAGGCATATTAAATACATAGGTTGAAATGCATCTACACATCAATTATTAGTATATTTACCTCCATCTCTGGCAGGGGTGGAGTAACAGAGGGGTTTACTACAATCAACAAGAATAATATATGGATAATGGGATAGTTATATCAAACACATAGATTCAAATAGGCATATCAATAATGTCAGCCTTAGTTCCCTTCAGCCCTGGCAGGGATGGAGGGAACAAGCTGTAGATTAATCATTACAGTTAACAATCAGAATAATTTGCCACAATTAACATGAACTTATCATTGGGAAGGGATTTGCATGGCTTTGCCCCTTTATACAGCGATTTTCTGGGACAGGCCTAGCTCGGAGCGAAGCGACTCTACAACCAGGGAAAGTAGGGAGGGGATACCACACTAACAGAGAGGGGATATTGGGCTATCTCATTCGTTGATTTAACAACTTTGGGGACTTTTGAATATCCATTTTCTTTATTTTACATTTAAGAAAAATGTAGAAAAAAATTATGGGGATCCCCATTTTTAAATTTTAGTTAAAAAAGTAAAACAATGGATTGTGAAGGTAACATCCTTTGGATTTTATACCAAATATTTTTTGGTTGGGGGAGGGATGATTTTTTCTAGGGACGATTTCTTTTGGGAGGGTGGTGGTACCCACCCCCAAGATTTATATAAACCTTCTCAGAAGCTACCCTGTAAAGGAGAACCTGGTCAGTTAAGCGGTTAGGGAGATCCTTTGGTACAAACATGCAAACACACAGTCAAATGGACATTCTGTTACTTTATTATAAGGATAAGGTTGATCAGTTGAATTGGGTAAAGAAAAAACTAGGGGTACATCTGTTTGATTGTGAAAGCGCGTCGGTCAACACAATGCGTGTCAGTCGGGTCGGGTCGCGTCAGTATGATAAAGAAATTAATGAGAGAAACACGTAGATTTTGTGAACTGATAAGTGCAATATATTTTTGTTATAGTGAAAATTATATGTTAATTCATAGACGATTCTTTAGTGAATTATAATTCTTTTTTAATGGTACATCAATTTAACAATTTGTATTCCAACTATTAAGTAATACTTATGAGAATATTTAAATTGTTAGAAGACGTAACATTAAAACAAACTACGCAATAAATTGAAAGCCAAGTTTATTGAAACTATAACAGTATTAAGGTTAGGCTATTTTTTTATAGTTTATAAACTTTATTACATGTATTTTCAAAGGTACAAAATCAATCCAAATGTTTGTATGTATAGACCCTTTTAATAAGCTTATTATTAAAATACAATAGATTTGATCAGTTATTTATTGCATCGTGTTATAGACAGCTTTCCACGGATATCAAAATATACAATGCTATACACGGTTCAGTATGGCTAAGAAACGGTTCTAATCCAGCGGATTTTTTCCTACTTGAATAGTAATTTAACGCTACACACACACACACACAAAGAAAACTGGTTTAATTATATGATTTTTATTTTAATATTCGTATAATATTATTGAAAACGATTTGGTTGTAAGGAAGGAAATAGGCGGAGTCAAAATATATGGCTTCGGTTTGGTTAAAAGAAATGGGATGGGGACAAAAATCTACTCATTTGTGTACTATTTGAATTTTCAAACATTGGAAAGAAATTATATTTGACATATTTTACATAAAATTACAAAAAAATACCACCTCGCTTAAAAAAATAGTTTTAAAAGCTATTGATCCATCTCAACCCAAGACTACTTTATCAAACTAACATCTTTGTACAGGCCAAATATTTTTTTCAAAAACAGAAGTTTTCATTCTCAATTGTCCTATTCACAAACTTTAACTTTGAATGTAATGAAGTTAAAATAACAACCATTTAAAACAAGTTTTGGTTTTTAACCTTAGGTTAGGTTTTGGTTTTGCTTATGACCACTTGACTTACGGATTGTTAATATTTATATTTCCACAGATGAAGACAAATATTTTAAAAACTAAAATGTTTTCTTTCAATGTAATGTTATAATCTACTTTGTAAATGTTCGAGCCTTTGCCCAACTGCGCGTATATGGTTATGATTAAAAATGATTATGCTGCTGCTATGTCAGGTGCGCAACTTAATGCTATTCTAGGCTGTCCTATTGTATAAAGTAGTAAGGTTTTTTGTCTTTACGATTTTAAAAGCTACCAAACCGATTTAGTTCTTTATTCCATGGAAGCTTCACATTTTATTTTTCTGAGGACGGTTTTATGCTATTTTGTTCTCTTCCCTACCACTTTGGATTCCGAGATACCAAGCTTCCAAATGTTTAGTTCAGCTGCTAGTCAAGTAATTAATAGAGAAACAGAAATTTGAATTCTTACACTTTACTACAATATTTTTTTCATTAATCTGTCCCTACTCCACTTAGATTTTTGTTATGATAATAAACCACACTAAGATCTACGCATTTAATAAGGAATAGTTATTTATCGCATTGTATTATAGACAGCTTTCTTCGGGTATTAGAATGAAAAATTATTAGATTAAAACCAGTTTTGTTATCCCCCAGGGGGTCGAGGCCCAGCTAACAAAACTGGTGATAATTTAATGATTTTTATTTTATTAACCATGAAAAATTATCTGTAATACGATGCTTTACATATTTTTTTAGTATGGCTAAGAACCGGTTTTAATCCAGCGGATATTGATCGGTTTTGAAGCCATACTGGAAAATGGATTTTTTAATATTCAAAAGCAAAGCTTCTCCACAATTGAGTTCGGTTCGTACGTCCAAATTGGTTAGCTCTTTTTGTTAATTTAAACTGGTTAAAATTGTCCTGTCGATCTAAATCTAAGCACTATAACACTACAATCAAGTCCCAAAAATGTAAGAATGTCCTTAAATAGTATCATGCTCCTTTCAAAGCTTTAATTCTATAGGTTTGTCATTCATGTTTCTTTGATATTTATCAGGGATCCAATAGGATAAGACAGTGGCCGATAAATTGATGTACATAAATTTTGATAACTTTAGGGATTTTGATTAGTTGGTTTTAAACTTATTTTGCCCAAACTTCAATCAATTCAATTAACAATTTAAATCCACATAAGGGGTAATTTTATTTATCATCATTGTCTAATCTCTTAAGATCCCTGAGTTATACACTACTCTTAAGGGTGGGATTCTCCTTCGATTTTTAAGTAATTATCTACTGTTGTTAGGCGAAAAAAAGTAATTATGAAACTTTGGGGACTGGTGTAATTAACAGCCCAATGTCCCATCCCTCCCTGAAAAAAAACCTCGTTCATTGTTCAGCTAAAACTTAAAATTTTAAAACTGTAGAATTAGATCTAAATGTTATATTTTGATATAGTTTAATATTAGATTCAATTGACTTTTATTGTCCTATCCCTCTCTGAAAACATAAAATTGTTTGTAAAGTTGGTAGTGCTAGCACAATGAAAGATTAACTATAATACCCATTAATCACACTATTGCATTATTGCAAAGAGCTGTAGATTGAATTAACTTTGGAGAAATGGTAAAGGACAATGGAATATTAATCTTTGCCAAACCAAGCAAATCTTGCACTACGTTTTATGTAAAACTAGCGGCTTCGCCCCTAGTCTCTAGGGGCTTTGCCTAAAGAGGCAATAAAAAAAAATTTTGGGCGAAATACGTAAAAGGACCAAGGAAATCTTCTACAAAAAAAAAATGGGGGGGATTTTTTGGGGCGGGGGTTGGGGGTGTCTCACCTCCCCAAAAAATAGCCTAAAACCACCACAGGACCAGTAGGTATATTCCCTGAAGAGTAGAATCCGATCGATTCAGTGGTTACCGAGATCTTAAGGGACGGACGGACTGACGGACAGACAGACAGACGGACAGACAGACAGACATCGTTCTACTTTGTATTATAGATAGGTATTGTTATTCACGTACCATTGTCCTCTCCCTCCCAGATAAAGTTTAACACATATTATACGTTCGTAAACCACATAAATGGCCTATAAATTGATGTACAGTACATCCCTAATGATGACTTTCAAAATTACCCTTTCTGTAGATTAAAATTGGTTGTTGAAATGTTTGAACTTAATAAACCAATCAAAATTTAGTAAAAGTCATAAAAAATGATAAGCCAACGAATAAGAAAACGTTATTATAAAACTTTGGGGACTAGTGTAATATACAGCCCATTGACCCTTCCCTCCGTAATAACCACGTCGCCCATTGGTCAGATTAAAAAGTGCATTGTCTCCTATCTTTCTCTCTAGAAAACGAATAATAACTAAAAGCTACTTTACAATTCACTTCTTTGTCTGTCATTCAGTCTGTAACTTAATAGATTTTCTCGTATTCATTCGAATCCGGTGGATAGGAACCGGTTCTCATCCAAACGAAAAAACTATGTCTAGCATCGTATTATATCCATTTTTCTACGAATATAGAAATGTACAATCATAAGATTAAAAACAGTTTTTTTAGCCCGTGCCTTCGGCATCTCGGGGCTAAAAAAACTAGTTTTAATCTTATAATTGTACATTCTATATCCGCGGAAAGCCGTTTATAATACGATGCGAGAAATAACTATTCCAGTATGGTTTGGAACAGATTTATATCCGCAGGATTAGAACCGGTTCTAAGCTATACTGAAAAATCATGTATCATATTGTAATATATCCAGTTTTATACAAATTTAAAAAGGAACAATCATGAAATTAAAAACAGTTTTGTTAGCCCGTGCCTTTGGTCATTTTGGGGTTAAAGTTTATAAATTGTATCTTTCTACATATAGTCCGTTATTGCGTCCGTTATTTGTCTATTTTTAAAAACTATTTTGACACGAACCTTTTTACATTTTTTTATGAGCTAAGAATTTTGTTATTAACATTTACTTGTTATAACTTAACAAATATAGGAAATTGGCGGGGGGTTTTATATAGAAATGTTTGGATTACGAACTTAAATAATACTCAAAACGTTTTTTTAAGTGATGCATATCCTTGAGCATGGGAGGTGTCATTAGACCATAAATTACACTGGCACCCAAAGTTTTATAACAATAATTGGGGGTGGATAGTGAGATCCTTAGGTACAGACAGACAGAGAGACACACACAGATCCTGTTATTTATAAAAAAAAATGATGTAGAGCAGGGTTATACATGATCAAATAAATAATAATTTTTTTTATAACATCGTATTATAGTCAGCTTTCTGCGGATATAAATATGTACAATTATTAACACCTGTTTTTTTTATTTTTAATCTTTTAATTGTACATTTTATATTCGTAGAAAACTGACTATGATAATTTTTCAGTATGGCTGAGAACTGGTTCTAATCCACCGGATATTAATCGGTTTCGAAGCAAAACTGAAAATAATTTTCCAGTTTGGCTCCGAATTTAATTTATTTCCGCGGGATAAGAACCTGTTTTAAGTGGGACTAAAATTTAAGTTTATCGCTAACAGGGATCTAGATATGACAATAGCCGATAAATTGATGTACATTCCCAAAAATTCCCCTCCTGTAATTTACCATTGATGGTTGAAAAGTTTAGACACTTTACTTACTTAATAACCTAACCAATCAAAATTCAGTAAAAGTTCCAAAAGTTGTATGATAATGTTTTCTTATTCGCTGGCTTAATAACTTTGGGGACTTTTTTTTTGGATTTTGAATGGTTAGGTTATTAAGTTAGTAGTGGTTAAACCAACCAATCAAAATTCAGTATAAGACCCCTAAGTTGTTAAGCCAACTAATAATAAAACGTTATTATAAACTTTGAGAATTAGCAGAGAGAGAGAAAGGGGGACAACAATTTTTTTGCAAATTAGCACAAGACTATACATATTTAAATAGAATTTTGTTTGATGAAGGTAAATATAAATGGAAAGATTAAGTAATAAACTATGGTTCTGAATATTCTATCATTTTGACGAAGGTGATGATGCACTATCCTATCAAGTAGTAGCGTTTTTGTCTATCCCGAAGGATCTCGCAAACCACTGAACTGATATTAGTCACATCCATGGCGGTTGGACTGCTTTTAGCAGGTTTTAGGCTATTTTTGTTGTTTTCACCAAAACTTTGGTGTTCATAATCCGATTTTCAAATTTTTTTTTGTTATAGATATCAAAACTAAAAGGGGATGGGGGGAAATGTTGTAACTTGTGCCACGACATACCGCCAATTTTATTTTGAGTGCTACTCCCTTAGTTTTAGAGATAATTGGGTAAAATCTTTTGGGCTGGGTCACTAATTACCCCAAGTTTTGGTATCTTTTAAAAAAACGGCGGCGGGACCGCCGATCACCGCCATTTTCTGCCGCATTTCTCGCCGAATTAGGCAATTTGGAATCATTTGAGACCATGTTATTTTTTTCAAAAATTTTTCCCCTTATAACCAACCCTGGGGGGACTTGGTCATTTTTTTTAAAATTCTCATTTATCCAGATGTATCTTAAATTCAGTGCTTCTCTTGTGCTTTGAAAGATATTGAAACAAAATCTTTTGAGGTAGGTCAGTTAAAGCCAAACAGCAGTGGATGGCGGGAGTGGCGGTACCGCAGCCATTTTTTATTCAAACATTTTTTACTGATCTACCTCAAAAGATTTTGTTCAATATCTTTAAAAGCACAGGAGAAGCACTGAATTTAAGATATATCTGGTTTAATGAAAATTTGAAGTCCCCCTGCAGGGTTGGTTATAAGGGGAAATTTTTTTGAAAAAAATAACATGGTCTCAAATGATTCCAAATTGCCTAATTCAGCGAGAAATGCACTAAAAAATTTTTTTTGGCGGCGGCGGAAAATGGCGGTGAACGGCGGGAGTGGCGGTCCCGCCGCCGTTTTTTTTTTGAAGATATCAAAACTTGGGGTAATTAGTGACCCAGCCCAAAAGATATTACCAATTATCTCTAAAACTAAGGGAGTAGCACCCAAAATAAAATTGGTGGTATGTCGTGGCACGAGTCACCACATTTCCCCCCCCTTTTCTGCCGTTTAAAGAAACATCTATGGAGGTTGGACTGCCTTTTAGCAGGTTTCTGGCTATTTTTATATTTTTACATGTTTCACCATATCTTTGGTGATTATGGTCCAATTTTCAAAATTTTTGTAGTTAAGAATATCAAAATTAATTTTCCAGTTGTTTCAAAAACATCCATGGTGATTGGACTGCATTTTAGCAGGTTTTTGGCTATTTTTATATTTTTACATATTTCCCAACATCTTTGGTGTTTTTGGTCCAATTTTCAAATTTTTTAAAGATGACAGTATCATAATAATTTTTCCTATTGTTCTGAGCATCCAGTATGTAATTTACTTTGAACATTTGTATGTCAGTCATCATACAAAATAAATTAAGGTTTTGTGTTTATTTTCTCCAATTAATTAAATCTATTCTTGATTTTAAAGAATACACTTTCTTTCTACTTGTAGGTATTCCCATCCACAATTTTTGTGCTTCGCTTTTTATGGATGTTGTCATCCTTGTTCAATTTTTTACTTGCACTTCTGTATTTCTTCTTGTAAGTCTGTATGTAAATCCATATGTCTGGACTAGCTAAATGTCTATTTGTTTGTATGTTTATCTGTATGTCCAACAATCTGTCTGCATGTCTGTCAGTCTGTATGTCAGACTGTTGTCAGTCTGTCTGTCTGTCTATATGTCCAACCATATCTCTGTCCATCTGATTATCTGTCTATTTGTTACTCTATCCATTTTTCTGTCTGTCTATCCATCTGTCTTGGAGTCTTTCTAACTGTCCATCTGTTTGCATATCCATCTGTCTGTCCATCTATCTATTTGTCCATCTGTCTGTCCCTCTATCTATTTGTATTTAATCTGTTTTTCTGTCTATCTATTTGTCTATCTGTCTGTCCCTCTATCTATTTGTATTTAATCTGTTTTTCTGTCTGTCTGTCTTTTTAAATAAGAATAATTATTTTATAAGTAGAGCAGCAATACCAAGGTATACAATAAGTAGCACAAAATAACATTCTATACTTTCTTAAATAAGAACAATTATTTTATAAGCTATACCTTCCAATACAAGAATAATTAGAATATAAGTAGGGCAACATAACAAGCATCCTTCTTAAACAAGAATATTAACCCTAATAAATTGGGGGTAAGGGGGGGCAGTTTTACTATCTGTTTGAAAGTCTATCTAAATGTCTGTTGATATGTTTGTCTATAATTACATATGTCTGTTTGACTGTCTGTCCATCTGTCTGTTTATCTTTCTGTGTAAGGTAAATAAATATTTTTTAAAAATTTTTAGAAAAAAAGGCATCAAGTTTTCAATTCCACCAATTTAAAATTTTTTTCAATGCTTTCATTCATTTTGTCTGGTCTTTGGGACATCTCAAAATTTGTCTGTCTGTTTGTTAGTTTGTTCATTCTGTTTATTAGGGTGGGTTAATATTGGCAATTTATCTGACACCAAAACAGGAACTTGCACTTGATTTGTATAACTTCAATACACCTTTGGATGAATTTGATTCATCCTAAGTCTAAAAACTGTTGGTTACCACACATTCAATTGTATAGCTATTTTTGAATTGTCATAAGCTCTAGTTTTTGGATACATAAGAACTATTCCTAAGCTAAGTTTAGTATAGGAGCTACATGGTAAAATGTTCCACCTTACTTAAAACTTTTCAACTTTTTTCTCACATTTTCAATGTAGCTCCTAAACTACAAATAGCTGAAAAAACTGGTATTCAAGGCACAATAATAATCAAAATGTTTAAAAGTTTCCTTATAAAAGTTTTACCCTAAATTAAAATACTTTTTTTTGAAATTTATTCAGGTTTATTAACAAACAGGCATTGGAATATTATTTGTTTCTATATTTGATATATTTTATTAGTATTTATTGTTATTAAATGTTGATAAAAATTCTTGAATGTTTAATTGGAAATTGTTAAGAAAAATTTTTATGTAATCCTATTTAGTACATTTGAATATATTTTGTTTGTCTGTAATTACTTTTAATTAGATTACTTCAGTGAAGAACAGAAACTTAACACCTGAAAAAATAATAGGGGGCATTTAAAATCACTTTAAAAATAGATTGTTGTTTTTTTTAATTCAGTCTGTTGTTAGAGTGGTTTTGCTGGAACTCCTATAGACTTCATTTAATCAGAAACATCAAATTAATTTGTATCAACTTGAATAAATTTTCATCAGAGTCTTTTGTATTATGAATAAATATTTAAAATAATTTTTTTAAATGTTTGAACAAGTTTATGTGAGGTTTTAGTAGCTCAAAAGAAAGGTAAGTAAACATAAGATAGCTGGTGTTCAAGCACATATTTCACAGAAAGCAATCAACCCCAAAAATGGCTTATTAAAGTAAGGTTTTTGCAACAAAAATGGATGATTTAAGTAAGCAATCAACCCCAAAAATGGCTTATTTAAGTAAGGATTTTGCAACAAAAATAGATGATTTAAGTAAGTAATCAACCCCAAAAATGGCTTATTTAAGTAAGGGTTTTGCAACAAAAATAGATGATTTAAGTAAGTAATCAACCCCAAAAATGGCTTATTTAAGTAAGGGTTTTGCAACAAAAATGGATGATTAAAGTAAGCAATCAACCCCAAAAATGGCTTATTTAAGTAAGGATTTGGTAGCAAAAATGGATGATTTAAGTAAGCAATCAACCCCAAAAATGGCTTAATTAAGTAAGGATTTTGCAACAAAAATGGATGATTTAAGTAAGTAATCAACCCCAAAAATGGCTTATTTAAGTAAGGGTTTTGCAACAAAAATGGATGATTTAAGTAAGCAATCAACACCAAAAATGGCTTAATTAAGTAAGGATTTTGCAACAAAAATGGATGATATAAGTAAGCACTCAACCCCAAAAATGACTTATTTAAGTAAGGATTTTGTAGCAAAAATGGATGATTTAAGTAAGCAATCAACCCCAAAAATGGCTTATTTAAGTAAGGATTTTGCAACAAAAATGGATGATTTAAGTAAGTAATCAACCCCAAAAATGGCTTATTTAAGTAAGGGTTTTGCAACAAAAATGGATGATTTAAGTAAGTAATCAACCCCAAAAATGGCCTATTTAAGTAAGGGTTTTGCAACAAAAATGGATGATTTAAGTAAGTAATCAACCCCAAAAATGGCTTATTTAAGTAAGGATTTTGTAGCAAAAATGGATGATTTAAGTAAGCAATCAACCCCAAAAATGGTTTATTTAAGTAAGGATTTTGCAACAAAAATGGATGATTTAAGTAAGTAATCAACCCCAAAAATGGCTTATTTATGTAAGGGTTTTGCAGCAAAAATGGATGATTTAAGTAAGTAATCAACCCCAAAAATGGCTTATTTAAGTAAGGATTTTGTAGCAAAAATGGATGATTTAAGTAAGCAATCAACCCCAAAAATGGTTTATTTAAGTAAGGATTTTGCAACAAAAATGGATGATTTAAGTAAGTAATCAACCCCAAAAATGGCTTATTTATGTAAGGGTTTTGCAGCAAAAGTGTAGGTTTTAAGTAAGCAATCAACCCCAAAAATGGCTTGTTTAAGTAAGGATTTTGTAGCAAAAATGGAAGATATAAGTAGGACATTAATCACAAAAATGGCTTGTTTAAGTAAGGATTTGTAGCAAAAATGGAAAATATAAGTAGGACATTAATCACAAAAATGGCTTGTTTAAGTAAGGATTTTGTAGCTATAATGGAAGATATAAGTAGGACATTAATCACAAAAAAGGCTTGTTTAAGTAAGGATTTTGTAGCAAAAATGGAAGATATAAGTAAGCAATCAACTACAAATATAGCCTAAATGGCTGAGAAGGGATTAAATTTTGAGGAAAAATAATCCGGATTAAAATCTTAATCTGTAAGACATTTACGTCAAAAGCGTCCGATTTGGCTGATTCTTATCAGCCACCCTTATTTTTGGGGATTTTTAGGGGTTTATAGGGCAATAATACTAGTTCTTCAAGTAAGCAATTAACCTACGAAAATGGCTCGTTAGTCCGACATGTCCGATTTAAGTAAGCCACTTTTGTTGTAAAGTGCGGACTTTCCCGATGTGAGCACGTCCTACTTAAATCTGACAAAAATGCTTATATAAGCACAAAAAAAGGTAAATTGCTGAGACAGAGATTACTAGGGAACAGGCTGATTTTAGTGAATATAAGACTAATCCACAAGAAAAATATGCCTTAGTTAACTTTAAAAGCAGCTGGTGGTCAAACGGTGGATCACAAAGACTTACTCCAGACATTATAAGAACTGGCATTGTAGTATAATTGAAAAATCTGGTATATTTCAGGTTCTTGTGTGCATTTGAAGCGAGCTCTCATGAAAAATTAACAAAGAAGATCAATATTATGTCTATTTTTACATATTGATCACTTATATTACACTTCTGATTCTTGAATATTGCGAATTTCTGGTATGCCAAGTCAAGCCTGTTCTATTTTTGTGCTTAGAAAGTCTGAGCGAACAGCCGTTTGGACCCTAACTAATCCTTAAGTTCACAAAGCAAATATTTTCTTGCGGGTTAGTCTAAATTCAATAAAATGAACCTCTTATGTATTACCTTGTAGATTTTTTCCTGTTTATTTTGTGGATTTTTTATCATTACCCCATAAAATTGTCAGTAGTAGGCTGCCAAATACTTTTTATTTTACTAAGTTAGCTCAAATATTAAGGGAGTAATAAGCGTTTTAAAAAACCAGCTTACGAGGGACACCCTGTATATATATTTATTCCAGCTATCAGGGCTAACAAAACAGGTTTTAATCTTTTTTCATCTTAATTTCCGCAGAAAGCTTTCTATAATAAGATGTGATAATTAACTCTTCTCGTCGTTCTGTAGGAATTTTTGTTTATAGATGAAATGTAAGGTAGTTAAATAAATAGATTTATTTTCTCGGCTGCAATTTAAGATAAAATGCTGATTTTTTTTCTTGAGACAATACTGCTTTCCAACTAGAATAGAGTATACAACATACTTTGTCGTTCTGTCAGCAAATAATATGAACGTTTTTATACTTTTATCATTGTTTCTTTCTATTCCTTTCTTTTCTATGACTACTGAACATTTTCTTCGTCCGTTTGTCAATATTTTTTTGCTTTGCTTTGCTTTGCTTCTTATGGATGTTGCATCCTATTGTTAAAAGCGAAGCTTTTCTATAATTAGGGTCGGTCAGTCCATCCGTCCGTCCGCAACGGATAGCTTTTTTCGTTAATTTAGGCATGTTATAATTGTCTTTTCGATTTCAAATTTTGCATGATGATTCCTGTAATAGTTAGGTACGATTTAGAAAGTGTTGCAACTCTATATTCGTTACCGGAATGTACGTACGTTCATTTTAAACATGTTGATTTTTTTATTTTTTATGCGATAAAATCATCTGATTGATCTGATTTTTGGATTACTGATTCCTATTACAATGAGGTACAATATTTTAAGCGTAGCATCTCTATAGGCAAGTCCTAAAAATGTCAGCATGTCCTTAAAAAGAATTCTGTATTTCAGAAGTTTTGTAGCTTTGCGTATATATTCAAATATTGTATACTTAGTTCTGACACCCTACAAGAGTCAATGTTCGTCTATCATACCGTTGTAGAGCTTTGCTTTTATTGTTTTATTGAAATAGGATATATAAAAGTAAGTCAGTTACTCCGGCTAGGTTTGCCGCTTTAGTTCTGTGGCTTTATCCCACTTTGAGGTGGATTATGGTACCACACTTACTGTTTTTTTTTATTAGTAACGAAGCTACTCTATAATTCACCTTGTCTGTCTGTCAGTTCGTCAGTCAGTCAAAACGCTACAGTTGAAATGTGTTTATCTTGGCTGAAATTTTAATTAAAGATGGCCTGTGCGATTGTAGTCAATATATATTTTTTGTTTGTTTTATTAAACAGGTTCTGTGATATTTTATTTTTCGGCATATTTCTCTTTTAGAAGCGATGCTACTCTATAATTTGAAATATCCGTCTGTATATAAGAAACGTATTGGGAGAAACGTGATTTTCTCAGCTCCTTTTAAATTAAGTATGAAACATTATAGCGGTTGGACTGCTTTGTAACATCTTTTTAGCCGCTTTTATTTTTCACAGCTGATTTTCTCGGCTGCTGTAAAAGATACTTTTTGTCAACATTCCCATTAATTAGGCATGATAAAGTATCAATCATCTGTAGCGGTCGGACTGCTTTTAAGCAGCTTTAAGTCGCTTTTGCTATTTACAATAGATCATCTCAGCTCCTACTAAAGATACACGGCTGAAACTTCTTGACAATATTCCTATTATTTTGATAATAAGAAATAAAAAAAAAACTATTGTAGTCAGACAACTTTTAAAAAGCTTTTTGCTGCTTTTTAAAAGCGAAGCTTTTCTATAATTAGAGTAGGTCCGTCCGTACGTCCGTCCGTCCGTCCGTCACGGATAGCTTTTTTCGTTAATTTAGACATGTTAGAATTGTCCTATCGATTTCAAATTTAGCATGGTGATTATTTTAGTAGTTAGGTACGATTTAGAAAGCGTAGCAACTCTATAATCATTACCAAAATGTCCGTACGTCCATTTTAAACATGTTGATTTTTTTAACTTTATTAAATAGCTTTTTTCGTTAATTTAGGCATGTTAGAATTGTCCTATCGATTTCAAATTTTGCAACGTGATTCCTGTAATAGTTAGGTACGAGTTAGAAAACGTAGCAACTCTATAATCATTACTAGAATGTCCGTACGTCCATTTTAAACATGTGTTTTTTTTTACATTTTTAACAACAAATTTGTATGTGACCTAATTATCCGATTGGACTGATTTTTGGTATAATGATTTCTGGGACAACAAAGTACAATATTATAAGCGAAGCAACTCTATAATCAAGTCCTAAAAATGTAAGTATGTCCATAAACATTATTCTGTATCAAGCAGTTTTTCAACAAATTTACTTACAATTTTGCTTTGACTCTTATACATTCGCATTCTGATTATTAAGTTCTGACATTATACAAGTGTTAATGTCCGTTTGTCCTACCGTTTCAGAGCTTCGCTTTTATGGATGTTGTCATCCTTGTTTTAATAACTTTCAAATACATAGACCTTATTTTTAAAGGTTTCGTGATATTAAGTTTTTGAATAATATCTTTCTTTTCTTTGTTATGATAGCATATAATCTGCTCTATAGCTCACTTTGTCCGTTTGTCTATTTCATACTAAATTTTGTTCTTCGCTACTTATGGATGTTGGACTCCCTTCGTTTGTCTGTCCATGAATTTTTGTGCCTTGCTATTCCAGGATCTTGTCATTCTTGTTTTAAGAAGCAATGATATTAAAAGTTGCAGATAAATTTGTAACTGTCTAGCCGTTTACAAGATACACAGTCCTACAGGCTACGTTAGTACATAGAATATTTTATGGTTTCATTAATTTCATCTTTTAAAAGCACTTGTTTAAGGTTTTTAAGACGTTTTTATACCCCGTTTTGGGAATAGTCTCTTTTGTAACATCGCCCCATATTTTTAAAATGGCTTTTTAAAGGTTAGGTTATTTTGGGTTAGGTGAATGCCCCCACAGGGTTAGGTAATTGGCATCGCAGGGTTAGAGCCCCCCGCAGGGGCTAGAAATAAGAGAAAAGCTACTGTGCGATGTTACGAAAGGGACTATACCCGACGTTTTTAAATTTACAATAATTTCTATGTAAATTCTCAACTATTTGCATCTTTTAAGTCTTTTGAATTGATACTTATATTTTACTTGAATACTGATAATACATGTGGTTACAGGTGGTTTAGAATTTCGTGGATTTTGCAAAAAGTGGTTGATAGATTTTTACAATTTTTTAATATTGTTTTTACAATTTTTAAACGTGTTTTTACAATTTTTTGGTTAGGTTAGGCAAGGCAGGCCAGGGGGCCAAGCGCTGCGGCCATGACCTTTATTAACAGTGGAGGCTACTTTCTTTAGGAGGTGTTACAATTTTTGTAACACCACTGAAAAACTTTTACCACAACCATGCACGACTGAGCGCGCGGACAACCAGACAAGAATGAAGAACCATCTACCTGTGAAAGAAGCTAGTCTTTATATACATTGAAACTTACTAAAGCGTATATTATGCAATAGAGGCTACTTTGTCCTGAAGCTACTTTGTCCGAAGGTACTTTGTCTAAGATCCTAAAATCTGATATGTTATGTGGATGTCGTCTTATTTGAAAATAAAATGAAAAAAAAACTATGAAGTAATATCAATATATCCTTTAAATCTTTAAAACGTATCCCTGTGAGTTTCGAAGATTTTAGGGAAGCACATTTCATTGTATCTATGTATATTTTTAAAAATATTTTGTCAGACATAATTATTACTCAAGTCCACAAAGTCATATAATAACGTTTCCTTAATCGTTGGCTGAACAACTTTGGGGACTTTTAATAGATTTTGATTTGTTGATTCCTTAAGTTGAGTGTCTAAACGTTTCAACCAGTATTTGTAATCTGTGAGTGAGTTTTAAAATAATAAAAATAATATTTGTAGCCCTTAAAAATTTATTTTAGTAATATTAAATTAAATATTTAAAATCATATTTAGCAAATATTTTTTTTACAATTATTCCATTTCAATCCAACACTTCTGTCTGTCTCAGTCTTTAACCATAATAATTCTGAAGAAAAAAAAACAATTTTAATCAATATAACATTTAATCAGAAATCTAGAAAAAAAGAACAGAATTTTTTATGATATATAAGAAACAAGAAGGAGTCAGGGAGGGAGGGGACATTATAATGTTATTTGCACCCAAACTTTTATTTATATATTTTCCTATATAACCTTGGATACTTTTATCAACTATTGTCTTATCTCTGAGAAGGAAAGTTATTGATTAGAGTTTTAGAGATAGATAGACAGCAAGTATTTTTGTTTATGAAACATGCATTACTGGCTGACAAGTATTTAATAGCAGACTGTTTCAATTGTAAAGCAGCTCAAAAAATCTATACTTACATAGTAATAATCTTCAGTAGTAGTAGTTTTCTTGGTAGTAGTAGCAGGCTTGGTAGTAGTAGTTGCTCCAGTTGAGCCTCCACAAGACCCATCAGCAGTGCTGGTCTTGATCCAGTCCAAGTAGGATGTTACTCTAAATGGTAAGAAGATAATATAAATCTTTGAATTTATCTTCCCTATTGAATAACATCATATGTTGCCAACAACATATTATTTGGCCAGCAAATACTCCAGGGGTGTTAAGAGTACACCCAAATCCAGTACTGAGAACATCAACAACAAATTTTCCTTGTCTATTCTCTAAGAGTGATATGGGCACAGCCATTTCCATACCAGACAACACCAATAACATATTTACCTGCCTTATACTCCAGGAGTGGTATGACCATATCCAGATCCAGACAACACCAACAACATATTTACCTGGTGTATACTCAAGAAGTAGTGTGAGCATATCCAGATCCATACCAGACAACACCAACAACATATTTACCTGGTGTATACTCAAGGAGTAGTGAGAGCACATTCAGATCCATACCAGACAACACCAACAACATATTTACCTGGCATATATATTCTAGAAGTGGTGTGATCACATCCAGATCAATACCAGACATCATCAACAACATATTTACCTGGCATAAACTCCAGGAGTGGTATGAGCACAACCAGATCCATAGCTGACAACACCAACAACAACATATTTCCCATTTTCAACAACCACCAGTGGTCCACCAGAATCACCCTAAAAGTAATCGTATAAATTATAAACAGTTGCCTACAGTATTACTCCAAATAATATGAAATGTATTGTTAAAGTTTTAAAATAGCTTCCTGTAAAGTTTCCTAAGCATCAAATACTGTAACTATATGATAGCTGACCTGACAAGAATCTGTCTTTGTCTCATAGGCACAGATAGTAGATTTCTTTTCTCCGGCAGTCATAGAAACACAGTTTTCAGCATTAGAAGCTAGAATTTTAAGATTTGTGGCCTAGCAGAAATAGTAAAACTTAAAAATATTCCAATTGAGGGATGAAATATGACATTACTGAAGATTTTTAATAATAATTTTTTTAATATTTAAGTTTTCTTCATTCCTTGAGAGCACAAGCAGTCTTTTGCTGGAAAGTTGGTTTTTGTCCCTCTTCTGGAGTGTGGCCAACAGTACCACCCCAGCCTGATACAGTAGCAGTAGCTCCAACATAGGTCTAGATCAATTGGAATTTAACTTTCAATTTGTCAAAATTTAAAAGGTGGATCAAAAGCTAAAGAAATTGATTTTTTAAATTTATGTTTTATGTGAAAAAAATAAATTGATTAAAAGTATATTGGAAAATTTTTTAAAACAAATGATATGTCTAATGATGTTTTAAAAGAAAATATTATTCCCAGGTTTTCTGTTTTGAGAGCAAAAGTTATCGAACAGTCAAATTCTACCCATTTTCAGATTTTCTAATTAGAATTGGTTTGATTTTTGACCAAATTCTGACCCAAATTTACTGTTATTTTTGACAAAATCATGAGTGAGAAACTTGTCGCAAATTTGATCTAAAATTGTCTAATTTGAAAAAAATTTGACAATTTTTGGATTGTAATTTTCAAAATTCAACAGCAATTTAGATCAAATTGCTAAAAAATTGATCGGCTGGGTTACCTTGGTGGTATCAGTTGGAAGACATGCTGGCTTCACTTTGTCACTGAACTTGATATCAGCACTAAGTTTCAGAATAGCAATATCATTCATCAAATATGGTTTATTGTAATCTGCTCTTTCTATAAATTTCTCTACTGCAATCATCTAAGAATCAAGTTTTTTGTTTATCACAAGTTTAAATTACTTATGTAAGCTTCATGCACAGCTGACAGTATTCTAAGTTAAATTTAAAGCTGACCCGCAATTCATCACCCTAAATAATGGCACTTTCATATATGAATGAGGAGCATGGATGAGTGAAAGCATGATTACAGTTGCTTCATATGTAGAACCTTAATTTTCTACAAATCTTCTTCCTTACAACCTAAGGGCATCTAAGGGAAGGTTGCATGGTCATGATTGGACAATTCCAGACCAGAGCATAGTGTGCTTACCAATACTCTATGGGACACTCTACAAGATCAACTAATCTAATTACCTGTCCTCCTTCATTAACTCCATCACAGATGTTGTGTTCACCAACAACAACTTTTACACTATTAACAGGATGCTTCTTCTGGTTACCATCAAACAGACAGTGCATGGCTGTCAAGACATATCTCTTGTTGATGATGGTACCTCCACACATATATCCATTTGCCTAAATAAGTCCAAGACTTTGATTTTAAAATAAGAAAAGGTTAGATAAACAATACTTTAGATTCCTGTAACTTGGCCAATATTGCCCATAAATTACTAGAAAACCTATAAGCATTGTAATTTTTTTTTGACAACTAACTTGTAAAACTGATACAAGACATTTGATAGGCTTAATTTTAATATTTCAGTATAATCAGGAGGCAGGAACTCAGATCCCCATTGGTATGTACAGTCTAAAATCAAATACTTGACAATTAATAAGCTCTAGGATTTATACTTCCATAAGTCTCAACTGTATCACTCTACCTGTACTTCAACTTGGTAGGGAAGACTGTACTTGGTTACTTCAGCTCCACCAACAATTCTGCCTCCTGCATTGGCCACTGCACATCCACAGTCATTCAGTGCTCTAAACAAAGTGTTCCAATTCTATTATTCTTGATTACCCAGCTGGCATCTCTTACAATGATATATTTGTTCTCAGAACAAAACATTGTCCATATTACCCGAAAAATGTTATCAGATATACAATCGATCAGTTCAGCACATCTATTATTGATTTAACTCAACTTAAGAGTAAGCTAAAATGGAAGAGTTAATAGTGAAAAAGAAATTATTTCCAATGATATCTATTTAAAGAAATTTGATATATCAAAGTTCAACAGTTTATTTGATTATACCTTCCACTTGCACCATCAGTATTATTAAACATCCATGCAAAGTCAGGGTTATTATGAATGTACAAAGGAACATGTCCCTGCAAGTTTTGTTCAACTCCAACTCTAATAAGGAATGATCATGAAAAGATTACCAGTTGAAAACCAATCCTACTTCTTAATAATTATCAATCTGAAAACTAATTAAATTATGCAACATCATTGATGAAATTGGAGTTGAAGTTATCTGAAGATGATAACCTGCTGCTAGCTTCTTCAGTACCGTTGAACATCCAGGTAAAATCAGGATTGTTGTGGATATCCAAGGGATCATGACCATGGAAGTCTGGTTCTTCTCCATTCCTAGTTTGTGAGACTGTTAAAATGTAATATAAAAACAAGGATGACAAAATCCATAAGTAGCAAGGCTCAAAATTATGGATGGACATCCAGAAAAAATGAACTATAGAGCATTGTTATAAAAAAATCTTAATAAAATAAATCACAAAACCTTTCAAAATTTATTAATAAGTGACCTCTTCTGCCCGCTCAGAGGAATTCTTTGGGGTATATCATAAATATTAATTGTTAGGAGTTTGAAAAGCTTTAGATTGCTGTAATAACCATTTCAATTAGAGACATATCTAGTGAGTAAAAACGTGAAAATCTAGGAAACAATCAAGCACCCCAACTATTAAGCAAATCTAAATGTAATGTGTTGGAAATATGTAAAATGTAAACTTGTTTTTTGCAGACAGATTTTTGTTATTGTTCGATACAATATGAGGTTTGGTGAGAGGTATAATTTATATACCCAGAGAGAAAGACGATTACAGCCAAATATATATGTTGTATCTTCTTAATTTTTTAATTACCCGCATAGGTTTCGAGAATATTTCCTAGCATTGTTGGTCAGAATCGCATTGCCTAGTCCCTGCTTAATAGGAGTCCAGGAGGAAATAGAAGAACTTTGTTTAAGATATAACCTGGTAAGTACGGAAGCAGATGCCACTGAAGCTAACAGAACAAGATGCAACATCCTGGTGATGACTGATACTTTGTCCTAAAAATCCTAACTTTTTATACAAGGTCTTTGAATAGACCATCTGTTAACTACAAGTGTTGGTCTCTATTGTCCGGATATTTCTACATTGTTCATGAATATTTGTTTATTGCATTGTTAGAATAAGAGAGGAAGAAAAAGATAGAAAACAAAGGATATAGAAAACATCAATCTACCCCATTTCCAATATAACCATACCTGACCTGATCTAAAGTAAAAATAAAAAAACTGGAAGTGATCAACTAGGCACATTGAGGCAAACTGACATTTATCTTATCTTAACTCTTTGATTGCATTGCCTTTGTCTGGAAGTCCTAACTTTTAGGAGGTGTTGAGCCTAGACTAGATACTATCAACTCGCCGACGATGAGCTGATGCGCTTCGTGTTAAGCCACAGTCGCGGATTAGATCTGAGACGTTTTTTTTTAGACCAAAAATGGAGAATAAACGATCCACCCCCAATCCCCTCGCCAACCCATTCATTCTGTATTTTGAATTACCAATCCTTTTATATTTAAGAAGTAGCTGCGATATTGAGAAATTAAAGTGTACGAGTGTCCTTTTATTCTTTAAATGTTGAAAAACCAGGGATGGAGGATACATTGGGCAGTTTATTACACTAGTCCGCAAAGTTTAATATTAACATTTTCTTATTCGATGGCGCATCAACTTTGGGGACTTTTACTGAATTTTGAATGGTTGGTTCATTAAGTTGAGTGTCCAAACGTTTCAAATCTATAGCTAGAAGGGGTTGTTTTGTGAATAATCATATGGGATGTACATTGAAATATCGTCAAATGTCCTATCCCTTTTGTATATCGCTGTGTACAAAGAAATAGAAACAATTATTGAAAAGAATTACGTTGCCTCCAAGGCAAATAAAGTTAAAAGCATCCTCTTCAATAAATGTAGACAGTCTAGATACATAATCATGCAATAAATCTAGACAGTCTAGATACATAATCATGCAATAAATCTAGACAGTCTAGATACATAATCATGCAATAAATCTAGACAGTCTAGATACATAATCATGCAATAAATCTAGACAGTCTAGATACATAATCATGCAATAAATCTAGACAGTCTAGATACATAATCATGCAATAAATCTAGACAGTCTAGATACATAATCATGCAATAAATCTAGACAGTCTAGATACATAATCATGCAATAAATGTAGACAGTCTAGATACATAATCTTGCAATAAATGTAGACAGTCAAGATATATAATCATGCAATAAATGTAGACAGTCTAGATACATAATCATGCAATAAATGTAGACAGTCTAGATATATAATCATGCAATAAATGTAGACAGTCTAGATACATAATCATGCAATAAATCTAGACAGTCTAGATACATTATCATGCAATAAATGTAGACAGTCTAGATACATAATCATGCAATAAATGTAGACAGTCTAGATATATAATCATGCAATAAATGTAGACAGTCTAGATACATAATCATGCAATAAATGTAGACAGTCTAGATACATAATCATGCAAAAAATGTAGACAGTCTAGATATATAATCATGCAATAAATGTAGACAGTCTAGATACATAATCATGCAATAAATGTAGACAGTCTAGATACATAATCATGCAATAAGTGTAGACAGTCTAGATACATAATCATGCAATAAGTGTAGACAGTCTAGATACATAATCATGCAATAAATCTAGACAGTCTAGATACATAATCATGCAATTAGACCAATAGTAACAATCAGACCACATTGTTGGTTAGAAAATTAAATTTTTTAAATGAAAGAGCTGAGGTGGATTTTTAAAATAAAATTAGTGTCGCTGTTCGCTGGTGAGGCAATATTGTTTTTGTAAAAAATGAACACAGTAATAGTGTCTGACTGATTATGACGTAACAAAAAAAAAAATAGCCAATGAGAGGCCGTTATTGACCAATGGTAAAATTTATAGTGGCCTCTCATTGGCTAATTTTTTTTGTTACGTCATAATTAGTCAGACACTATTACTGTGTTCTAAAAAATCCTCCAAAATCACACAAAAAATCTACAAAAATTAAATAAAATTTTATGTTAATAACCCTTTTGTGGTTTTATTTAATTTTTGTAGATTTTTATAGGATTTAGGAGGATTTTCCACAAAATTTTTTTTTCTTAAGAATCAACCTCAGTTATTTGTTCATTTCATTTATGCAATAAGTCAGCTAAGAATAATTGAATTTTTTCTCAATTAATATTTGTCTGAGGAGATAATATCTGCTAGAAGTTCCTTTTTATGTAGGACAAATTATGTTTCCTTGGACTTCTAGGGTAATAGATCTATTTCCTATTGATCATACAAAGTAGTTTTACTAAAAGTTTAGCAATTAGCAAACTAAAAATTTTTAAGAAAAATATATTATCTCAGCTTCTATTAGAGCTAGAGGGCTAAACAGGGGCATACAAAAATTCCGGCTATAAGTCAGCAGTAAAAGTCATATTTTGATTCCTTCAACCATTTAATTTAACAACCTTTGCTTTTGGGTCCTTTTTCATGAAAAATTCTAAACGAATGTTTTTTTTCTAACTAAAAGAACATTTTTTCAGAAATACATTACAACAAAGGTGGATTAATCAAGGCGTTAGCTTACTAAATACTATGTTATTTTTTTTTATTGTATCAACAAACGTTTGTAGTCAATAGGGCCAATAGAATAATAATTTTCAATATGGCTTAGATTAAGATACCGATTAAGATCTGCTGGATGAAAACTGGTTCTCAGCCATACTGAAAAATCAAGTATAGGAAGGTATTACAAAAAGTTTCCAAAAATAAAAAAAATATAAGATTAATGCTAGTTTTATTATCCCCAACCTTCGGCCCCTCAGGGCTAACAAAACTTGTTTTAATCTTTTAAATCTTTATTTTAACACCCGCAGAAAGCTGTCTATATTACGATAAGATAAATAACTATTATATTTTCAATTATGTTATTTGAATAGCCCTTAATAGTGGGTCATATCAAGAAAGGCAAAAGTGCTTAAAAAAAATATTCTAATAATTTGATAATTTTCAACCTTTGCGAATTAGTAATTCTTTCTAAAGCAGTATTTCTATTTGATTCTTATCTATTATTAGAGCAAAACTGTCAATACTAATGAGATACTCGTAAAGTTTATAATGTACTGGAAAATGAATTATTTCAATTTTGATTTAGTTTTTTTCCTATTTGATGAAGTCCCTTCTTCCAAACAAATTTTAAAAATGGGAGGAGACATTGGGCTGTTTATTACACTAGTCTGAAAATTTGTCTTATATTGTTATCTTATTTGTTGGTTTAACACCTTTTGGGCCCTTTATTGAAATTTGGTTGGTTGGTTTATTGAAAACCTCTAATTGAAGGGTTATTTTGTTAATCATCAATGGGGATGTACATTACCCCGTCCCGATTTAGAAATATTTTGTTAAAATTTTTGCCCCCAGCCATAGTATGGTTGATTTATGCAAAATAATGACCCATGCAAAATATTTTTTCTGTAATGCAAAAATTGGGATTTACCTCAATTTATTGGCCATGTCTTATCCCTTTAGATCCCTACCCCTTGTAAACTTAATTTCAATCAATTTCAATATTTACTCAATTGAAAGTCTGGACATTTTAGGTGGGTTTAATGTTTTTACTTTACAACATGTCTTAATCTTAGTATATTATATTTGGGAGGGAGGGTTCTCATCCACACGAAAAAAACTATGTCTAGCATCATATTATATCCAGCTTTCTACGAATATAAAAATGTACAGTGCAAACGTTTCAACCACTATATGTAATCTACAGAAGGGCTAATTTTGTGTATCATTATTGGTGATCTAAATCAATTTATTGGCCATTGTTTTATCCCTTTAGATTCCTGATATTTTCAATTTTTTCTTTTAAAACTGCATTATTTATTGAATTATATTTTATGGAAATTTACTAGAATCATCTAATAAAATTTTTGTAATCATCTATAATACAAAGTAGAATGATGTCTGTCTGTCCGTCTGTCCCTTAAGATCTCGGTAACCACTGAACCGATCGGATTCTACTCTTCAGGGAATATAACTACTGGTCCTGTGGTGGTTTTAGGCTATTTTCTTGGGGGGTGGGACACCCCCAATTCCCCCAAAACAAAAAAATTCCCTCGCTTATAAAAAAATTATTTAAAATAGTGGTGGAGTGGGGGATCTCAAGGTAATAAAAGATGTAATTATACCTCTTGAGGCAAAGCACCTAGAGGCTAGTTTTTTATATTAAAATAACCGAAATGAAATAAAAGCAGGGTTCAGCAGGGAAATCAATCTTTTACAATTTAAAAAATCAGCTGGAAGTCTAAACATGACCCAAACATGACCCAAACATTCCCTCTTTAATTTTTTTGCAAGGCATTATTTGAGGCTAAGTCGCGGTTGACGCGCTGCTGCCCAGCCCTGAACAAAAATATCTTCTGGTAAAATCCCTGTAGCTAGGGGCGAGTAATTTAATTATAAATAATGTTTGGGTATAGTCCCTTTTGTGGCATCGCACCTTAACGGGCGATTCGTCGTAATTTTCATAGTAACTTTTCTCCTATTTCTAGCCCCTGCGGGGCCAATTGCCTAACCCTGTGGGACAATCACATAACCTAATATAACCTAACCTAACCTAAAATAACCTATTAAAAGTCATTTAAAAAATACAACGATTCGCCCCCTAAGGGGCGTTGCCATGAAAGGGACTATTCCCTAATTTTTCTTAATTTTGGAAACATTTTTACAATTACAACAAAACTCCCAACCTTTTCCCTTTTCATCAATTGAAAGTCTGTTCGATCAGGAATGAACGGATAGTCTGTACTATAGTAACAGGATGTATATTTTTTGTCTGTCTGTCTGTCTGAATATACGTAAAGCATAACATTTTATGGATAGTTAAAAATTGGCTAAGAACAGGCTTTCCAGTATGGCTTCAAAACCGATTAATATCCGCTGGATTAGAACTGGTTCTCAGCTATACTGAAAAACACGTATAGCAGCTTATTAAAGACAATTTTCTACGAATAATGAAATGTGTACCAGTTTTGTACACCAGGTTTTCATCTTTAATTTTTAGTTTTACTATCCACGGAAAGCTGTCTGCATTGCGATTCGATAAATAAATATTATGAACCCGAGTAAAATATATATGTACTAGCAGCTACGCCCCTAGAAGCCTCTAGGGGCACTGCACTGGTTGGAGAAGGAAAAGTCGACCTCATCCTATTTTAATCTTATGAGTGTACATTTTTATATTCGTAGAAAGCTGGATATAATACGATGCTAGACATAGTTTTTTCGTATGGATGAAAACCGGTTCCTATCCACCGGATTCGAATGAATACGAGAAAAAGAATTAAAAATTTATTCTGTTTATTTACCAAAATCTTAATCTCTGAATTTGCCCTTTCAAGAACAGTCTGTAAAGTTAAAAGAGTCTTACCCGTAGTTAAATTATTAGAGTTATGCTAACTAGAATAATCATATACTTGTTTTTTTTTAATTTGAATTATAGTCAGCTTAACTTCAACAAAACGTTTGATAATTAAATATGAAGTCAAAACCAAAATAAATAATTTAAAGTATTTTTTGCTAAATTCCTTCAGTCTTTCTTTTAATATCTAATAGATTTAAACATAATCTGTGAAAAAACAAACTGCTTATATACAAAAAAAATATCCTACAAGTCCTTGAAGAGTGCATTTTTATTAAAGATAGGCTAAAACCATTCTAACTTTCTAGTAGTTTATTTTATAACACTCAATTGGCTAACCATTGAAATTCTATTTCAGTAAGTCTCACTTTGGCCCAACTACAAAAATGTTTTGTTTTCCATGGTAATTTAATCAGTACCTTAAACTAAGGAACAACGATCTAAAGGGATAAGACAATGGCTGATAAATACCCTTATTTAGATTACAATTAGCGGTGAAAAACTTTACACACTCGACTTAATAGAGCAACCAATTACTCCTTCTTTCGTTTACAAATAGTGGTTGCAAAGTTTAGACACCGGACCAGCAAATCAAAATTAAATAAATGTTCCCAAAGTTATGGCAACTTTTTGTGTTCCGCTACTAATGGATTTTGTCATCCTTATTTTTGATGAAAACTGAACATCTGCCATAAAACTCACTTTGCACTGTCCGCTTGTCATGCTTTGCTTGTTATGTGTGTTGTTATTCTTGTTAAAATTAAACCTAACGCTTATTTTCTCATAATTTGTAGATGGCCTGTAAAATTTTACTTGACTTAATTTGGTTTTGTTTACTTTTAAAACAAACTTCACACACTTTTATTTACTTACAATTACACATTAAACTTGGATCTTAACTTTTTATACCTATTCTTCTTGAAAAAAAAAAAAAATATTCTAAAACTGAATTTTAGGAATACTGATTTCTTTTTTTAAGAAAATGTTGTTTAAAGCGAAGAATATCTTTAATAAGTCCTAAAATGTAACTATGTCCTGAAACAGAATCCTGTATTAAAGCAGTTTTGCAACAATTTTCCTTGCAATTTTGTTCAGACTTACACATACATTTTTCTCCTTTTTTCAACAGATTTACTTACAATTCTGTTTCGTTCGACTTTTTTACATTTAAATTCTAATTATTTAGTCCTGTCATTATACAAGTGATTTTGTTCATTTAACCTACCTTTTCAGAGCTTATAAATATACATACATAAATATTACATACATTTATTCAGTCCTGTCACAGGTGATAATATTAGTTTGAGCTACCGTTCCTGTGCTTTGCTTTTATGGATGTTGTCATCCTTGTTCAATAGGTTTTTGTCTTTAACCAAAATTTAGTGGAACAAGGAATAAATTGTCCAAAGGAAGCGCAGCATGGTTATTAGTTAAAATTATCTGTAATCGCGGCATTAGATTAAATGGCAGCGTATCAGAGAGAGAGAGAGGACAATAGGATGTTTATTACAATAGTCTCAAAAGTTTTATAATAACGTTTCTTATTCGATGGCTTAACAACCTTTAGTGAATTTTGATTGGTTGGTTCATTAAGTTCAGTGTTCCGACATTTAAAGCACTAATACTAATCACTAGAAGTGGTAATTTGTTGTATCATGATTGGGGATGTACATCAATTTATCGGCCATTGACGTATCCCTTTAGATCCCAGAGAGCTTCCAGACAAAAGTTGTGCGATCAAAGCATTGGTTGTTTGGTTGATGTCCTTGGAGAATTGAGCAACACGTTCAGTTTGAATAAACGATGAACTAAGAAGTATAAAGAGACCAAAATCAAGGAGCCAAAAAAACAAGTACGGTAGGACAAACGAACATTTACACTCTTAGAGTGTCAGGACTGAATAAGCAGAATACAAATGTATAAATCGAAACAAAATTATAAGTAAATTGGGGGGCAAAACTTCTTAAATACAAGATACTGTTTGAAGACATATTTACACTTAGGACAGAAATAGGATTATTTTATAAAATAATTGTTAAAAAATAAGAAATATAAATGAAAACACGGACATTTGGAAACAATTATAGAGTTGCTACCCTTTCCTAAGTCTTACCTAATTGTTGTAGGAATTATAATGCAAAGTTTGAAATAAACTAAAAGTGCTAACCGTTACGTACGGAACCATTAAGGCATAAAAAAGGATGACAGCATCCATAAAAGCGAAGTTCTGAAACGGTAGGACAAACGAACATTAAAACTTGTATAGTGTCAGAACTGAATAATCAGATCATGGAAAGAAAACAAAGTCATTCCTAATTAGGACAGAAGTCACTGGAAATTGATCTAAGGAAGGCTACTTATGTCCTTCATCTAACAAAATCTATCTTAAGGAAGGTGACTTATGTCCTTTCTCTGACAAATTCTTAGATTAGGAAGGCTGCTTATGTCCTTCATCTTGCAAAACTTAGCTTTTCTGTCCTTCACATAGCAAAACCTCACAAAACATAGCTTTTCTGTCCTTCACATAGCAAATTCTTGCAAAATATAGCAAATTCTTACAAAACATAGCAAATTCTTGCAAAACATAGCAAATTCTTACAAAACATAACAAATTCTTGCAAAACATAGCAAATTCTTGCAAAACATAGCAAATTCTTGGAAAACTTAGCTTTTCTGTCCTTCACATAGCAAATTCTTGCAAAACATAGCAAATTCTGGCAAAACATAGCAAATTCTGGCAAAACATAGCAAATTCTTTCAAAACACAGCAAATTCTTGCAAAACTTAGCTTTTCTGTCCTTCAAATAGCTAATTCTTGCAAATTCTTACAAAACATAGCAAATTCTTGCAAAACATAGCAAATTCTTGCAAAACATAGCAAATTCTTGCAAAACATAGCAAATTCTTGGAAAACTTAGCTTTTCTGTCCTTCACATAGCTAATTCTTGCAAAACATAGCAAATTCTTACAAAACATAGCAAATTCTTGCAAAACATAGCAAATTCTTGCAAAACATAGCAAATTCTTGCAAAACATAGCAAATTCTTGGAAAACTTAGCTTTTCTGTCCTTCACATAGCTAATTCTTGCAAAACATAGCAAATCCTTACAAAACATAGCAAATTCTTGCAAAACATAGCAAATTCTTGCAAAACACAGCAAATTCTTGGAAAACTTAGCTTTTCTGTCCTTCAAATAGCTAATTCTTGCAAAACATAGCAAATTCTGGCAAAACATAGCAAATTCTGGCAAAACATAGCAAATTCTTGCAAAACACAGCAAATTCTTGGAAAACTTAGCTTTTCTGTCCTTTAAATAGCTAATTCTTGCAAATTCTTACAAAACATAGCAAATTCTTGCAAAACATAGCAAATTCTTGCAAAACATAGCAAATTCTTGCAAAACATAGCAAATTCTTGGAAAATTTAGCTTTTCTCTCCTTCACATAGCTAATTCTTGCAAAACACAGCAAATCCTTACAAAACATAGCAAATTCTTGCAAAACATTCCAAATTCTTACAAAACATAGCAAATTCTTGCAAAACATAGCAAATTCTTACAAAACATAGCAAATTCTTGCAAAACATAGTAAATTCTTGCAAAACATAGCAAATTCTTGCAAAACATAGCAAATTCTTACAAAACATAGCAAATTCTTGGAAAACTTAGCTTTTCTGTCCTTCACATAGCTAATTCTTGCAAAACATAGCAAATTCTTACAAAACATAGCAAATTCTTACAAAACATAGCAAATTCTTGCAAAACATAGCAAATTCTTCAAATTTTCGAATTTTCAGCGCGACCCGACCACTGGTTCTTGAGATACGGTGACCTGGTGTCCTTGGTACCGACGGTAAGATTTGGGAAATGGTTCGAATCCTTAGTAAATTTGGCTAAGTCCAAAAATTCTTTGACACTTAGAATATTTTCGACCTGGTGTCCTCTCAGTAGGTACGCTTGGTGTCACCTGGGTATATTTTCTTCAAAAATTTGACTAAGTGTCAAAATATTTTTAAGGATTTGAACCATTTCCCAAATCTTACCATCGGTACCAAGGACACCAGGTCACCGTATCTCAAGAACCGGTGGTCGGATTGCGCTGAAAATTCGTTTTTGAGTTTGGGACCCTTATTTGCTATGTTTTGTAAGAATTTGCTATGTTTTATAAGAATTTGCTATGTTTTGCAAGAATTAGCTATGTAAAGGACAGAAAAGCTAAGTTTTCCAAGAATTTGCTATGTTTTGTAAGAATTTGCTATGTTTTGCAAGAATTTGCTATGTTTTGCAAGAATTTGCAATGTTTTGCAAGAATTTGCTATGTTTTGTAAGAATTTGCTATGTTTTGCAAGAATTTGCTATGTTTTGTAAGAATTTGCAATGTTTTGCAAGAATTTGCTATGTTTTGCAAGAATGAGCTATGTGAAGGACAGAAAAGCTAAGTTTTCCAAGAATTTGCTATGTTTTGCAAGAATTTGCTATGTTTTGCAAGAATTTGCTATGTTTTGTAAGAATTTGCTATGTTTTGCAAGAATTAGCTATGTGAAGGACAGAAAAGCTAAGTTTTCCAATATTTTGCTATGTGATGGACCAAAAACCAATTTTATGCAAGATTTTGCTATGTGAAGAATCAAAAAGCTAGGTTTTGTGAGGTGAAGGGAGGCTACTTATGTCCTCAATCTTGCAAAATCTTTGTTAAGGGAGGCATGTTATGCCCTTCATCTAACAAATTCTCACTTAAGGAAGGCTACATATGTCCTTCCTAGGAAGGTGACTTCTGTCCTAATTTAGGAATGACTTTGTTTTCTTTCCATGATCCGAATAATCAGAATATAAATGTATAAAAGTCGTCAAAACTAAATTGTAAGTAAATCTGTTGAAATACTGCTAAATAAAGGATATTGTTTCAGGACTTACTTAAAAATTTAGGACTTGATTATAGAGATGCTTCGCTTATAGCAAAGTACTTTGTTGTCCTAGGAATCAGTTTTCTGAAAATCAGACCAATCAGATAAAAAGCAACATGTTTGAAATGGACGTACGGACTTTCTAGTTATGATTATAGAGTTGCTTCACTTTCTAACTCGTACCTAACTCCTTTAGGAATCAAAATAATAATTTTATCACGTATATTTTATTATAAATATATTAACTAAAATTTAAAACACATACATACGAATAATAAAATCGTTTTGAGAAGCACAATTTTAAAATTTTTAATTCAAATTTTAGAGAATTTTTACTCAATATCTATAAATATTAACAAATTGATATATCTTTAAAGTTAATTTTAGATTTTTAGTTAATGTCAAAGAAAATTGTTAAATTAATATTAATAAAAATATTATTTTGGTAGGTTTAATCTTTAATAAATGAAAAAATTGAAAACTTTAAAACATGACATTTTGATTTTTAAAATGGACTAATGCCCAACATTTTTTAAAAATCTTTTTAAAAGAACGTGTCCTAACTTTTGTGATTTTTAAAAAATATCTAGTCGGTGCTTTTAGTAAGTAGTAGATGTAAAAAGAAGAAAAGTTCCATTATAAACAAAAAAGTTAGATCTTTAATTTGACACCTTACTTTTTTAATTCTGTTGAGTAATTTTTGAAAAAAAATGTATTTTGTTGAACCCCGATGAATCAAATCTTTGATTTTTGGGAGCTCGTCACGAATGGGTTAAAACAAAATCACAAAAGTTAGGACACGTTCTTTCCTTAAATAATAATCTATTGGTATGATGTTTAATCTATTAAAAATGCTCATAGACCTAAATCTCATTATTTATTAAGGAAAATTGACATAATTTGCCTTAACAGCAGGGCTCGGCAGCCATCTTCTGTAAGCCTCAAAAACATCAACCATTTACAATTTTAAAATTCAGCTGGAAGTATAACCCTGACACAAATGTTTCACAAACTTTCAACGCATCCTAAGATTTGATGCTTAGTCGCGACTGACGCTTGACTACCGAGCCCTGCTTAAATGGCATCTAAGATTGATTTTTTGATAAGCTTCGAATTAAAGAAAAACCTACACTGCACATTTTCAAAACTAATTATCAGAGATAAAAGGTAAGGTAAAATAAAAAAATTGTTAAATTGACTTTTTTTGAGTCAGTTTATAATTCCGAAAATGGCAATATCTGTTTCAAACTGGATACAACTGAGGTGGATTCTTAAAAAAAGTTTGCCCCACTAATCGCTTAGTGGGGCAAAATTGTTTTCGTGATAAATCCACCAAAATCACATTAAAAATCTACAAAAAAATAAACAAAATCATAGAATGGTTATGAACATAAGATTTTATTTAATTTTTGTAGATTTTTTATGTGATATTGGAGGATTTTCCACGATAACAATTTTGCCCCACTAAGCGATTAGTGGGGCAAATTTTTTTTTAAGAATCCACCTCTGGTGTTTTGGGTAAATAATAAAGTTATTTAGTAAGAATGGTTAAATGGCGGTTTCCCTCAAAATAGGCAAGTAAATCACAGAAACAACTCAAAATAAACTGAAAATAAGTGGGAGAGTTTGTAGTGTGATTTTGACTTAATTTAGTTAGGTTAGGTTATATTGGGTAAAGAGTAGCTCCGCAGGGCTAAGACCACATGCAAGAGCTCGGATTAATGTAAAAAATATCACCGCCCTAGTTTTCAAAATATTAAAAAAATTAGGAGGTAATTTCTTTGCTCGCCAAATACTCTGAGGAAAAACATTGTAAACAAGTTGATAGAAAAAAATTATTATTACATTAACTCTTAATAATAAAATTGTTATTTATTACCTACACCTTTATTTCTAACATAAAATATTAAATTTTATATTCTACTTAAATATACTGAACATCCATATTTATATACATATAATAATATGTAAGGTTTCTGTTTTTTGTCTCTTTAGTCGCCAATACACCTGAAAATTAATAGAAATTTTAAATAGATCATAGGAATTTGGAAGAAATTAATCTTTTATTGGTCTAGACTCTAAAAGTTTTAACTTTAAAGTTCATCGATTGTCGAGATCTTAAGCTTCATACAGACGGGCTAACATCGTTCTACTTTTTTAGATGATAGCAGCGTTGCAAAACATTTTAATTACTAGAGTTGGCTCGATATATCTATCTCACTATTGGCTAGTTTTCTGAGTACATATCTATTTATCTATTTCTCAATAAATCAATTTTTCTCCCCCGCCATTACTATCTAAAAGAAAGAAGTAAATATTTAATAATCTAAATGATTTTAAAAAGATTTTTTCAATTATATTTTTTTTAACATTACTATCACCAAAGGGTTAATATGATTAAAATTTTTGTTTTAATATTTGAACACACAAAGGGTGACGCCACAATCGAATTCTTTTAAAACAGAGTTTTCTTAAATTTACTATATTTAAAATTTAAATTTCTTTTTTATGATTATAAATTAAATACTTTAATACAATGTAAATAGCAACATGAAACGAAAAAAAATGAATTTATTTTTAACAAAGTAAAATAATGGGTCTCATCGCTCTGGCCAATGAGAGTTTATTATGGATTATTGGAGCACTATGAGTTTTAAACATTTATTCATTGGAAAACTTGAGCTCATTTATAGACATTTATTTCCTATATAGATCTGACATGTATCTTGAAGTAATAAAGCAGGCTGTTTTGTAACTGTTAAGAATTGGAAGAATCTATTAAATAAAAGTTATCGCAAATATACTTAAGTAGTAAATAATTCAAGTATGGTTTCGAAACCGACTAATATCCGGTGGAACCGGTTATCAAAAACTATGTCTAGTATCATATTATATCCAGTTTTCTACGAATATAAAAAAATACAATCAGCGTCTCAGGGCTAAAAAACTGGTTTTAATCTTATAATTGTACATTTTATATCCGCGAAAAGCTGTTTATAATACGATGCGAGAAATAATTGTTCCAGTATGGTTTCGAAACCGACTAATGTCCGCTTGATTAGAACCAGTTACAAGCCATACTGAAAAAAATCATTCATCACATCGTATTGTAGACAACTACCCAAGAATAATAAAATAATACTTAGGTCTAACAAAACTGGTTTTAGTCTTATAACTTTCCATTTAAATATCCGCGGAAAGCTGTTTATAACACGTTGCGATAATAACATTTTTTTACCTGAAAACTGTTTTATAATATGTTTTGAAATATGTTTTAGCTATTTCATCTGTTGTCGATTTCTCTCCTTCTTTACTACAAATAGAATTAGTATTAGAACTTTGTTAATTTTAATTATCATAAATTTTTGGAATAAAAAGATAACCTCTATGTAAGATAGTCTTAATCTTCAAAAGGCTTAATTTTATTTATCATAATTTGTGGTTAACATTAATTTATAATCCATTTTCTCGTATGCATTCGAATCCGGTGTATAGGAACCGGTTCTCATGCATACGAAAAAACTATGTCTAACATCGTATTATATAAAAAAGCCCGTAACTTCGGCACCTCGGGGCTAAAAAAACTGGTTTTAATCTTATGATTGTACATTCTATATCCGCGGAAAGCCGTTTATAATACGATGAAAGAAATAACTATTCTTTCTCTTTATATTACTATCTATTGTTAAAAGTTTTAGAAAAAGTAACTGGACAAAGTGTCTCAAAAATGAGCCATGTGACGTCGTAAAAATGAGGGATTATCCATCTTTTATAAAGGTTTTTTCCCCCCACTTGTCCTCTCATCTCCCTCATTTTTATGACGCCACGTGACGGCTTTTTGAGACACTTTGTCCAGTTACTTAAAAATACGTTCTCTTTTTTAGTTGGCTTTAAACCTTGATTGGCTAGTACTAACTAGCAGTGTTCAAACTTTTTCACCATAGAAGCTTTCATAAGTAGAAGGGGTAATATTGTTTATCATAATTAGGAAGTAACTTAAATTTATCATCCATTGTCTTATCCCTTAAGATCCCTGGATTGGACCGATGATAATGTAATACTAACATAGCTGTCTATTGTGCCCTAGCAAAATGGGGATAGATGTCCCAGCTTTTGGCCTACCTTTTCTATTAACAAAATAAAATATAATTATACCCCCTCTCTTTTCTAGGGGGTTACTTTCCTTCATCCCTTTCTCTTCCCCTCTACTACGACGTCAATAGCATAGGTAGGCCAAAAGCTGGGACATCTATTCCCGTTTACCCAGAGTTGGATCTTTAAATGTTGCCGTAGCCGTGCCTGTAGTCGTGGCCGTAATTGTAGCCGTCGCCACTGTCAGTGCTGCCAATAAAACATGTATTTTAAATGTTTGAAGTTTTTACGTATCATATTTATTTTCTTCATATTTTTACTGAAAATTTAAAAAATGGTTGTGATTTGAAGATCGCATATAGCCGTGGCCACACGTAGCCAATTTGATTTAAAGATCGCTATTAGGTTAGTGGCTGTACCTCTGGCCACGGCTATGGCAACGGCTACACATTTAAAGATCCAGCTCTGGGCAAATGGGGATATATGTCCCAGATTTTGGCCTACCTATGCTATTGACGTCATAGTAGAGGGGATGAGAAAGGGAAGGGCACTAAACAAAACTACAATACTAACCTTTTAGTTACAAATCTTTTAAATGCTTTTCTGATGGGGACTTTGGTCTTCAATAAATGCGGACAAATTCTAAAAAAAAAATTTTGATTGTTTTAATTATTATAATCTTACTTAACAATTGAGTAAACAACTATTTTTTCATGTAAAGGAATTTAATTTGAGCATCGTATTATAGACAGCTTTTTGCGGATATAAAATGTTAGTATTACCCAAGACGGAAGGGGACATTAGGCTGTTTATTACACTAGTCCCAAAAGTTTTATAATAACGTTTTCTTTTTCGTTGGCTTTACAACTTTGGGGACTTCAATGCCAAAGAAAAAGGGAATGTGATTCTGACAAACAATTCTAAAGGAAAATTTCCCCACATCCCCCTTCCCCTTTTTCGACCCTTCTTACCCAATCCGCTTCAGGTACATAAAAAACAAATTATATTCCAACTTTACTCCAATAAAATAATAAATTTCGCGAAAATTTCAATTTGAATTAATTGGCTGAATAGCAGCTACAATGCATTTTGATTGGTTGATTGGCGTCCAAATGTTTCAACCAATAATTGTAATCTACAGAAGTGTTAATATTGTGTATTATCAACTTTGGGGTGTACATCAACTTATCGACCATTTTCTTATTCCTGTCATTACCTCTGTTCACACTGTTCACCAATATAATCACCAGTACACGTGCATGTGTTGGGTCCTGAAATAATTATCATTAGAGGCCTCTAAAGGCACTTGACGTTGGGGGGGGGGGGGGGCAACCACCCCTATTTTTGTATCATCTCAAAAAAACTTTCAGGACCTTTGAGAAGCTGTAAAGGGTAACCATATCGGTACGGAGGTGAGCAATACACATACAGATCCTGATACTTTTATATAAGAATAACTTTGCCTCTTTTGGGCGAGGTGTTTAGCTCTCTCTCTAAGCCCTTAAAACAAACTTCGCGCCTTATAATTGTAATTTAAAGCTGCCTTTATCTAGAAGTCCTAGTTTTTTAATTAGTTGCTCCTGTTTATGAACCCTGTAACGCGCCTAACGTGAAGGGTGTGCAAAAAAAAGTGCGGACTTTTTAAAATTGAAATTGCGCGGCTTGTGTTAATAGTAGAAAATGATATGCATATCGTTAGAACCGCTATAAACTTTATTTTTTGGAAATATAAGAACGGATCCTGTGCTACGTATAGTTTGGGAGCTACGGGTTAAAATGTCCCAACTGACGTAAAACTTGACTTGCGAGTAAATTTTAAAATATAACTAAAAATTAGAGAAGATATTTTGCAAAAATTGATACGTACATTTTTAAATTTCAAATTGCGCGGCTTGTGTTAATTGTAGAAAAATGTTACGCACACCGTTAGAACCGCTATGAACTGTATTTTTTGGAAATTTAAGAACGGTTCCTGTGCTACAAATAACCTAGGAGCTAAGGGGTAAAATGTCCCAAAATTTACTCGCAAGTCAAATTTTAAGTCAGTTGGGACATTTTAACATATAGCTCCTAAACTGTACGTAGCAGAGGAATCGTACTTATATTTCTAAAAAATAGACTTCTTAGCGGTTCTAACGATATGCATAACATTTTTCTACTATTAACACAAGCCGCTCAATTTCAATTTTAAAAAAGTCCGCATTTTTTTGCACACCCTTTATAAGCTTTATTAATGTCTCTAGTATGACGCGGATTGGACCAGATTCGGACCCTGACAAATCCCCAAAAGCAAGCCGACACATTTCCAATTATGCTAAAGCCACGGATTAAGATATATAATAACTAAAGCTTCAAGCTATTCATATACGTTTATTTTATAATGGATTGCAATAAATGTAAATAAAAGTTAAGTAAATGGAAACTTAATTTACAACCGCTATATGTCTGAGGAATGTAAAACGATTGCCTAGGATGTTAATCTACTTAATATTGGAGCTTACTTCCCAACATTTAACTTATTTTTTTGAAAAAAGGGGAAAAAAGTTGACGGCCGCACGTGCACAAGATCTTACAGGACAAACAAACACATTTCTAGTTTTTAAAATTGTATATCTACCTGTACAAACGCCGCCATTCAGGCATCTAGCTGTGCAGGTAAAATCACTGCAGTCTGACCCACTAAAATATTAACAATCATTTAGGGTTGGACCGGATATCCGGTTTGGCCGGATACCGGATATTGAAAGTAACGGATACCGGATATCCAGCTTATTTTTAATGCCGGATATCAGGTTAAGCGGACGGATATCCGGCATTGGCCATACTACGAGTAATATAGGTAAAGAAACAAAAGAACTCTTTGATTGCACAATCTTTGACTGGGAATCCCAACTGTGCATGGTAATGAGTTGATCCTGTTTTGGGCCAAGGCATTCCCCCTACTCTGTTCTAGACCGAGATTCGAACCTTTAACCTACCCGATGTCGTTACTTGTTGAGTCTCGGTCGCGGGTTCGGTTCAGCGGTTAGCGGGTTCTTTCGCTGCACACACACACACACATACACATAGAGACATCTTCATTATTCATAGATTTGTTAAATTGTATGTACGTAACACTATTTTCAAGTAATGCAATTTTACTTTGGAAAAAAATGAAAAACTTTTTGTATACTGAAGTGCAATTTGTGTAACATGTATTGTTAAACTTATATTTTGTAAGAAATTTAGAGAATACATATATTTTAAAAAGCTTTTCTATATTAAGGGTTGGTCTGTCTGTCTGTGACTCCGCTCCTAATTAAGTAAAATTACACAAGATAAAGTCAAGCGTTGTGGAACTATAATCGTTTTTCTCGTAGTCATTCGAATCCGTTGGATAGATAAGAACCGGTTCTCATCCATACGAAAAAACTATGTTTAGCATCGTATTATATCCAGCTTTCAACGTATATAAAAATGTACACTCATAAGATTAAAACCAGCTTTTTTAACCCGTACTTTCGGCACCTCGGGGCTAAAAGAAACTGGTTTTAATCTTATAATTGTACAGTCTATATCCGCGGAAAGCAGTTTATAATATGATGCGAGAAATAACAATTTCGACTCTCATATCTTATCTGAGTGTTTTCATCCTTGTTATAGAAATTTAAATGTTGTCAGAAATTTAAAGAGTTGGTTCTTCAAACTTTCCTTACATTCTGTGTAACGGCCCCAGGAAGGAAGGGGACATAAGACTGTTTATTACACTAGTCCCAAGCTTTACAATAACATTTCTTATTCGTTGTCTGAATAACTTTGGTGACTTTTGATTATTATCATTAAGTTGAGCGTCCAAACGTTTTAATCCCTAATTGTAATCTACAGAAGGGATGATTGTGTGTCATCATTGGGGATCAATTTATCGGTCATTGTCTTATCCCTTTACATCCCTAATTTTCTGTAAAAAAAACTCACTTTCATAGATACAAAAAAATTGTTGGTCTAATGAGGCAAAATTTTGCTCAAAAACTTTGTGAGACATTATTGAATTATGATTGGTTGATTTAAAACTAGCAGTGTCCAAACTTTTTAATAATTCCAGCTCATAGCTTTATTATTCCTTTAAGAAAAGTTTATGGACATGAATTTTATTTATAATGTAGCTTCTCATAAGGCCTGTAAAGGATAACCCTCCTCCCAAGAGAAAACATTCCTATAAGAAAAATTATCTCAAAATAGAATTTTTTCAAAATGTTTCATTTAAAACTCATGTGCTTCTAGAGGCTTCTAGGGGGCGTAGTATATGTATCCCCAAAATTGCATGCCCCGAATCTTATAAAAATGGTGGCAAAGTTTTAATGAAAATCCATCATTGAGTTGAAAAGTTTGTTAGCTTACACCCTGCTCACAAGAAATGTGTCCATACATTGTTGTAAAATTAAAACTAATAGGAAATAATTTTATTATTATATTTAATGTTGTGCAATTCAAATGTGTTAATAGTCAAAAAATTAACAAAGAATTATAATTGTCAAAGATCTTGTTTTTGGATAAAAAAGAACCATTCCTGTGCTACATATAGCATAGGAGGGTAAAATGTTCCAAGTTACTTTAAACTTTTCAACCTTTCTCTCCAAAACTACTAATAGCACAAAAATGGTACTTATATTTATAAAAACTAGAGTTCATGACAATTCTAACAGTAAGCATAAGATTTTTCTACTATTAACACAAGTCGCGCAATTTGTTAGCTTTAACCCTCCTGCTCACAAGTAAAGTGCCCATACATTGTTGTTAAATTAGATTGTTATATGCATATATTAGACATAAGTGGTAATATAACATATATTCAAAAAGTTTAAGGAACTCAATAATCTTCTAAAATAATGCTTATAAATAATTTTAGAGACTATGAGGACGTCAAAGCTTTTGATTTTGGCTGGTTGGGTAAAAAGTTTGGACAGGGGAGAAATTTACATTTGGGTTTGGTAATTAGATTGAGTTTGCTCCACTGAGATGGGTTTTTGAAAGATGCTGCATTTTTTCGACAATTTTTTCGACATTGATTGATTGAACGAAGACGATGGGATTTCAACACAGAGCATACAACATAAGAATTCAAAATAATACAACTTAAATCCATTTTGCACTGCATATTTATTGATGCATCTTTTTAAAGCTGTGTTAGACATTATACAAATGGCTAAAATAATAATTTAAAATTTTGAATTCTCAAGTTGAATACTCTGTTAAAATCGTACGGGGCATTGATCTTCGAGATGGAATAAGGTTTTTAACAGAGTATACAAATTTAGAATTCAAAATTATTATTTTCGCCATTTGTATAATGTCTAATACAGATCTAAAAGGATGCATTAATAAATATGCAGCGAAAATGGATTTAAGTTGTATTAGACATTATACAAATGGCTAAAATAATAATTTTAAAATTTTGGATTCTTATGTTGTATACTCTGTGTATCGTCTTTGTTCAATCAAGCAATGTCTAAAAAATTGTCGAAAAAACGTGGCATCTTTTAAGAACCCATCTCTGGCAAGAGCTTTTGGTTTTTTGATAACCGGTTCTACCCCATCCCTTATCCTCTACCCCACTTTCGCTTTCATTACAAAATTCTTCCATCCAAACCTAACGACAATACTAAATAATGTAGTAAACACCCCTGTACTTCTACTCTTGGACATTTGTGCTTCAAAATGTTCATATTTGTGTTACTTACAGACTTATTATTTCTATTGTAAATTTATTTTGGTTGCTTTGATTGATAGTATTCTAGGGAGAAAAAATTTGGCTTATGATTCTCTATAATCAGAATAAAGTTTTGTTTTCCTTCAAGATTAAACTTAGTTTCAAGAAATTGATGAATCAAATGAAATGTTTCACAAGTTTTAAAAATGTTTTTAGGAAATTTTATCTATAGATAACTGTTTCTATCTGTATAGAAATTCAAATGTAAAATTAGTTTTCTTCAAATTGTTTCTAATTTCAATCATATTTGATTTTCCTTTTCCTAATTTGTTCTTTTTCAAGATAACTTTAACTTATTTTTATTATATCTATTATTTATTCTAAAGGAATCAACAAAAACCAGCTGGATGTCTTAACCTGACCAAACTATGGCATTCTCCTTTTTAAACAAATTTCAAAGAAGATTAAAATTTAAGGTTTAGTCGCAGTGGCCAATCCCTGGTAATATCTTTCTAATGTAATTTCCAAAAAAAAGTTATACTGAAATATGATCATCCTTGTTAAAGTTATAAAACTATATTAGAAAAAATAAATGTATAAGTATAAATATATAACCCAGACAACTACCTGGTTCCAGAAAATTAGCTGCTATTTAACAACCTAATTAAAAGTCGGCACAGAGTCCTAACCCCCTGAATATACACTTATTTAACCCCTGCCCCCTCTTTTTTTCACTTTAAATTAGAAAATATAATTCATTTGAATTAAAATATTTAACTTTGCCATACAAGAATAAAGAAAATTAAATATTTAAATTTCGGTTTTCTTAATGAAACAGAAATCCACTTTAATTACTTTAATTTGAGTCTAAATTAAACTTACTGGGCTTAATTAATGTTTCTTTTACACACACATTTTGCAACAAAACCAAGATGGCAAAACTAAAATTAAAAATTTTCCTTACATAAATTTATATTCATGTACATATATTCTCATAAATATATGGTATGGCATCTAAAAGTAATAATCAGCTGAGTTCCTATAGTTTTCAGAGAAGCTTAATTTATATCCTTGGTTTGTTTTACTCAACTGGAAGAATTTTATATTAACCCTTTTCATGATATGCACCTATGAAAAATGCCCACCTTTTAAATTCTAGCTATCTGGGCCAAAGACCTTTAGCATAAATATTTTTTAAAGTAGCTGCATTACATTGCTTTCAAGAAAGAAAACGTTCTTAAAAACAGACACTAGCTTTTTAAATGTAATAAAAAAGCACAAACACAAAGTTTAATAAAAGTAAACGTAAGAAAAAAAAATTAATTGCAGTATCAAAGTTAAAACTTAGATAATACACAAAATGTATTTCTAGAAACAAATATAGTTGAAAAAAAGATATAAAATTTATGTAAATTTTTTATGTCATAAAAAAGTTGCTTTGTTTATTCAGAAACAGGTTAAGATATCCAGCATATTTAGTTATGTAATAATGATTATCTTATTTGTGGCATACTCCTGGCCAAGAAGTATTAAATTAAATCCCTTTTATAGTTAAAATAACATACAATACCTTTTTTATTTTTATACATAAATGCAATATTAATTGCAAACTTAAAGACAAACCTATACAATTTTGATTGCAGTACATATGTTATTTATTGTGTTTGTTAAATTAATCCTATACTATTTTGATTTCATATATATTGTACATTGTATGCTTAAAGAAACTGCTGTACAATTTTAATTGTATGTAAACAAATAGATTCAATGTTAATTGAATATTTTAAAGCCAAATACAATATTAATTGTATACTAAACATCAGATCCCTACAATTTTAGTTGTATATATATTTTGTCAGCTAAAATATTAATTGTATAGTTAGGTATATCTATACAATCTTTATTGTATGTATAAAGGTAGATATAAGATTAATTGGTGTGTATGTAAGCTGGCTAACCAAATGCATCAACTAAATTAATGCCCAACCTTACTGAAGCTTTAACTTTATACAAAACTGCACTGCAAAATTTCATTTTTTTCAAATAAAATCACATCTCTATAACTATAAAAGTTAAAACTGTTCAGTTTTAAAAATTGTAAGTCATTCTATATTTTGGGATAATTTTATTAAATTATATTAAGCAATCTTCTTTTGTCACTTTTTAGAACCAGTTTAGTTTTATTTTGACATTTTCAATTTTTTTTTATTTTGCTGTTTTTTTGTTTTATTTTGTGGGATCACATGGACACTTTCTGAACTTAATTTGCCTTGTAATTGCATTAAGGTAACTTGGAGATTCATTTATACACATACACACATATCAAGGTAAGGCTCATATACTATACAAACAAATTATCTATTCATCTATATGACAAACAATGTATCTATCTAACTGTCAACCTACCTATTTATCTATATATCTGTTATTAATCTCTCGATCTACACTTGAACAAATAAACTGTAAAGAACAAAACAAATTGTAATTCTATGTTTGATCAATCTACTTTTGCTAAGTGTTTTTATTATTACCTCTGAAACATCAATTTACAAGCAACGCTATCCAAAATCAAATGGTCCCGTATTTTTGAAAGTATATATTATTATTTGGATGTTGCACCAGATTTTTATGTCCCCAAATAAAGTGATGCTTGCAGCTGGATAAAATATTAACCCCTTTACCCCCTACTCTCTTACTGGATGTAAATCTATTTATATTTATGAAACTAAATGAATATATACAAATTTAGATACATCATATAAAAGAAACGTGAATTAGTTTACATGTTTATATATTCCAGCTGATAAAATAATTTTTGTTTTACAATTATACAGAAAAAAGATAATTTTTTATTGGTTTTATTGGTAGGAGTTTATTCCTCAAATAGTTTGGAAAAATTTTAGATAAACGTTTTCAATTTGTGTGTGCAATTGTGATGGTTTTGTAATCAAAATTTTCTTTATTTCTAAAAGCGAAGCTTTTCTATAATTGGTCTGTACGTCCGTCCGTACGTCACAGTTAACAGTATTTTTACGCATGTTAAAATTGTCCTCAAAATATAAGTAGGCCTTTATACAAAATTATTAAGGTTGTACGTACATTCTACATGTGTTCATGTTCGTTTGTTGATTTCAGATATTTTTTTATGAATGTTGACATCTAATAGATTATAAGATTGAACAAGGATGATATCAATTAGTTGCGGGTTATAGCCATTTTCTCATTATTAACAACACCACACAATTCCTGTTGACTGTAGTACACACTTTTCATTAGCGACCCTTTGTCTGTAATTTATCTATTTGTCTTTCCGTCAGTCCGTAACGCTATAGGCGAAGTGTGGTTTACTCAGTAGTTATTAAGCTGTTGTCAACATATTTATCTCTCTATCTTTCATTTCAAATATCTATCTATTTACCTGAGCTGGATCTTTAAATCGTTTTAGTGGTGAGCCAGATCGGGGTGAGCAAACTTTCCACCAATGAGAGCACGGCATTTTATGAAATGCCGAGCTGTGATTGGCTGAAATTCAACTCACCCCGATCTGGCTCACCACTAAAATGATTTAAAGATCCAGCTCAGAATCCATAAGGACAGACATAGGTATTCTCTCCAACACAGGTTCTATCTATCTATCTATCACAGTTTTATCTATCTATCTATAACAGCTCTATCTATCTATCTATCTATCTACCTGAACCCATGAGGACAGACACAGGTATTCTCTCCAACACAGGTTCCTCCGTTCTTGCAGGGATTGGAACACAGCTCTAAAAAAATAATATTTCATTTATTGTCTGCAGTATATTTTGGTTTACTAGCAGCTAAGCCTCTAGAAGACTCTAGGGGCATTAATGAGGGGGGGGGGGAGGAGTCGAGCCATCCATTTCGATTTCAAGAATGATCTATTTTTTCAGAAAGGGGGGGCATTTTTGAACGTTGGAGATACCCTCCCCCAAAATAGTTAAAATCCTTCCCTGGACCTATAAGAAGCTTCTCTGTAAAGGAGAACCATATCGGTTTATTGGTTAGTGAGATCCTTTGCTAAAGACAAAAAAGCTAACAGCTTTATGTAATAGGATAGCCATTATAATAGCTAAATAAGCCATAGATTTCAAAGTTGCTTTTCTAAAATATCGGGGCTTTTCCTCAAAGCGCACAGCGAGCATTAAACACCCCTTCTAATCCTTATTTTTGAAATAATAAAATGAAGATCAGGTGGGTAGTTTAGTCGCCTTGCATTTCCCTTACCTAATCCGAAACAACGAATATACAACTAACTCCACTTTATTGTAATTCTTCAAAATAACGAGACGAGGGTTCTGTGCTCCAATTGGCACTTGGAGTGAAACTGCCAAAAGGGCTCGTGTTATATATCAGCTCTCCTTTAGAATATCAATGTAAAATCAAATCATCAAAAAAAACTCTCGTTGATTGCATTTTTCCCCAGGAAACATAAAAGGAGACATAAGACTTGTCCTGAATGTTTTATAATAAGATTTTTTTATTCGTTGGCTCAACAACTTAGGGAACTTTTAGTGAATTTTCATTGGTTGTTTCATTAAGTTGAATGTCTAAACGTTTCAACTACTAATTGCAATCTACAGAAGGGGTAATTTTGTAGATAATTGGGTAATCATCATTGGGGATGTACATCAATTAATAAGACATTGACCTATCCCATTAGATCCCTGATTTTTCCAGAAGAAATAAAACAAGGATAACGACGTTCAGAGGTAGCTAAGATAATAGATTAAGGATATACATAGATATATTGACAGGGGAAAATTAGTCGTCCATTTAGCTTGCTTTTATAGACCTCATTTGTTGGTCAGTTTGTTCATCCAGTAGGAGACGGGTTGGGGTAAAGGTGTAAGATGGGAGGAAATCAATATCGTTTAGCCAGCTGCAAGCATCACTTTTCAGAGTACATTAAAATCATGGTGCAACATCCAAGAAATAATATATTCATTGTTGCAGTAGAAATCAAACAAGGATGACAACATCAGAGGTAGCTAGGATCTCAAATCTTAGACCAGCAAAGCAAATGGAAGAAAAAACTAAGTTTAATACAATTGGATATATTAAAAGTTATAGTATAGATGTTCAGTACAAACATATTTATTTTTAATTTTTTAGGGAAGATTTATAAGACATATGCCTATCTAATCTATACATTGTTTTGTCCATCTGTCTGTTATTTGGGGTGCTAGATTGATTTCTATATTTTTAAGTTTTCGTGATTTTCTCATTTTCTTATCAAGATAGAGGACTGAAATTTTCAGAGATCAATTGATCTACATTGTTATAAGCGAAGCATCTCTATAATCAAGTCCTAAAGTGTGAGTATGTCCTTTACCTTTATCCTGTATTTATTCAGGTTTTTAACAAATTTACTTACAATATTGTTTCGACTTTTAAACATTAATGTTTTAATTATTACAAGTGTAAATGTTCGTTTGTCCTACCGCTTTTATGGATGTTGTCATCCTTGCATGATAGTGTAGCTGCTTTATAATTAGGGCGTAGGTTTCTGTTCATTAAGAGGGTTGGTACATTAATTCAAGACGTTTTAACCCCTAATTGTATTCTTCAGAGGTTATAATTTTGTGTATAATCATTGGGGATGTACATTAATTTAACGGACGTTGTCTTATCCCTTTAGATCACTGAAATTCTTGTCGATTTCTTATGCTGGACTTCTTATGGAAATAACTGAACCTTTTCTCCTCACAATTTGACCAGGGATCTAAGGGATCAGACAATGCTGTATATATCAATGTACATCCCCAATTATGATACACAAAATTACCACTTTTGTAGATCAAAATCAGTGGTTGAAACGTTTGGACGCTCAAACTAATGATAACACCTATGAAATTTCAATTTCAAGTCCCAAAAGTTTTAAGGCAACGAATAAGAAAATGTTATTATAAAACTTTAGGAACTAGTGTAATAAAGAGCCCAATATCTTCTCCGTCCCTGCAATTTGACTCTTTTGATATTACATGAAATAAGATATTTAACAAATTTCTATTCAACATCTACTAAAATTTTACATAAAAGAAAATTTGAATTTTACTTTTACTTTTATTAGGATCTTATATATATTTATATTTTTTGATTATTACATGTTTATATAATATGAAAATTAAATTGGCTTATTTTGGATGATTTTTAAAACAAACAAATGAAATACAAATGAAAACATACAAACTTCAAATAGAAAAAACATAAAAGTGATTTAGTGTCTAAATAGCTAAAATCAGCATGTAGAAAATATAAATCAAAGGTTTGAAAAAAGATGGAACGATTCTACCTTACATCAAATGCATGATAAGACCTACAGAAAGCTCTATTTACAAAAAAAATGCTTCGATTGTTTAAAACTGTACAGAATTTATGTTTTCTTTGTTTGTTTGTTGACGTAATAGCAAACATTAAAAATAAGAAAATCGAATTTGTTGCTTATAGCAAAATATTTACAAAAAACAAGGATGACAACATCCATAAAAGCGAAGCACTTAAACGGTAGGACAAACGGACATTAACGCTTGTATAGTGTCTGAACTGAATAATCAGAATATAAAAGTATAAATTTCAAAGCAAAATTGTAAGTAAATTTGTTGAAAAACTGCTTGATATAGGATAATTTTAAGGACATACTTACATTTTTAGGACTTGATTATAGAGTTGCTTCGCTTATAATATTGTTCTTTGTTGTCTCAGGAATTAATATACCAAAAATCAGATTAAACGGATAAATAGTTCACATGAAAATTTGTCGTTTAAAAAGTAGAAAAATCAACATGTTTAAAATGGACGTACGGACATTCTGGTAATGATTATAGAGTTGCTACGCTTTCTAAATCGTACCTAACTACTACAGTAATCATCATGCAAAGTTTGAAATCGATAGGACAATTCTAACATGCCTAAATTAACGAATAAAAGCTATCTATCTCGGACGGACGGACGGACGGACGGACGGACCGACCCTAATTATAGAAAAGCTTCGCTTTTAAAAATTTTTTTCTTAAAAAGCAGAAGAAAAAATTAATGTCTAGAGCATTACAAAGAGACCGACGGTCCAAGATTGGTTAGTTATGGGCTTATTGGTCAGTGTAGAAGCTTTTCCTGAATAGCAGCCGGAAAAATTAAATTTCCCCTTTTGACTAAAAAAATGAATGGAATGACATTATAGAGCAGCTCAGCTCTTAAAATTTTTTTTAGCTATTTTTTTGTATTTTGACTGCAAAAATTAAAAATAGATAAAACAATCAAAAGACGAAAACACTTTTATTATAACTAGCGGCTACACCACTAGAAGCCTCTAGGGGCACTTAATTCAGGGGAGGGGAAAGTCAACCCACCCGGTAATATTTTAAAGCTAAAGTAAAAAACATTTTCAGAAGGTATTTTTTCTTGGGGCGATTACTCTTTCGAGGGTTGATATACCCTACCCCTAGATAGTTATAAACCTTCCCTGGTCCTCTAAGAAGCTTCACTGTAAAGGAGAACCATATCGGTTTAGCGGTTAGTGAGATCTTTCGAAACAGACAAAAAAAGCTTACCAATTTATATAATAGGATTGGGGGGTGTCCCACCTCCCAGGAAAAAAGCTTAAACCCATCACAGGACCAGTAGGTATAATCCCTGAAGAGTAGAGCCCAATCGGTTCAGCAGTTACTGAGATCTTAAGCTTCAGACGGACAGACAGAAGGATAGGCAGACGGACAGACAGACGGACAGACAGACGGACAGACAGACGGACAAACAGACGGACAGACAGACGGACAGACAGACGGACAGACAGACGGACAGACAGACGGACAGACATCAAGCTACTTTGTATTAACAACGAGATAAACTAGATAAAAACGATACTTAATTCTTCGAACGCAATTGCATACTTCACAATTTTTTCAAAAATTTGTTCAAGAAGCTACCCGACAGTTACTTTATACATGTTAGAATCGTCCTATCGATTTCAAACTTACTATTAAAGTTTATGAAGCTTTACCAACTTTATTATCGTAACCAGAAACTCCGTGCGTCCATTTAAAACATGTTGATTTTTTACTTTTTGACAAAAAAGAATAAAAAGGATCAATTTCTTAATTTAACCTTTTTATTTATGAAGAGAATAAAATTCGGTTCAATACCAGCTGAGTATCCACGTGGATATTCAGCTACTATTGGAGTCATTTTTGGATACTCAGCTACCATTGGGAAAATGTGTGGATATTCAACTACCATTGGGGGGAAAAAGTTTTTAAACAATTATTTTGGATTTTGTAACGAAGGTTTTGGTATAAAATATTCTAGAATTAACTTATATTAGTAGCGCAGCATTTATATAAATAAAAATAAATTTAGCAGGTAAAGTCAATAAATATTTTTTTTTCTCAAATAACTAAATAACATTCATTATTCACGTTTCTTTTAAGCAAAGCTTTTCTATGTCGGTCGGTCCGTAGTGGCAGCTCTTTTTGTTAATTGAAACAGGTTAGAATTGTTAGAATAGATTTTAAACTTCGAATGCTGATTCCTGTAACAGTTAGGTACGACTTAGAAATCGCAGCAACTCTTTAGTCATTACCAGAAAGTACGTATGTCCATTTAAAACAAGCTGATTCTTTACCTTTTTGACAACAAATTTTTGTATGTTAAAATTATCCTATTCATCTGATTTATGGAAAACTGATTCTTACTACAATAAAGTACATTGTTATAAGCGAAGCATCTCAATAATCAAGTCCTAAAAATGTCAGTATGTCCTGAAATAGTAGCAAATATTTAAGCAGTTTTGCAACAAATTTACTATAATTACAATAATTTTATATAGACTTATGCATTATTATTCTGTTAATGTTTATATGTCCTTTCATTTCAGCTTTTATGGATGTTTTAATATTTGGTTGTAAATCTGTATTAAAGTTATATGATAGGTTTGAATTGCTTGCATTATTGTGCTTTATTGTCATGGGAATCAGCATTATGAAAAGATTAAAAGAAAATACCAATAGGAAACTAGTGTGGATATTCAACTACCATAGGGGAAAAGTGTGGATATATTCAACTACTCTTGGGAAATATGCGTGGGTACTCAGCTACTATTGGGGAATTTATGGATACTCAGCTGGTATTGAGCCTAAAATTCTTACAAAATATCGATATTTTTTCCAATTACCTAGCTGACACTTTTTTAATTACTACACTTTTTTTACATGACATATTCTATCTTGTACCAAGTTTGCAATTTTCTTAACAGGTATTTTTAGCGTAGCAACTCTATAATCAGAAAGTCTGTACGTCCATATAACAAACATGTTGAATTTTAACTTTTGATAACAATTTTTATTGGGATATAATTTTCCTATTCATCTGATTTTTGGATTACTGATTTCCAGGACAACAAAGTATAATGTAATAAGAAAAGCATTTCTATAATCAAGTTCTAAAAATGTAAGTATGTACTTAAACAGTATCCTGTATTGAAGCAATATTGCATACAATTTTACAAATTTTTGCAAATAATTTTGTTTTGACATTTATATTCTACTTATTGAGTTCTGACAACAACATTTGTTTGTTCTACTGTTTCAGAGCTTCGCGTTTATGGATGTTTTCATGCTTGTTAAATTTCTTTTCAGGAAAAAATATATGACATAAAAACATTCAAGAATGTTCTTTTTTTGCGTTGATAATGTTGAGAAAGAGTTTTAGTATGTGCAACTGGCTAAATCATTTGTCCAAAACAATAACGAATTCAGAATTGTCGTCACTTTAGGTTGCTATTTCCCATGTCATTTATTGATCATTTCGTTTATCTAGTAGGAGGGAAACTAAGTGATTGGAGTAAAGGGGGTGAAGGAAGGGGTTCGTTAGTTTTGCCCGCTATAAGTTTCTTTTTATTAGGAAAACATGATAATCTGGTGTAAGACCCAAGTAATGCTAAATCCATTAAGACAATGAACACGTAAATTAATGCCAGTTTGGAAAAATCCGTATATCAAAGTGCGAAAGTACATATTCAAAAAAAAATTGCTATTCATTATGATAAAAGAACATTATTCTTTTGTTATACATTTGTTTACATTTACAATGATGCTTGCTATATCTTATTAAGTGAAGCTTTTCTATAAAGGGGTTGGTCCTTCCTTCCGTCCGTATAGTTCTTTCTGTTAATTTAAGCAGGCTAGATTTGTCCTATCGATTTCAAACTTTTGCATGATGATTTCTTTATCAGTTAGGTACGATTTAGGAAGCGTAACCATTCTATATCGTTACCAGAAAGTCCGTACTTTTATTAGAGTATAATGAAAGTATGTCTTTGTAAAGTATGCAACAAATGTATGTTTATTTAGGCTTACAAGAGTTATTTTTCGTAATTTGTTCCTTCTGATTTTAGATCTTCGCTTTTATGAATGTTGTCATCCTTATTATTATACAAATACATATATTCATTTGTGTATATTGTTTCAAAGTACACGGAAAGGTTTTCAGTAATTGAAATTTGTTGTTATAGAAATTTGCTTTTAACCGCAAAAAAAAGTCACTAATATAACATTTACATGAGAACTTACCTTTTAAAATAGAAAAATCACTATAGATTTTTAAATATTTACACCTTCTCAGATGAAATTTATTGGCAAGTTGTTTAAACCAACCAATTACAATTGAATATCCAAAGGTTTTAAGCCAAAACGAAAGAAAAAACGTGTTTATCTATAATACAAAGTAGAACGATGTCTGTCTGTCTGTCTGTTTGTTTGTAGCGAAGGATCTCGCTAACCGCTGAACCGATCGGGTTCTCATTTAAGGGGTAGCTTCTCATAGGTCCTGGGAAGGTTTATAACTATTTTCTCTGGGGGTGGGACACCCCCAACCCCCCCCCCCCCCCAAAAAAAAAATGAAAAATACCCCCCCAAATTTTTTTTTCTTTTCTTTTTAAAACTAAAATTAAAATAGTGGGGTCGACTAGCCCCCCCCCCCCCCCAAAAAAAAAAAAAAATATCAAACCTCTTGGGGCAAAGCTCCTAGAGGCTAGGGGCGAAGCCGCTAGTAAAACATAAGGTAAAAGTATAATTTCTTTTCTCGTATTCATTCGAATCCGGTGGATAGGAACCGGTTCTCATCCATACGAATAAACTATGTCTAGCATAGTATTATATCCAGTTTTCTACGAATATAGAAATGTACAATCTATATCCGCGGAAAGCCGTTTATAATACGATACGAGAAATAACTATTCTCGTATTCATTCGAATCCGGTGGAAAGGAACCGGTTCTCATCCATACGAAAAAACTATGTCTAGAATCGTAGTATATCCAGCTTTCTACGAATGTAAAAATGTACAATCATAAGATTAAAACCAGTTTTTTTAGCCCGTGCCTTCGGCATAATATTTATGGTTGAAACGTTCGAACACTCAACTTAATTAACCAACTGATCAAAATTTACTAAAGTCCCCTAAGTTTTCAAGCCAACGAATAAGAAAACGTTATTATAAAACTGTGGGAACTAGTTTAGTAAACAGCCCACTGTCCCCTTCCTTCCTGATATATGTCCCTCTCCTTGATTGTATTCAATAAATATGTTACACATATTGGATAATTCAATTCTCTATTTGTCTATAGTATTGGGACACATTTTTATATTGTTAGATATATTATTAGATAGATAGATAGATAGATAGATTGATAGATAGATAGATAGATAGATAGATAGATAGATAGATAGATAGATAGATAGATAGATAGATAGATAGATAGATAGATAGATAGATAGATAGATAGATAGATAGATAGATAGATAGATAGATAGATAGATAGATAGATAGATAGATAGATAGATAGATAGATAGATAGATAGATAGATAGATAGATAGATAGATAGATAGATAGATAGATAGATAGATAGATAGATAGATAGATAGATAGATAGATAGATAGATAGATAGATAGATAGATAGATAGATAGATAGATAGATAGATAGATAGATAGATAGATAGATAGATAGATAGATAGATAGATAGATAGATAGATAGATAGATAGATAGATAGATAGATAGATAGATAGATAGATAGATAGATAGATAGATAGATAGATAGATAGATAGATAGTTAGATAGATAGATAGATAGATAGATAGATAGATAGATAGATAGATAGATAGATAGATAGATAGATAGATAGATAGATAGATAGATAGATAGATAGATATATAGATAGATAGATGGATAGATGGATAGATAGATATATAGATAGATAGATAGATAGATAGATAGATAGATAGATAGATAAGATAGATAGATAGATAGATAGATAGATAGATAGATAGATAGATAGATAGATAGATAGATAGATAGATAGATAGATAGATAGATAGATAGATAGATAGATAGATAGATAGATAGATAGATAGATAGATAGATAGATAGATAGATAGATAGATAGATAGATAGATAGATAGTTAGATAGTTAGATAGATAGATAGATAGATAGATAGATAGATAGATAGATAGATAGATAGATAGATAGATAGATAGATAGATAGATAGATAGATAGATAGATAGATAGATAGATAGATAGATAGATAGATGGATAGATAGATATATAAATAGATAGATAGATAGATAGATAGATAGATAGATAGATAGATAGATAGATAGATAGTTAGATAGTTAGATAGATAGATAGATAGATAGATAGATAGATAGATAGATAGATAGATAGATAGATAGATAGATAGATAGATAGATAGATAGATAGATAGATAGATAGATAGATAGATAGATGGATAGATAGATATATAGATAGATAGATAGATAGATAGATAGATAGATAGATAGATAGATAGATAGATAGATAGATAGATAGATAGATAGATAGATAGATAGATAGATAGATAGATAGATAGATAGATAGATAGATAGATAGATAGATAGATAGATAGATAGATAGATAGATAGATAGATAGATAGATAGATAGATAGATAGATAGATAGATAGATAGATAGATAGATAGATAGATAGATAGATAGATAGATAGATAGATAGATAGATAGATAGATAGATAGATAGATAGATAGATAGATAGTTAGATAGATAGATAGATAGATAGATAGATAGATAGATAGATAGATAGATAGATAGATAGATAGATATATAGATAGATAGATGGATAGATGGATAGATAGATATATAGATAGATAGATAGATAGATAGATAGATAGATAGATAGATAAGATAGATAGATAGATAGATAGATAGATAGATAGATAGATAGATAGATAGATAGATAGATAGATAGATAGATAGATAGATAGATAGATAGATAGATAGATAGATAGATAGATAGATAGATAGATAGATAGATAGATAGATAGATAGATAGATAGATAGATAGTTAGATAGTTAGATAGATAGATAGATAGATAGATAGATAGATAGATAGATAGATAGATAGATAGATAGATAGATAGATAGATAGATAGATAGATAGATAGATAGATAGATAGATAGATAGATAGATGGATAGATAGATATATAGATAGATAGATAGATAGATAGATAGATAGATAGATAGATAAGATAGATAGATAGATAGATAGATAGATAGATAGATAGATAGATAGATAGATAGATAGATAGATAGATAGATAGATAGATAGATAGATAGATAAGATAGATAGATAGATAGATAGATAGATAGATAGATAGATAGATAGATAGAAAGATAGATAGATAGCTTACCATGTTCACAATATTGTCCTATAAAGCCAGGTGGACATCTACAGGTGAAGGGAGCTTTGCACATCCCACCATTCTGACAGCCAGGGTAACAGAAAGCTATAATTAAAAGAATTTTATAATCAAGGTTTTAGTAGTGAAACTATTCTGAAGCTTTGTCTGTCCATTTGTCCGTTAATCCGTAACATTATGTGAGTAATATGATTTTCTAGGCTGCTGATATAGACTTTTTTTCTGATGAATTCTAAAAGCATCTACTACTTAGTCAATCGATTAACATAAATTTTTTTTGTAGAGGTTTTATAAATCAATTTCTTTTAAATTTTCAATAATTCTTGGGGTGATTTTGCATTGGAGGATTGATACGCTCCCCTTCAAAATAATTATAAACGATCTCTTCCCCGTAAAGGATTATAATAATCCTTTGCTTTAGACATCCTGTTACATCAAAGTTTACAGCATAACCTTGCATAAGATTTGCCCAATAATTGGGGTGCTAGATATATTCCTAGATTTTTAGGTTTTCATGATTCCTATTCAAGATTGACGGCTGACATTTGAAAACTAAATACAATTTATCCCCCCCCCCTAGATATACCACACTTTTCTGGGATCTTGCTGAGTCAAGTATCAACTGTTGGGAATATCAAAGGATGACTCCATGCAAAATTTGAGCCGGATCAGGCCAAAACCGGCCGTGAATTTTATGAAAAACCGGTTTTTTCCGGTTTTTAGGGGGTATCTGTAAATCGATTCAGCTGGAGCAAAACCGGTTGGAGGTACAAAAAATTTTACTTCACATGAAATTTAGCCAATGCAATTGCCTACAAAAATGTACTTTATCATCAACTTGATTGGACAACTCTTTCCCCTCCTAAATGTCCATTTAAATCTCGGAAACGGCAAAAATCGCCAAAAATCAAGCCCTCGGCGGCAAATAACGGCTAAACGGTCAGCCGGAGGCGAATAAAACATAAATAAAGAAATGTCTGCCTCAAAAAGTTGTTCAACATCAAAGAGATGCTTGAGGTCTCTAAAACGACTCCTTCCCCTCCTTTAAGGGGAAAAACTGAAAAAACGTGATTTTCAAAAGTATGCCCACTTTGTGGGTGTGGGGGGCACTGAACCCGTCACCCCAGGGTCACCAAATATAAAGTCTAGGCGGCTCACAATGCTGAATTTTCACCAAGTGAAAGTCTTGCGTCATTATCTCTTATGAGAAAAAAGTTATTAATTAATTAAAATTTCAAATTGTGATTTTTTGATGGATTTCTTTGATGAAATGACAGGCCGGTCAATTTTTAGGCCATTTTTTGCGGTTTTTGGGCCGTCACGCCCAAACTGTTTGAGATAATCTCACGGGACCTTTTGCCCAACCTAAGTCTGGTTATTTGTGAGGTCTAGGAAAAAAAACAGACTTACGCAAAAGATTATAATTATAATCTTTACACAGAAAAATGGCACGAGGTGAGGGTTTGAGGGGGCAAAATGAGCCGACCAGCAATTTTTGACGGCGCGCAGTGACGTCGTGCTTCATCCAATCTGGGATTTTTTTTTTCTTAGACCTTACAAATAACCAGGCTTAGGTCGGGCAAAAGGTCCCGTGAGATTATCTCAAACCGTTTGGGCGTGGCGGGCCGAAAACATCAAAAAATGGCCTAAAAATTGACCAGCCTGTCATTTTATCAAAGAAATCCATCAAAAAATCACAATTTGAAATTTTAATTAATTAATAACTTTTTTCTCATAAGAGATAATGACACAAGACTTTCACTTGGTGAAAATTCAGCATTGTGGGCCGCCTAGACTTTATATTTGGTGATCCTAGGGTGACGGGTTCAGTGCCCCCCACACCCACAAAGTGGGCATACTTTTGAAAATCACGTTTTTTCAGTTTTTCCCCTTAAAGGAGGGGAAGGAGTCGTTTTAGAGACCTCAAGCATCTCTTTGATGTGGAACAACTTTTTGAGGCAGACATTTCTTTATTTATGTTTTATTCGCCTCCGGCTGACCGTTTAGCCGTTATTTGCCGCCGAGGGCTTGATTTTTGGCGATTTTTGCCGTTTCCGAGATTTAAATGGACATTTAGGAGGGGAAAGAGTTGTCCAATCAAGTTGATGATGAAGTACATTTTTGTAGGCAATTGCATTGGCTAAATTTCATGTGAAGAAAAAATTTTTGTACCTCCAACCGGTTTTGCTCCAGCTGAATCGATTTACAGATACCCCCTAAAAACCGGAAAAAACCGGTTTTTCATAAAATTCACGGCCGGTTTTGGCCTGATCCGGCTCAAATTTTGCATGGAGTCATCCTTTGATATTCCCAACAGTTGATACTTGACTCAGCAAGATCCCAGAAAAGTGTGGTATATCTACCCCCCCCCCCCTAAAACAATGAATTACCTTGACTACACCTGGCCCCCGTGTATCCAGAATGGCAAGAACAAACGTCTGGCTCCACACATTTACCCTAAACAAGAATGTCGTCATATTAACCTACCATTGGTCAATGAAGTAGTGTACTGGACTACCATTGGTCAATAAAATTGTATACTGGACTACCATTGGTAATTTAATATACGTATCGGAATATCATTGGTCATACCCTAGGTGATTGAGCGCGTTACACTGCAATTATAAACTGCAAAGTATGTTCTAAGGTGACTTGTACCTGAAGCATCACCACGTCCCCTGTCATAATAACGAGAATCTGTTCTTAAACATTTTTAAAATTAAATAAGTTAAAGAATAAATATAAAAAATTATAAATTGCAATTTTTTTTTTAAAATAAACACAAAAATATGTGTACACTTTTATAAGCTAAAACAAGTACAGTTAAATAACAATTGAAGATCATAAAGTAAATTTAGTTAGAAAGTTTTTATTATTAAAAAAACATAAATTAAGAAAAATCCATAATACTACAGGTATTTTGGTTAAATGCCGAAATTAATTCAGAATTGTAACCAATATTTTTTCTTCATTTTTTTGTCGCATGATTTTGAAAGTCAAATGTGACATATGGACCTTTTGATGTAATTGTACAGACTTGCAGTACATACAGAGAAGAAGCTGCGCTACTGATGAAAGTAAAGAATTTTTGCAATATATTGTGTGCAGCATTGATGTAGTCATTATTTACAAGTGTTTCCTTTGTTGGCGGGCAATCACTTCCGCACACCAAGTGTTCATCAAGAAAGTGCAATGCCGCACACTCTACCAGCTACTACCAACGCCAAGCGCAATGCCGCACACACTTGCTCTAATCAAAAGTCGTCTTATCAAATCTTCCACATATTATCATAACTAAATAAGGCATTTTTGTGATCAAGACACAAAATTGACATAATATATCTAGATGGTCAATATGACCCCAAAAATCGTCAAACTTAACTTTAACCTAAGGAATTCAACTATTTATAGCTAACTTATTATAGGTTTTGTCATGGGCTACACAATATACTTGGAAATAAATTTCTACACCACATAATTTACCCAAGAAAAGCTTTAACAAAAATACAACAATTATGTGATCAAATGGAAAAAAATATGTCCTTTCATACTAAAATCTGCACAAAATTTCAACCAATACCATGGCCGGGTGGTTCTTCAACTGTTATCCTATTAGCTGATATTATCTCTGTAGGGAAAGCCCAAAATGGCACCCAAAAAAATGACGTTATACATTAAAGTTGTCCAATGAGAGGCCATTATACATTGTAATTAACCAATGGTAAAATATATAGTCTAGGGTGGGTCGATTTTGGAATTTCACATTAGTAGACATTTGCAAGGGTTTCTGGTCCAATATAAAACCCTGTAAAACTTGAAAGAAGTTTTTTATTTCAAGGGGTATAAAATTTGCCCGCCCCCTTATAAAACCAAAAATTGAAATTCCTTCAAACACAGGCATGTTGCATATCAAAATGACCGCATTGAAATGCTGATTACAGATCTGAAATTCGTTTTGAAAAATATTGATTCAGTCTGAAATGATTTTCAAATAACCTACTAAAATAAACAATTTTGACAAAATCAGCTGTTTTTAGGTACTTAATGAGATCTTATTCAAACTAGGAGCAATATTTTTTAAAACGGTTTTCAGATTCGTAATCAGCATTTTAATACGGTCATTTTGATATGCAACATGCCTGTGTTTGAAGGAATTAAAATTTTTGGTTTTATAAGGGGGTGGGTACTATTTATACCCCCGCGCGCCGGCAGCCATAAGAGCCAAGTCACTTTTAAAACTTGAATGGGGCTTATCATACATATATATGACTTCCACAACTTATGATAACAGTAAAATCTAAAAAAAGGGTGAAATGGGCCCACCCAAATATATACTCAACTCTCATTGGTTATTTTATCGTATGACGTCAATTTTTTGGTGCCATTTTGCACTGTCTCATCTCTATTAGACAAAATAGCAGATAAATGATGGTTAAAGTAAAGGATAATAAACAATTTTGCTGTTATAACAATTTACGTATCTGATCAATGTTTTTTTAATATTTGAATATTATTAATGTTTTTCAATATTTTTAAAAACATTGAAATAACATGGAGAGAAAAAAAACCCTCGAAGTTAAAAACCTCAAAACCTTGAAAAAATCCTCCAATAAAAAAATCCAATAATGTTAATGATAATCTTTCTAGTGCTCCGTGTAAAAATAACAATTCAATAATTGATGGGATTACCATTACCTAATAAGGACGGGATTCTCCTTTGATTTAAGTGATCATCTAGAGAATCCAGAGAATCATCCATGTGTAATGGGATACGATATTTTAACACCCAAGGATATTACATTAAGTAACATCCATCAGACAACCAACACTCTGATTGCACGACCTTTGTCTGAAAAGTCCTAACTGTGCATGGTAGTCACGCACCTGACATAGAAGCAGTAGAAACCATTTTAACGTTTTTAGTTGTGACGCGGTGTAGGCCCAAGAATCGAACCTATCACCTCCCCAGCGACGAGCGGATGCGCTACGTGTTGAGCCACGATTGCGGATAATTGATGTGCGAAAGTGTATGAACACCTCCTTTGTGTTCTAATGTTTTCTTTCAACTAGGTAAACACCTCTCAAGGAAAACAGGAATGTAAACGTCCAGAAAAAAACATATCCAGCCAGTATGGCTTCGAAATCGATCTACATACACTGTATTAGGAACGGTTTCAGCTATACTGAAAATCATGTATAGCATCGTATTGTAGACAATTTTTATTTATATTAATATAAATAATCTTAAAATTACAACCAGTTTTAACCTTATAATTTAGTTTTAATATCCGCAGAACGCTGTCTATAAGACGATGCGATAATTAACTATTATAGAGTTTTAGGGGTTTAATTATTGCATAAATGTAATATCATCTATAAACCAAAATATATTTAAAATATTAAAATTTAGTTTGCTAAAATTAATTTTAAAAAACATGCTTTATCGTCCTAGGTATCATCATTTAAAACGATTGTTTCATTATGATTTGAATTTGTTACAGAAATATTAAAAATTAATAGAACAATGAAAGATTACTTGACTGATATGAACCTAGTAATAGTGTCTGACTTTTTATCTTTGTGACGTAACAAAAATCCATCTCTTTTTTAAGGGTTTCCTTTCCCACCTCCTCTCTCATCCTTCGATTTTTAATACGTCACAAAGATAAAAAGTTAGACACTATTACTAGGTTCGACTGATATTACTACAGGGAAAAAAGATAGATAGACAAACGGACATATTTGAAAAGCCATGACAGACAAACGACATATAAATATTTACAGACAGATAGACAAACAGGCTGTTTGGCAAAAGAAAACAAGGGAAAATAAATAAAAAGCTGCAAAATGGAGGGGGATAGAGAATGTTTATCCCCTCAAATTTTGAAAACCCTTATCTTACTCTACCCTCCCCAAACAAAAAAAATACTTTAGAGTCCCCCCCCCCCCAAGAAAAAAAATTAAAACCTTTCATTTAACCCCCCGTTAAAAAAAAATATTACCCCGCATAAAACTTGAATCTCCTCATTTAAAATAAGCTTGGACGTTCATGCAATGTTAAAAAAGCTGTTAATGATACCTGTTGGCAGTCTGGCTGACAAATAGGAGTTGAACAGTCAGCTCCCTTCCAACCTTCATCGCATTCACATCTGAAACATAATCCAAAATAGTTAAAAACCTTTACTGGCCTATAAGAAGCTTCACTGCAAAGGAGAACCATATCGGTAAAGTGTTTAGCGAGATTGAAAAGACTGAAAAACATGTTAATTTTATATAAACAATAGCGAATATTGCCCCTAGAGGCCTCTTATCCCTAAAAATTATAAATTCTTTCGTGGACCTATAAGTTAAGAAGCTTCAATTTAAAGGAGAACCTCATCGGTCCAGTGGTTAGATCCTTCACTAAAGATAGACAAACATCCTGTTACTTACATTTATATAAGAAATATAATTCAAAATCGAATGCCATTTCAAAGTCAGATTGACTTTAAATAGCCTATCAAAATGGATATAAATATGGACCTCATTTATTGGTCAGTTTGTTTATCCAGTAGTAGGGGAGAGGATGAGGGGAAGGAAAATGTATGGGAGTATCGTTATTTTATCCAGTTGCGAGTATTACTTTATTAAAGTACATGAAAATCTGGTGCAACATCCAAGTAATAACAATAACTTACTTTATTTTATCTTTGGAGCAAAATCCATGAACAGTACAACCACATGCGTCAACTAAATAGATAGATAGATATATAGACAGACATACATATAGATGATAGATAGGTTGATAACAAAATCCATGAACAGTACAACCACATGCGTCAACTAAATAGATAGATAGATATATAGATAGACATACATATATAACAAAATCCATGAACAGTACAACCACATGCGTCAACTAAATAGATAGATAGATATATAATTCACATACCTGGACAGATAGATAGATAGATATTTAGATAGACATACATATAGATGATAGATAGGTTTATAACAAAATCCATGAACAGTACAACCACATGCGTCAACTAAATAGATAGATAGATATATAGACGGTGAGAGATACGATCTAAATAGTTTAGAAAACCCATTTAATATCAAATAATTTATGCTTATTAAAGCATCATGTCTTTTTATTTATAAACCAACTGAAGATGGTTTTTAACATGAAACACTGTGTATTGGACTTATCAAATAAAAATAAGATGTTTAATCAAACCGTGTTGATCACTCTATGCTATCTATAATACAAAGTAGAATGATGTCTGTCCGTCCGTCCGTCTGTCTGTCTGTCTGTCCGTCTGTCCGTTCCTTAAGATCTCGGTAACCACTGAACCGATCGGATTCTACTCTTCAGGGAATATACCTACTGGTCCTGTGGTGGTTTTAGGCTATTTTCTTTGGGGGTGGGACACCTCCAACCCTCCCAAAAACAAAAAATCCACCCCATTGTTTTTAGTTTGCTTAAGATTTCATTGGTCCTTTCTTTTGCTGAAGATTTCCTTGGTCCTTTTTTTCTGAAGATTTCCTTGGTCCTTTATTTTTGCTGAAGATTTACTTGGTCCTTTTACGAATTGAATTTCGCTAATAAAATTTTTTTTTGATCACCTCTTGGGGCAAAGCCCCTAGAGGCTCGGGGCGAAGCCGCTAGTATTATATAAAGTAGTAAGATTGTTTTTGTCTGAATCTATGATCTCAAAAAATACTGAACCGATTTGGTTCTCTATTTCGGCTACGCTTCACATACGTCTATGTGTTGATTTAGGCCATTCTATTTTCAGATTTAATTAATGTTTTGTTGGACCTGAAGACATAGGGAAACTAAACTGGTATTGATTTAATGATTTTTTTTCATTATTCGTGGAAAATTGCCTTGATACAATAAGATACATAATTGTTTAATACTAAGAACCGGTATAATCCAGCGAATATCAATCGTTTTTTAATCTAAAACTCTTTTACCTGATGGAGTAGCAGCCGTTGTTATTTCTTCAGAGGTCTAGAAACCAAACACATTATGTTAAGACTAGTTGTTTCACCCCTAGTCTCTAGGGGCGATTGCAGAACAATTTGAACAATAGCCTAAAACCACCCAAGGAAATATATAAGATTTTCTGAAAAGCACAACCAATTTGAACCATCAATTTCAGAGATCTTTAGATTAAACAAAAAACCTTACTTCTTTATTATAGAGAATAAAAGTATTCGTGTTATTAATATAGACACTGAAATAATCAACTGCTGCGATGTCAGATGCGCTTTAGAAAAAAAGATAAGTAAAGGGAGGGAGGGGACATTGTGCTATTAATTTCACTAGCCCCTAAAGTTTTTCAATAGCGTTTTTTTATTTATTGGCTTCACAAGTTAGGAGACTTAAAGAATTGTGATCAAAATGATTGTCCAACCGTTTCGAGCTCTAATTGTAATCTTATAGAGAAGGGGTAATTTTGTGTATCATCAATGATAATGTAATTTATTAGCCATTGTCTTATCCCTTTAGCTCCTTGCTTCTAGAAAGTTTATAGCTAGACATGTTGTGGTTTTAAAGACTCACGAAAAATAATTAGACAGATTTTTTAAAAAGAAACTTTGAACATTTTCTTTAATTTTGTTTTGAAACATTTATAAATTTAGACCATCTGTCACAAACATTTAATTAAAGAATGGGATTTATTATTACTTGGATATTAAACCAGATTACCATGTACTCTAATAAAGTAAAACTTGTAGCTGGATAAAATAACAATCCCCCCATCCACCCCCTTTAGCCCTACACTCCACTCCTACTGCATGAACAAACTGAACAATAAATCATTTCAATATTAGCAGCCTAAATTAACGACAAGTTTTTCTATGTCATAATATCCACGTATATTCTATATCCATTAATTAAACGGATCTTGTGCAGTTCACGGTAAACGTTTTCTGAAAAGGTTTATTTCTAAAAAATGAAAAAATACTTTAAAGGCTGTTAGTGGCCAAACGGCTGAATGTACAAATCATGTTCATGTTCATGATTATAATCAACAAAAAGACACGCATAGAGAAAAATATTAGGAATATACAATAATCAAGCCATTTTAGAGATAATTATTACAAGCAACATTTTACTGTGAACTGCACCTGATCCCTAATTATATAAATATAGATTTAGATCACAGACGTACAGGGGTGTTAACCCCCTTCAAACTTTGGAACCACTCATTTTATTCCCCTCATAATAAAAAAAAATACGTTAGAGTCAGCTCATACCAATAACGAAATTAATTCGGAAGAAAATCACGAAACCTATACGTGTTTTTCAGCTGTCGTTGGGGGGCAGCACATCGGAAAATTGACGACCTCTCCATTTGCCCCCCAAATATTATTTTAGATTTGTTTTGCTTGTTGGTTATACCTTATTCCTGCGTTAGAGTAACCCCTTTAAAACTTGGGAACCCCTCAAATAAAAAGAAAAAGATTAAAACCAGTTTTGTCAGACAGGAGGAGTTTCGCATTTCTATGATGTTGTCGAGTATAAATAATACATATATAACCAATAGCATGCCTAGAAAAACAAATAAACTTGTTAAAACTATTTTTTTTCTTTTCTTTCCATTTCTTTGGCTAACTTTTTTATGCAATTATAAACTCCTAACTTCTTGCTAACAACACTAAATGCGTGTTTTTAGTAGCAAAGCTACTCTACAATTAACTTTGTATGTTCGTCTGTCCGTCAGTCAGTCCGTGATGTTGTGGGGTAAGTGTGATTCCTAAGATATATGCACATCTAGTCTATACAATGAATTGTCCGTCTGTCTGTTGGTCATGCTTTAAAGGTTTCCTGATTTACTTTGATTTTTGGCGTCGATAGGTGAACTTGAGTTCTCCGAGTATAGAGTGTTTAAAACTCAAAGTGCTCCAATAATCCTTAATAAACTCTCATTGACCAAAACTATTAGACCCATTTAAAAAAAAAAATTTTATGGAATGAATTCAGTTTTTCATCTGAACTTAATTATCTTAATTATTAAAAAGTTCTTGCCAATACATGACTTACAAGAATTTCAAATTCTAAATACAAACAAAAAACTGTAAACATATTTCCAGTAAAATATTCAGGGATCTAAAGGGAAAAGACAAAGGCCGATAGATTTGTGTACAACCCCAATATGATGATACTCACAATAACCCATTCTGTAGATAACAAATGTTGGGACACTCGACTTAATCAACCAACCAATCAAAAATTATTAAAAGTCCCCAAAGTTGTTAAGCCAACAAATAAGAAAATACAAATCTTTGGGAACTTGTGTAATAAACAGTCCCTGAGCAAAATATTTCCTTTTGTAATATTGAAGAATTTTTATATAAAATTCCAGACATAGCGAGAACATATTCTCTGCCAGGGTTAACATGGATAGGGCAACGGAAAATAAATATTAACGTGTCTCTTGTATTTAACCTTTACGTATAACAAGGATGACATCATCCCCAAAAGAAAAGTTCATAAATGAACAAACGAACAAACGTAAATAAACACTTGTAATGTGTCAAAAATAAATAAGCAGAATATTAATTTAAGAGTATAAATAAAATAGTAAATTGTTGCAAAACTGCATAAGTAAAGGATTCTGTTTTAGGACATACTTACATTTTTATGGCTTAATTATAGAAATGCTTCGCTTAAAGTATTTTACCCTAATGTCCTAGAAATCAGATTAATAGAATAATTATATCATACACAAAAAGTGTTGTTAAAAAAAGTTAAAAGTCAACATGTTTTAAATGGACGCGACTACGGACTTTCTGGTAACTATTGCAGAGTTGCTTCGCTTTCAAGCGTTACGGTAATTATCATTCAAAGTTTTTTTTTAGCATTCCTACCATCCCGGATACTTTCCTCCAAATTAAACATTGTTTCACATTTTAGTCAGAAAATTTAATATATTTTATTTTAGAAATATTTTATATTAAATATATTATGCATGTAAGTTAGTGATATATGTAAAGGATTAAATATCTTATAAACAATAATTAAAAAAAAAAAAAACATTTAATCATAATGCACAACAGGGGCGTCCAAGCTTTTTATTTTGGGGGGGGTAAAATTTTTTTAAGGGGGGGGGGTAATTCGGTTTTGGGGGGGGGGTAAAATGGCGCACGAAGCGCGCCGCAAATTTTTTTTACCCCCCTTAAAATTTTTACCCCGGGGGTAAAATTTGCTTGGGGGGGTAATTACCCCCCCTGAAATCTGTTGGCAGGGGTAAAATTTGTTTACCCCCCCCCCCCAAAATTTACCCCCGGGGTAAAATTTTTTGGGGGGGTAATTTAAATTTGATCAAAAATTTAGTATTAAAAATGCGCGCGAAGCGGGCAAAAATTTTTTTTGTTAGAGATTTTCTATTTTGGGGGGGGGTATTTACCCCCCCAAAATTGTTTGGGGGGGGGTAAATACCCCCTTCTAAATAATTGGGGGTGCCTAGGGCACCCCCAGGGTAGGGTAAATTTTAAATGGGGGGGTAAAATGAAAAAAATTTTGGGGGTGCTGGGGGGGGGGGTAATCGCCCCATTACCCCCCCCCCCTTGGACGCCTATGATGCACAATATTTCTAAAAAATAATTTAAAGCTTTTGGCTATATTGCAGAACTTAGTAAAGGATTCAAACCCAATATTCCTCCAACTAAACCTTACTGTATATATGTGGTGATTTTAATTTTTATGGACAACAATTGTTTGTATGATATAATTATTCTATTCATCTGATTTTTGGAGCAATGATTCCTTGTTTTCTAATACGGTCTAAATAAAAGGATTAAAGCAATAAAGTCCATTTACTTTCGTGTCTGAAGAAAATTTGTTTTTTATTGAAAAATAAATCCCAAATTCTGAAGAAAAAAAGAGATAAGATATTGCTTTTTATGTCAGGGCTCGATGACCGCAGTCGCAGCAAAATCAGCTGCTGCGACTATTTGTAAGCTACCAGAAATCCGACTTCTACTTAACAATAGATATAATATTACTTGGATCTTACACCAGATTTTTCATCTTCATGGTATCTAATAAAGTGAAATACGCAGCGGGATAAAAGCGCTACCCTCCTATCCCCCCCTTTATCCCACCCTACTGGATGAATTAACTGACCAATAAGCGATTTCCATGTTAGCAACCTAAATTGACGACAATTTTTCCCCTTTTAAAATATCCACGTATACTCTATATCCATTTATATAAAAATATCATATTTATCAAACTTTGATTTCCATGACTTATTTCACCTACATCCAATACTAAATTCTTAGGTACGGCCGCAGCCAACTGCTCATTTCCAAATTCTGTAGCAGCCGTAATAAATGTATTAAGTATAAATGTATAACTCAGACAACTACCTGGATCCAGTCTTGAAGACCTTTTTCGTCTGCTAGCAAATTTCTTTCTGCTTTTGTGTAGCAACTTTGCTGTGTTAATATTTACGATGCTATTGGCTGATATTCAAAATTCGGCACAGGGTCCTCGGGGTGGGAATATAATATTTTTTAAACCCTTCTCTAAAACTCTACTGTTTTACTTTAACTAAGCCGTTATCAAATAAGCGGTTGCCAACCTTTGGTTTTTAGAGAAAAGTTATAATTCTTATCTCGAGAAGACATTGTTTTCAATAAAAATATTGGATTTATCGGCTCAATGGATGTAATATACGTGGATATTGTGACAGGAGAAGTTTTGTCGTCAACTTAGTTTGCTAGTTTAGTCCCCAACATTTTAACATTTCAACATTCTAACTAAAATCTCAGCAATCGCTAAACCGATTGGGCTCTTCTTTTCGGGGAAATAGATACTGATCCTGTGGGGGTTTTAAGCTATTTTTCCCTAAACTTTGTAGTATTGTGTAGTAATCCTGTGTTTTTATGTGTGTAATATGATAAAAATTGGCCGTTTATCTGGGTCAAAAATATTTGTCTTACAATAACAGAAAAATAAATGGTGCGGTTCTTTAAGATAATGAAAATAGTTATTTATTGCATCGTATTGTAAACAGCTTTCTGCGGATATTAAAATGAAAAAATAAAAGATTAAAACCAGTTTTTTAACCTCGATTTATGCTATTTATGTTAATATACGCGGAAATTTTTTTGTAATATGATGCCATGCATGATTTTTCTGTATGGCAACGAACCATCTCAAATTCAGCGGATGTAAATCGGTGTAAGAGCCATATCAAAAATCATTTGACAACATAGTTTAATTTAATGACATTTTCTTATTTCTGAATTTACCGCTAAAAGAACTAATTGCGTATAGAAATAAAATCCTATAATTGGATGCATTTCAATAAAGAGGAAACATAATTGGTCAGTTTTTGCGGTAAATTTAGTTATTTTATGTAGCGCAACTACATTAAAACTACAGTTATTTTGTTTAGTCAACCCGCGATCATGGCTCAACACGTACGTAGTGCATCCGCTCATTGACAATGAGGTGATAGGTTCGAATCTAAGGTCGACACCGCTTCATAAATAAAGACGTTAAAAATGATTCCTTCTGCTGCTATGTCTGGTGCGCAACATAAATAGTAAGAATAGGGGGAATGCCTTGGACCATAAATAGGCGCAACTCACTACCATGCACAGTTATGACTTCTCAGACAAAGGTCGTGCTATCTAAGGGTTGGTTGTCTGATGGATGTTACTTAACCTAATATCCTTAGCAGGGGCGTCCAAGCTTTTTATTTTGGGGGGGGTAAATTAATAGGGGGAGGGGGCAAATTTCCCCCCCCCCCAAAATTTTTACCCCGGGGGTAAAATTTGCTTGGGGGGGGTAATTACCCCCCCTGAAATCTGTTGGCAGGGGTAAAATTTGTTTACCTTCCCCAAAATTTACCCCCGGGGTAAAATTTTTGGGGGGGGTAATTTAAATTTTATCAAAAATTTAGTATTAAAAATGCGCGCGAAGCGCGCAAAAAATTTTTTTGTTACAGATTTTCTATTTTGGGGGGGGTATTTACCCCCCCAAAATTGTTTGGGGGGGGGGGTAAATACCCCCTCCTAAATGGTTGGGGGTGCACCCCCAGGGTAGGGGTAAATTTTAAATGGGGGGGGGGGAGGGGTAAACGGCACCCCCCAATTCGTTTGGGGGGGGGGGGGGGTAATCGCCCCATTACCCCCCCCCCCCCCCCTTGGACGCCTATGATCCTTAGGTGTTAGAGTATCCCAAATCGAAGGAGAATCCCACCCTTACGAGGTAATGGTAAAGGTAATATATATAGTCCCATGTGTGTAGGGTAATAAACATTAAAAATGTCAAAATGTTTGTTCATGACTACATGCCTGAAGAAAATAACAAATTTAGTATTTATAGTAAAACAAAAAATCCACAGTTATTAAGATCTTGGCGTTTATAGAAAAACATAGACGTCCAAGGACGCGGTTAGAGGGGTGTTTACTACCCTGAAACTTTGAAACCCATCATTTTATCTAACACAAAATTTGAAATATATATATAAGAATACCCCCCTGAATCTTTGAAACCATTCTTTTTGCCCCCCACAAAATAAAAAGCTTAGACGTCCCTGATGGTACGTTTTTCTGTTTTTACAAAGCTTGTTTTTTTGGGGGGAGGGGGGAGGGTTATAATACCTCCCCCAGCATTTTAAACATACATTAGATTAAACCCCATAATTTTTTTTTCATAATGTGTTCCTTGTTTGTGCTTGTCTCTATTTCAGTTGGCTTAAATTTATTTCGGAAATTCTCCATATCCTAAATGAAAAAATATTAAATACCTAATTCAGACTTTTTAAATAGACTTTTGTATGTACTATTTAATGAGTTGTGTTTCCTAATAAGGCGATTGAGAATAAAAACCTTAGTTTTTGAAGTATATATATGGCCTGTACAAAGATATTAGATTGATAAAGTAGCCTTGAGTTCAGATGATTCAATAGCTTTTAAAACTAAATTAATAAATATACAAATTCTGGACCCATAATCTCATTTTTTAACCAATAGGAACACAGCGTAGAAGCAATCACACCATATTATTGGTGCAAAATGACAGTTATTTATTAACTTAATTTATCTTACAAGCAAGCCATACTGAGAAAAAGCTTAATCTTTTTATCAATTATTTTACCTCTGAAGTTATGTGACTGGATTCGAATGGTGAAGATCTGAAAAAGAAAATAATTAAATATTCTTTGTAAAATGGCAAAATTGTAATATGATATTAAAGCTAACTACAAAATTTTGGTTTTTTAATATTTGTTTTAGGGGGTAGGGGGAATTTTTTTTGGTAGAGTGTTGATACCTTCCTTCAAATAGTTTTAAACTTTTATTGGACCTATGAAAAGCTAAACTGTAAAGGAGAACCATAGCAGTTCTGCAGTTGGCAAGATCCTACGGTACAAGCAAACACACTGACAGACAGGCAAAATCACAGTCATCCTGTTACTTTTATATAAGGATTGAAAACAACAGTTTAAGGGAAACAAAGGTTTATAGAAAAAAGTATTTGTAGCTGTGTTTAGTGCCCTAAGAAAATGGGGATAGATGTCACAGCTTTTGGCCTACCTATTCTATTGACGTCTTAGTAGAGGGAAAGAGAAAGTGAAGAGGGAATAAAACCCCTTAGAAAAGAGATGGGGTATATGGTATTTCCTGATGTCAATAGAATAGGTAGGCCAAAAGCAGTGACATCTATCCCCATTTTTTTTAGGGCACTATAAACAGTAGGCCAAAAGCAGTGACATCTATCCCCATTCTGCTAGGGCACTATAGACAGCTACGTTGTATTGGTATAAATTATACTTACGGACAAGGAGCTAACTGGCAAGATCTTATAACTCTTCTTTCCATTCCTTTTTTATTACAATAAATCCATTATTAATTTATCCTTTGTTTGCCTGTTAAGATATTTAGTTCTCTGTTTTTGGAATACTTTACTTTTGTCTTTAAGACATTTTTTTCTTCAAATTTTAATCCAGAAATGATTCTAAGATATTTTTTCAATTCCTCTTTCTCCCCTAGAAACAAGGGGCGAAGTCACTAGTTATCTATATAACAAATTTTTGTAATTTTATAAAGTATAATTATATCATATAAAAAGTTATTGTAAAAAAGTAAAATAACACCATGGTTAAGAATAAGATGGACGGACTTTCTGGTAACGATTACAGAGTTGTTACACTTTCTAAATTGTACCGAACTGTTACAGGAATTACTGCAAACTTTAAAATTGATAGGACATTTTAAATAATTAAAATTTACGGACGGAAGGACCGACCTTAATAAATTAATCTTTTTATGATTTATGTTGTTCCTGATTGAATACATTCCATCATTCTGGCCGAGTCTTGACATCTAAAACAAGGATAATAATATTTATAAGTAACGAAAAACAAATCATCATGCAATGGACAAACAGACAAAGTGAGTCATGGAGGAGACATTCAGTTGTCAATGCAAAGGGAAGAAAGATAGGGAATAGACAAAAACTCAAAGAAAAAAAGAATAATGTTTATTAAGATATATAAGTTGGAAAGAATTTTAATGTTAGAGGTAGATTTGAAATCTTCATTAAATTTTAAGAATTTTTTATAAAATTCGTTTTTTGTATAATTCTTTATCTAAAAACGGAAATACAATTTAAGTTAATTAATTTTGACATCTGTGATTGGTGGATTGAAAACTATCTGCGCTATGATTGGAGAAGCTCAAGTGTCGCACATCATTCAACCAATTAGAGCGCAGGTAGTTTAAAATCCACCTATCCTATTAATCCAAATTAATTAACTTAAATTGTATTTCCGCTTTTAGATAAAGAATTATACAAAAAACGAATTTTATAAAAATCCTTAAAATTTGATGCAGATTTCAAATCTCCCCCTAACATTAAAATTAATTCCAACTTATATATCTTAATGTTTATGTCTTTTGACTAGATGTAGAATTTAATATTTGAGACACAATACCACAGTAACAAGGACACCCAAGACTTTTTAAAGGGGGATTTAATGAAGGGTTTCACTGGTAACAATTTGAGGGGGATACTTTAACGTATTTTTTAAAAAAATTTTAAGGGAGTTTAAATTAGGGGTTTGAAAGTTTGAGGGAGGGGGGTAAGCACCCCTTTACACCCTTACCTTTTACGTCTATGCCTAATAACCATGTTTCAAATAGAAAATTTTGATTCATTGCTGGTTAAGCAACTATCAAACCTTTTCGCTCTTTTAAATACCATTTGAATTTTAACTTAAACCAATGAAAAGTAAAATATAAAGTTACAAATTACAAAAAAAGTACGTATATAATGCAGGGTCCAGCAGCCGCGCATCAGCCACTGTAAGCCTCTGAGAAATCAACCGTTTAAAATTTTAAAAATTAACCGAAAGTCTAAACCTAAGGTGGATTCTTAAAAAAAGTTTGCCCCACTAATCGCTTAGTGGGCAAAATTGTTTTCGTGAAAATCCTCCAAAATCACATAAAAAATCTACAAAAATTAAATAAAATCCTATTTGAATAACCCTTCTATGATTTTTTAAATTTTTGTAGATTTTTGATGAATTTTGGAGGATTTTTCACGAAAACAATTTTGCCTCACTAAGCGATTAGTGGGGCAAATTTTTTTTAAGAATCCACCTCTGATCTATATATGGCAATCCATCTTTTTTTTAAAAAATTCAAAGCATCCAAACGGGTTCTAATCAAAGGCATAGTCCTGATATATTGTTGAAAATAAATTAATCATCTAAATTGCAATGATATGATTTTGGTAGATATATAACTTTATCATATTATCTGTGTAAATATTAAACAAGGACTATTTCTTACAAAGGTAGCTGAACAACAAAAATAATTAAAGGAAAAAAATAAAATTAATTGGAATGCATCTTTCAATTGTACCTTTAAATGACGTCTTAATTGCCTACCATTTGTCAATCAAAATGTATACTGACCTGCCATTGATAATTTAGTCTGCGTATTGGCCTATCATTGGTCATTTGTATTTTATGGTGTCATTTCTGTATAGGCACTATAAAGAGCTTCAATCGGAATACAATTCAGATTTAAAGAACATAAATAGTTTTCAAAGCAGTTGTGTGTTTGCGGGCACTTAAAGTAGGATGGGAAAAAGTCGACTCCATCACATTTTAAATTTGAGTTTCAAAAGAGTAAAAAAATATTTTTGGTTGGAGTGGGGAAAAGACACCCTCCCCAAAAATAACTAAAAACCTTCATAGGACCTATAAGAAGCTTCACTGTAAAGGAGAATAATATCGGTTCAGCGGTTAGCGAGATCCTTCGGGACAGACAAAAAACGCTTACTACTTTATATACAGGACTAGCGGTTGTGCCCCTAGCATCTAGGAGCTCTAAATTCGAAGGGATATGGAAGGGCAGAAAAAAAGCTTAAAACCATACAAAGATTTAGCTATAAAAATAAAAAAAATTGTCTAAAACCATCTTAGGGCCTATACGAAACTTTCCTCTAAAGGAGAACCATATCGGTTCAGTGGTTAGCGAGATCCTTCGCTACAGACAAAAAAAGCATGGTACTTTATATAATAGGATAACCTGTAAGAGCGATGTACTTTGATTGGCAGACCCTATTCATAGAGTAGATGTGCTAACAATGCATTTTGTTTTGAAAACTATGCGAATGCGTGTTTGTTTATCATCTAGTTCATATATAAGGTTGAAATAAGTAGGCTCTAGCATTGGATATTAGGATATATAAGTTGGAAGGAATTTTAATGTTAGAGGGAGATTTGAAATCTGCATCAAATTTTAAGGATTTTTTTATAAAATTCGTTCTTTGTATAATTCTTTATCTAAAAGCGGAAATACAATTTAAGTTAAATAATTTTGACCAATAGGATAGGTGGATTGGAAACTACCTGTGCTCTAATTGATTGAATGATGTACTGCACTTATCCTTCTCCAATCAGAGCACAGATTTTTTTCCGTCCACCAATCACAGATGTTAAAATTAATTAACATAAATTGTATTTCCGCTTTTAGATAAAGAATTATACAAAAAACGAATTTTATAAAAAAAATTACTTAAAAGTTAATGCAGATTTCAAATCTCCCTCTAACATTTAAATTCTTTCCAACTTATATATCTTATTGGATATAGGATATACCGTGGATATAGTGACAGGGCAAAATTTAGGTTGCTAATATGGACCTCATTTATTGGTCAGATCGTCCATCCAGTAAGATAGGATGTGGTAAAGGGGGTGCAAGGTTTTTTTTATCCAGCTGCGAGTATCACTTTATCAGTGAACAAGAAAATATGATGCAACATCCAAGTAATAATATATCGATTAGGTTTTCAAATAAAAAAAAAAAAATTGGCCAAAATTTTACTTGTCGCATCTTAAGGGAAAATACAATTGCCTTTAAATTGATGCAAAACCTCAATGATGATACACAAAATTACCCCTTATTATATTATAACTATTAGACGATAGTTTTAAATAACCAACCAAGGTTTAATAAAAATACCCAATGTTACTAAGCTACCAAAAAAACAAGAAAAAATGGGGGTTTGCTATTGCTATTTAAAATTGCTAGCAATATTATAAGAACACTTGTATGGTTTTAAAGTTTACCTTTCGGTAGAACAGAGAATAACAAAGTTCTAAAGATAAACATTAAAGGTATACACAGGGATCTAAAGGGATAAGACAGTGGCAGATGTATTGATATTTACACACCCGATGATGATACACAAAATAACAATGGGTAGTTGAAGTGTTGGGACACTAAGCTTAATGAACCATGCTATTTAAATTTTAATAACAGTCCCTAAAGTTGTTAAGGCAACGAATAAGAAAACATTATTTCAAAACTTTGGGGACTAGTGTAATAAGCAGCCCAATGTCCCCTCCCTTTCTGGGTGTACAATAGGGCTAAGATTGTAGCTCTCTGCAAGAACGATTACGTCCAAAAGTTAAAAGGTTACTTTTTGCAATTTGTCCTTGTGTGGTATTCGGCAACCGTGAGCCATGCATATGGCACCCCTGACCGGGGTTCGGTGGAGGGTCAATGGCCCTCCCCCGAGTCCTGGGGAAGGGGTCTGACGACCCCCTCCCTATGCCTAGAATTAATGATTGAATCTGTCATGTTTTATTATGGTTAACTGTATTCTTAATTCCCCCCCACCCTTTCCAGGGATGGGGGATCATTATTGCCCAAACTGACTATTGTATATGTATTATAATGCTTTTATGTTATGATTATTTATTCCTATCCATGTAGTTATTGTTTGTTGTATATAGCTTTAGTATCCTTTAAACCTTCAATAAAGTGACAACTGAAATAGATGTTGATTATTATCTAGTGAATGCTAGAGAAGCGTAGCTTCTCTATAGTCAGGTGTCCACGTCTGTCACACTGCCGTAATCTAATTGAACTCCGGTGTCTGCCATTTATCCTCGGCGGATACCACAACTTTTGGTGACAGCTGTGTGAGATTACGGCAAACCACAAGTGTAGAGCAGACGCGCATCTGAGGCTAAGGTACTCCCAGCAGTGAAACTGGCAAAACTGACACAAGCAACCTGAATTACCCACCCTGGACAGCAAAGTCTAACTCTGCACCCGGCAGTTGTGGAAGCGAGACAGCGAAACCTGACGAAGAACCGCGAGAAGCACCGACATCTAACGGAGAATTGAGCGCTCAAAGGGCTGAAACAGGCCTGCGGACCGGCTGAAACAAGCCAAATAAGTGTAAACGGCTGAAAATAGGCCAACTTTACTGCACGAGATATCAGGATCCGAACCAGTGGCGCTAGCAGGACGGGACATTCCCTGCCGCCATCAGCCGGATTTGGATCAGCGGCGCTAGCAGGACGGGACATTCCCTGCCGCCGATAGGCTGAAACACGCCACATAGCTGCGAGCTGCAAGCCAACATAAGAGTGTAGTGCACCAAAACAGAGAAAACTACGTCAACTCCAAGTATCCTGAGAGGCTACAACGCAGCCGCCCATCTAGAAAACAGATATTATATCACATTTGCAGGGATTACCACCCTGGTGTGATGGCTAAACAATAGATTTATGAGCAAAGATTGGCAAACAAATTGTTGTGTTGTGATAAAACTAAAAATAGAACAGGCTTGGATTTATTGTGTATTGTGATAACAACTAAAAATAGAACAGGGTTGGTAAACAAATCTGCTATGTAATTGTGATAAGGACACAAATAGAAGCTAAATGTAATATAACAAAGCCCCTGATACACAATCTAATCACCTCAAGCCTACAGCACAACAACCATACACCCCTTATTCCAGAGGAAAGGGAGGAGCCCACTCTCCACTGAAGGAAATACAATCAAGGTGATATAATAGATAAGCCTAGGATTAAGGAGAAAAGGCACCATTACCTCATCACACAGTTATTTCAAACCCACAGCACTCCCCCCTTCCTCACAGGGGGAACGGACGGATTTACCCCCGTCCCCTCACGCGCTTCCCCCCTCCTACCCACACTAACCTAAGTCCGTCTACGGTGTGGAGCTAGTGACCGGGAACACAGAGCGCCATTTACGGACAGCGCAACGGAGTGCGGGAATATCATAAAATTCAACGGACAAGCGGACCAATGAGAGAGCGAGTTGAGGGATAAGTGCGCGTTTTACCCGTGTGCGCGGATTTGACGGTGCGTAAGCGCGTTGCAAGGACGGGAGATTTCACACACACACACACACACACCGGAGCGGAGCTACTCCAAAGCATATAACAGGGATATTTTTAGAAAAATAAAGAATTCTAAGCTCCCTCCCCCTAGCTATAGTGTGATAGAGGAAAACCAAATCAGTTCTTGACAGCAGTTCAGACCCTCAACATCTATCTACCCCTACCAGCCTACTCTACCACCTCAGAATCCAACTAGTGATAAACACAGCTAAGCTATATTTTTGTAACTAAACTACCAACCTAGTGATAAAAACAGTGTTGGCTGTTAGGCTAGAAAGCCTCTAGTGACAAACCATTTATTCTATTTACTTTATAACTTTGCGTCCCGCCGTTGAACCGTGCCCCGATGGAACAGCCGCAAGCGCCAGGAGGTGACCAAGCCCCAGGATGGCTCCAGGATGACCCTCAGCCGGCTCCAGCCGAGTACCGCAAGCTGATGCTGAGTAACCTGCCAGAGTTTAGAGGACCGCCCAAGCAATCCTGGAGTTCACATATCCGCAGACTCGAGATGTCATGGGCGGCTTACCGCGTGCCACCCCATGACTCCCTCAACCGCCGCAACGCCCTTTTACTGTCACTGGTAGGGCAAGCGGCGGAAATGGCGTCCCATCTGTTTGGCGAGGCAGGCCAAGCCTTGACCTACGAACAGGTCAAGGCCGAGTGTGAAATGCTATTTCGTCCTGCTTTTGAATCCCAAACGCTTAAACAAGCGTTTAGGGATTACAAGCAACACTCGACAGAACCTATACAAGCGTACATATCAACTAAGTGTGCCTTGTATAGGGACGCCTACGGCCATGAGGATCTCGAGTTGTTGGTGGACGAATTAAATCGTGGAATTCGTAACGCCAATGTAAAACGCATCATGATGGGACATGAAATTACGAGTGTACCTGAGTACACTCGTAAGGCCATGTTTACCGTCACCATGATTACCAAGCAACTGAAGGAAGGTGTGTGCTTAGTGGACTCGACCGACGGGCTGACTGGATCTGCCTGCATCCAGTTGCCCCAATATGACGAGTCGGAGCCAATGGAGATTGGCGCCTTGGCTCCGGGTCTCCACCAGATGGGGAGGGTCGCTCCAGATGACAAGGTTCCAGGTCGCTGCTTCCGCTGCCAGGGGAGAGGCCACAGAGCTCGAGACTGCCCGACGCCGATGGAAGTTAGCCTAGAGGAGAGACGCACCCAGCCACGCCGTGACCGTTCTGCCAAGTGCGAGCGTTGCCACTACGACGGTCACACGGCGGCCGAGTGCAGAGCTGACTGGGCCCAGGTAGCCAGCCGCAGGCGCACCGCCGACAAGGGTGCCCCTCCAGGGAAGCCCAGCAGAGTGGCCCACATGGAAGGGAGCGCGCCCCCAGCACCACCGCAGCAAGCAGCCGCCCCCAAAGCCGCGGACCGAGCCGACGGGATGCCGCAGTTTGGGACCGTTCCAGCTAGGATCAACGTACTGGGCGGCGCGGCTGAACCCAACCGGGTTGGCCTGGGCTTCAGTCTCAACCACCTGGGGCCGGAGCTGGTGCAACCCTACAACATCGCCGAGCCAGAAGTCCTGAGGCCCCAGCCTTTTAGCCTCAACATGATGGAGCCTGCTCGGCCGAGCCTACCCAGCAAGAGTGGAGGGGCGCTACCCAGCGTCCCTGAGACGATGTACGGGGAGGCCCTGGCGGCCGCTGAACGAGAGAGGCAGGAGGCGCTAGCCAGCGCATCAACATCGATGTATGGGGCGCCACCCGGCGCCGCCACCTGTGATGACTGGGGGGTGCTATCCAGCGCCTCCCACCTGGTGCCTGGGGCGACACCCGTCGCCGCCACCGAGATACCTGGATCCTGGAACGAGCCAGCCTCCAACCTGGTGCCTGGGGCGACAACCGTCGCCGCCACCGAGAGACCTGGATCCTGGAACGAGCCAGCAGTCCCAGAGGAAGGGGTGACACCCGTCACCCCCAGCCAGCCAGCGCCACCAGCCTGCAGGGAGAGCCCAACTACGTGCCATCCAGAGCCCCCTGCCAGCCGAAGGAATCCAACTACCCAGCAACCCCAGTCGAGCCAGGATAAGTTAAATTTGATAAACGTGTTGTATCCAAGCCATTGTAAAACCCCAGCCTTGCCTGTGCCCCCTGCACCAGAGGCTGGGGAGATTGAAATTTGGGAAAATAAGGACTTGCCTGTGCCACATGCACCTGAGTTCCTAGGGCAGGGGAGGGACGTGAGTAAGGGCGAGCCTGTGCCACACGCACTTCAGCCCCATGCCACTGGGCATGCCTTGGACCAGGGAAGGGACCACTTGGGGCTAGGGGAGCCGACACCCAGGCAAGTGCCAGTCGCCTGCCAGTCTGTCATTGGGGAGGGTATCGGGGTGCCCCGGCCACACAAAGATAACGCTCAATGGAAACTTGTATCTAGCCAGGAGCAGCCCAGCCGTGTCCAGCCCCAAGAAGCAGCCGTGACCCGAGCCGAAGATCCCCAGCCGCGTGTGCGAGGTAGATGGCTGCCTGGAAGCTTCTCTCACTGGTGGATGGTCCTGTGGGGCATCCTGCTGGCAGCCGTGTGGCCTACAACCAGCTACGTCCTGGTGGGATGGGACTGCGCCAACCCCACCCACGTCACAGCCTACAATAAGGAGAAGATGTGTAACACGGAACCCTTACACCAGGAGGTGCCCCTGGGCCATGAAGTACACGTCCTGCAGCAAGTCAAGGTGAGGGAAACAACAGGATACAGTTGCCAGCTCACTGTGTCCCAGTGGACATTCAGGTGTGGGGTATGGGGCCACCTCAAGGTGACCTCGGTCCCCACCCTCATGAGGCCAACCAAGATAGATCCAGAAACGTGCCGAGACCTGGCCAGGAACCGTGTCTACACGCTGCCAGGCAAGACCCAGCCACTGACGTTCCAACTGAACCATCCCCTGTTCTTCACCCTCGACATGGTGGGCGCCCTCGTCAACAGCCCCGAGGGGGTGGGTTGTGAGGGGGAGGACGTCCACTTCGAGGGCCAGCTGTACCGCAATGAATTAGTGCTCCAGGAGCGACGGCTGCTGGTTAAGGAAGAGACCTACGTAGTAGAGGATGGACGGGTGGAGTCCCAATCTGACCACCTGACCTTGGAGTGTCCCCATTCAGAGCTGTCCTGCATCACTGGGGAAGCCACCTACGTGTGGGATCACCTGGGGAGAGATTGCCCCTTGAGGCTGATTCGCAGCCTCCAGCCCAGCCTAGTGATGGATGCGTTCCTGGTTGACCATCAGGCCCAGTTTTTCATCAACATGACCAACCCCACCTCAATAGTGAACTGCGACTTTGAGGCCCATGCCACCAACCACCCAGCATTGTTCGTGGCAGCTGATCCAGCCACGGCAGCGCTACCCAGAGTATCGGCCAGGGATGTGGATGTTCCCCTGCAGGCCCAGATACATGCAGGTTATATTGGATTTACTCTGGAGACCCGCATGAAAAGCACAGCAGCAGAAGAAGTGGCGGCCAACTGCTGGAAGCTCCAGCAACTAGACCCGGCCCACCCGGTGCGCGTCCAGGGGAGCACGTTCTCGGTGCTGAGGGGAGATGTCCTGCTCCAGCTTACCTGCCAACGCAATAAATATGTTGTCCGTGAACACAAGGAGTGTTGGGACAAAGTGCCAGTAGAGCCCACAGGGTTTGTAGACGCCGTGACACGAGTGTACAGCGGCCACGCCACCAAGATTCCCTGCTCCTCCACCTACCCCCTGACTGTGCACGCGGAGGAAGGCTGGATAGAGTTAACCCCCGCTCCTAAGAAGAGGCCACCCCCGCTGGATACGCCTAGGCAGCTGTTGACAGAACCCTTGGATGACTTCAGTTCAGGGGGTTTGTATTCGCAGGCCGAGTTGAACGACTGGCAGCAGCTGCTGGCGTTCCCAGCATATAAGAGCGCCATGCTGACCGGCCTGTCCTATGGGTCATGCGTTCAGCAAGGCAGCTGTTCGGCCACAGGCGACCATGGGATAGTGTCCTACAACATCGACCGACTGGCGGAGGACGGAGAGGCCGCCCTGGATGTCTGGGCTGGGTTCAGACAAGCTATTCACGAGTGGGGAGATGGCGCAGCCATATTGTGTCTGCTGTTGTTGATCCTCAAACTGCTGGGGGACCTAACCATCATTTCCCTGGCAGCAGCACAGGGAGGCGTCCGAGCGGCCTTGAATGCGGTGTCACAAGTGTTCCTGTACCATCCAACTTTGTATAGGAAGGCCCTGGCTAGAGCCAGGCTCACCCATGCCAAGTCCCGGGACTTTTCAGTAGACTGGGATGCCATACCCATCGGCCGGGAAGCAGCCGAGGAAATGGTGTCCATGCAATCAACCGATAGCGGGCATGACCGCCCAGGTAGGCCAGGACCGCCCTCTGGCCGACCCCGCGGCCCCACGGGAGGGCAGGCCGCTGCCCAGACGGTCAACCTGGCAGCCAGTGCCCCAGCCGCGGCCAACAACAACCAGCATGCCCCACTGCTGAATGTCCCAGCAGCAACTGTGCCACCTGCCAACCTGACACCTGCCGGCGTTGAACAACGTGTCCAACCAAAGCCAGCCTCTGCATTCTACCCCACGTTGGGAGCCCACCAACCCTGAGGAACACTCACCACTAGGATTCCATTGAATCATTATCGCTTGTATATATATATTAGCCCTAAAGAAGCGGACCGAAGGCCTCAACCACTGTCGGAAGTCTGGTAGGGAATTCTCTCCCAGCCTTCCGAGGGGAGAGTTGTGGTATTCGGCAACCGTGAGCAATGCATATGGCACCCCTGACCGGGGTTCGGTGGAGGGTCAATGGCCCTCCCCAGAGTCCTGGGGAAGGGGTCTGATGACCCCCTCCCTATGCCTAGAATTAATGATTGAATCTGTCATGTTTTATTATGGTTAACTGTATTCTTAATTCCCCCCCACCCTTTCCAGGGATGGGGGATCATTATTGCCCAAACTGACTATTGTATATGTATTATAATGCTTTTATGTTATGATTATTTATTCCTATCCATGTAGTTATTGTTTGTTGTATATAGCTTTAGTATCCTTTAAACCTTCAATAAAGTGACAACTGAAATAGATGTTGATTATTATCTAGTGAATGCTAGAGAAGCGTAGCTTCTCTATAGTCAGGTGTCCACGTCTGTCACACTGCCGTAATCTAATTGAACTCCGGTGTCTGCCATTTATCCTCGGCGGATACCACACTTGGTTGTTCCATATAGTAAATCGCAGGCTTTAGGCTATATTCTGAGATAAAAAACCATTAATATTAATACATTTTAAACACATTACTTCAAGTGGCTACCCTCTTATTATCTAGGGGCTCTGTATTATAAGATTAAAAATTGCCTAAAACCATTCCAAGACCTACATCTTAAAAGGAAACAGCCTAAAACCCACTCTGAATCCCATGTAAAGCTTCACTAAATTGGAGAACTCAATCGGTATATATTGAAATCTTAATTTTCAGACAAAAACCTTACTACTTTATATTCTTAACTAGCGGCTACACCCCGAGAGGCCTCTAGATTTTTTTTTTTGGGGGGGGGGTGCCCCCCCCATCATTTTTAGTTTTAGTTAAAAAAATTTTAAAAAAAATATTTTTTTGGTGGGCGGGGATTTTTTTTTTTTTTTTGGGGGGGGGGTTGGGGGTGTCCCACCCCCCAAGAAAATAGTTATAAACCTTCCCGGGACCTATGAGAAGCTACCCTGTTAAGGAGAAACGGATCGGTTCAGCGGTTTGCGAAATCCTTCGGTACAGACAGACACACAAACATCCTGTTACTTTAGTATAAGGACTAGTGGCTGCGCTCAGACAAAAAAAAAACCAACTTTAAATTTAAGAAGTGCTTATTTTTCCTTAGAATTTTTAATATTTTGTAAGAACATAAATGTTCCCCTAATCTATGGCACCCCTTATCTTCCTATCTGAGACAAACTTTATATTTATATACATAATATATATATGTATATAATATGTTTTTCTAACTTTCATAAGTCTACAATAAATGGAAACATCATATTTTGTAGTTTTTGTTATCTATTATTGAACTATGGAACACAGTAATAGTGTCTGACTGATTATGACGTAACAAAAAAATTAGCCAACGAGAGGCCACTTTAAATTTTACCATAAGTCAATAACGGCCTCACAATGGCTAATTTTTTTTTGTTACGTCATAATCAGTCAGACACTATTACTGTGTTCGAACTATGTATTTTTCAAAGAAGGTGTCTTAACTTTTATTTTTATAGCTAGTCGGTGTTTTTAGTAAGTAGTAGATGTAAAATTTTCCATAGAATTTAGATATGCAATCGGTTTTTTTTTGTAGACCTCTTACTTTTTAAGTAATTTAATTTTTTTTAAATGAAGTCAGTTTTAAGGTACTAAAACGCAACAAAAAAAGAAGAAAATTGCCATTATAAGCAAAAAAAGTAAGATCTTTAATTTGACATCTTACTTTTTTAATTCTGTCAGGTAATTATTGAAAAAATAGATTTTTAAACCTCGGTTTAATCAAAACTTTTAACGTAATTATATCCTATCACAGGCATAAAAAATATGGGTTCATATATACCTTTAGAATCAGAATAAAAATAAAAGTTAAGACGCCTTCTTTGTGTAAATCCCTACAGTTTGGGTTAAACTCTACTCATCTCTCCAGAGAACTACAGCTTGTGGAGAATTTTGCTCTACCAGGATATTATCTACAAGATTTCAAGTACTTAAGACAGTTTGTCCTTTTTTTAAAAAAACGACAAACATGACTTAACTTAACATGTAATAAAATATGCACTCTCCTGCAAATTTCTCCACAAGGGCTAATTCTGTAGTTGCATTGCTCTGTAGAGATTCAAAAATTCAATATTGTGTCCTTATCATCATTGCTTGAGCATAAATTAAACAGTTTTTTTATTAGTTTTTTACCAAAATTGTAAGGTTTATATAGAAACCAACCTACCTGGATATCCTAGTCTGTGTTGTGTGTAGTTCACAGGAAGCTAAACAAGATGACCTACCTAGCTATATACCAACCTACTTGGATATTCTAGTCTGTGTGGCGTGTGGGCCACAGGAAGCTGAACAAGTTGACCTACCTAGCTATATACCAACCCACCTGGATATCCTAGTCTGTGTTGCGTGTGGGCCACAGGAAGCTGAACAAGTTGACCTACCTAGCTTTATACCAACCTACCTGTATATCCTAGTCTGTGTAGCGTGTGGGCCACAGGAAGCTGAACAAGTTGACCTACCTAGCTATATACCAACCTACCTGGATATCCTAGTCTGTGTGGAGTGTAGTCCACAGAAAGCTGAACAAGTTGACCTACCTGGCTATATAACAACCTACCTGGATATCCTAGTTTGTGTGGCGTGTGGTCCACAGGAAGCTGAACAAGTTGACCTACCTAGCTATATACCAACCTACCTATATATCCTAGTCTGTGTAGCGTTGTGGGCCACAGGAAGCTGAACAAGTTGACCTACCTAGCTTTATACCAACCTACCTGTATATCCTAGTCTGTGTAGCGTTGTGGGCCACAGGAAGCTGAACAAGTTGACCTACGTAGCTATATACCAACCTACCTGGATATCCTAGTCTGTGTGGAGTGTAGTCCACAGAAAGCTGAACAAGTTGACCTACCTGGCTATATACCAACCTACCTGGATATCCTAGTTTGTGTGGCGTGTGGTCCACAGGAAGCTGAACAAGTTGACCTACCTAGCTTTATACCAACCTACCTGTATATCCTAGTCTGTGTAGCGTTGTGGGCCACAGGAAGCTGAACAAGTTGACCTACGTAGCTATATACCAACCTACCTGGATATCCTAGTCTGTGTGGAGTGTAGTCCACAGAAAGCTGAACAAGTTGACCTACCTGGCTATATACCAACCTACCTGGATATCCTAGTCTGTGTTGTGTGTGAGCCACAGGAAGCTGAACAAGTTGACCTACCTAGCTATATACCAACCTACCTGGATATTCTAGTCTGTGTGGCGTGTGGTCCACAGGAAGCTGAACAAGTTGACCTACCTAGCTATATACCAACCTACCTATATATCCTAGTCTGTGTAGCGTTGTGGGCCACAGGAAGCTGAACAAGTTGACCTACCTAGCTTTATACCAACCTACCTGTATATCCTAGTCTGTGTAGCGTTGTGGGCCACAGGAAGCTGAACAAGTTGACCTACGTAGCTATATACCAACCTACCTGGATATCCTAGTCTGTGTGGAGTGTAGTCCACAGAAAGCTGAACAAGTTGACCTACCTGGCTATATACCAACCTTCCTGGATATCCTAGTTTGTGTGGCGTGTGGTCCACAGGAAGCTGAACAAGTTGACCTACCTAGCTTTATACCAACCTACCTGTATATCCTAGTCTGTGTAGCGTTGTGGGCCACAGGAAGCTGAACAAGTTGACCTACGTAGCTATATACCAACCTACCTGGATATCCTAGTCTGTGTGGAGTGTAGTCCACAGAAAGCTGAACAAGTTGACCTACCTGGCTATATACCAACCTACCTGGATATCCTAGTCTGTGTTGTGTGTGAGCCACAGGAAGCTGAACAAGTTGACCTACCTAGCTATATACCAACCTACCTGGATATTCTAGTCTGTGTGGCGTGTGGGCCACAGGAAGCTGAACAAGTTGACCTACCTAGCTATATATCAACCTACCTGGATATTCTAGTCTGTGTGGCGTGTGGGCCACAGGAAGCTGAACAAGTTGACCCACCTAGCTGTATACCAACCTACCTGGATATCCTAGTCTGTGTGGCGTGTGGGCCACAGGAAGCTGAACAAGTTGACCTACCAAGCTATATAACAACCTACCTGGATATCCTAGTCTGTGTGGCGTGTGGGCCACAGGAAGCTGAACAAGTTGACCTACCAAGCTATATAACAACCTACCTGGATATCCTAGTCTGTGTGGCGTGTGGGCCACAGGAAGCTGAACAAGTTGACCAGCTAGACCACTCAAGCACTGGCAATAAAAACAAGGATGATCAAGATGTATTAAAAGTCTTCAAAGTTTTTATTTTGTTTTCAAACTTATTAAGCCAGTACATAAAAAGACCACTAGTTAATTACAGACAAACAGATATTTTTAAAAACATTTTAATAAGAATATGCTACGATTTAATGAATTGGAGTAAGATTAATTAAGGGTTTGTTAAGTACATACTTACCACTGAGTATATAATAATAGAAATATTGACAATTAAAAGAAAATAATAAAATTTTACTTACATATCTGATCTGAATTGTGTGATGGTTCACTTCCACTTCCTTCATATTCTTCATCAGACTAGATAGATAGATAGATAGATAGATAGATAGATAGATAGATAGATAGATAGATAGATAGATAGATAGATAGATAGATAGACTTAGGTTTTTATGGACATGTAGATAAAATAAAACTATATTTGCTGAAATGTGAAGATTTATTTAAATGAGTGTAAGAAATCTGCAATTGAACTTTGTACAATGATGCTAATTTTTTCCTAAAAAATTCAAACTTTTGCCCTTGAGAATTTCCCCAAAATCTTAAGTTTGAGTAGTAATACCACTAACAATAAACAGGGAAGGAGGAGACATTGGGCTGTTTATTACACTAGTCCCAAAAGTCTTATAATAACGTTTTCTAATTCGTTGGTTCAACAACCTTTGGGACTTTTATTGAAATTTGATTTGTTGGTTCATTTAGTTGAGTGTCCAAAAATTGTAATCTACAGAAGGGGTTATTTTATCATCTTTGGGGATGTACATTAATTTATCGGCCATTGTGCTATCCATTTAGTTATCTGCTGACTATAAAGCTTTATTGTGCGCAATTCTAGAAAAAAATCAATCTATTTCCAACACAAAAAAGGCTGGGATAAACCTATCAATACCATGATACAATACAATACTACTAATACGTTTTTATCAAGATTCTCTATAACTTCAAGGGGCAGCTATCAGTGAAGTAATTTAACTACATATTTGTTTATTTTGCTAACGGCTACGCCCTTAGAGACGTCTAGGGGCACTAGAGGATAAGGATGAAGTGGGGGGCTAGGGTCAGCTTTACATTATACTTTAAAAAGAAATTTTTTAAAAATAATAGATTTAGCTTTTTTCCAAGGGTGATTTTACTTGATAAGGTGGAAGTACCATCCACCAAAATAGTTGTAAACCTTTCTTGGACAGACAAACAGACATACACACACACAAATAGACATTCTGTTCCTTTTACATAAGGATTTAATCTTTATATAATGACATTTTTACTTAGTTGTTTAATATTTATGTTTAGTATGAGTTAAAACTGTACAAGTGCCTCACCGTACGACAATCAGAGAGGGAGGTGACATTGGGCTGTTTATTACACTAGTCTCCAAAGTTTCTTATCCGTTGGTTTATCAATTTTGGGGACTTTCATTGAATTTTGATTGGTTGGTTCATGAACACTATTTGTCATCCACAGAAGGGATAATTTTATGTATGATCATTGGGGATGTATATAAATTTATCGGCCATTGTCTTATCCCTTTAGATCCCTGTCCCACAATACAATGAGAGTTTTTGTTGTATTTGCAATTCCATTATATGTTTTATGTCTACCAATATTGATATGAAATAACAATGGATTTATTATTACTTGGATCTTACACCAAATTATCGTGTACTCTAATAAAGTGAAACTTGTAACTTGCTAAAATAACGATCCACCCCCTTTACCCCCATACCCTTTCTCCTCCTGGATGAACGAACTGGCCAATAAGTGGTGTCTATGTTAACAACCTAAATGGACAACAATTTTTCCCCTGTCATAATATCCACGTGTATTTTATATTAATTATCTATAATACAAAGTAGAACGATGTCTGTCTGTCCGTCTGACCGTCTGTCCGTCTGTCTGTCTGTCCCTTAAGATCTCGGTAACCACTGAACCGATCGGATTCTACTCTTCAGGGTATCTACCTATTGGTCCTGTGGTGGTTTTAAGCTATTTTCTCGGGGGGTGGGACACCCCCAACCCCCCAAAAAAACAAAAAATCCCCCCCCATTTTTTTTTTTTTTTTTTTGAAGGAGATTTCCATGGTCCTTTACGCTTTTCGCAATAATTTTTTTTATCACCTCTTGGGGCAAAGCCCCTAGAGGCTAGGGGCGAAGCCGCTAGTATTGATATAAAATAACAAGGATACTTGTGTACACGAAAACATAGCAATTATCCTATTATATAAAGTAGTAACCGTTTTTTGTCTGTCCCGAAGGATCTCGCTAACCGCAGAACCGATATAGTTCTCCTTTACAGTGAAGCTTCATATAGGTCCTGGGAAGGTTGTAAACTATTTTTGGAGAGGGTGTCTTCACCCCCCTCCCCCCTAAAATATTTTTTCAACTCTTTGGAACTCAAATTTAAAATGGGAGGAGGTCGACATTTCCCCCTCCTACCAGTGCCCCTAGAGGCTTCTAGGGGGCGTAGCCGCTAGTCCTTATAATAAAGTAACAGGATGTCTGTCTGTACTGAATGATTTCGTTTACCGCTGAACCGATATGGTTCTCCTTTACAATATAGCTTCTCATAGGACCTGGGAAGGTCCATAACTATTTTGGGGTAGGGTACCAAAGCCCTCCCATGAAAAATAACCCCTAGAAAAAAACATCCTCCCAAAATTTTACTAAACTGAAAATAAAAAGGCCTTTTTGGGCGTAGCCACTAGTATGTATAGTATAATTAGATTAAGTAAAAATATTTAAACAAAATAACAAACAATAAATATAACTATTAATGTAAAAAAAAAACTATTTTTAAAAAGGTAGCTCAGTAATTCTTATTTTAAATTTTCAGATGCTCAGACGGACATACCCTGATTATATATAGTAGCTGTGCTACTCATATAATGTAATGGAAAATAATGCAACCTATCAATACAATTATCAGGGCTCGGCAGCCGAGCATAAGCCTCGGTGAAAGCGTCATTTTATAAATTCAGCTTGATGTCTAAACCTGTTCCTAACAAATTATCTTTAAGGAGAAAGCGTGAAGTGTCTTGTGTGACGTCAAAAAAATACGTCTAAATAGGAAGGATGAGAGGAGAAGTGGGAAAGGAAACCCCAAAAAAGAGATGGATTTTTATGACGTTACACATGACACTTTAGGCTTTCTCTCTTTTAGGACCTTTTTTGCACAAAAGCGACCTAATCCGCGGCTGAGGCACAGCTGCCTTGCCCTAACAATTATTGACCAATATAAAAATAATAACACACAAGTTATTAATTCTATGATTAAAGCAATAGGATGTAAGTATATACTATATACGTCAGTGTTAACTGAGACCATTTAATTTGAATTATGATCTTTAGGAAAGCTTTTTTCAGTATAGCTTCGAAACTGATAAATATCCACTGGATTAGAACCAAACAAAAACATCATGTATCGTATTGTATTGCGGACAACTCACCATGAAAAAAAATCACAAAATTAGTACCAGTTTTGTTTGCCCAGGACTTCGGCCCCATGGGTCTATTAAAAGTGGTATTAGTATTACAAAAAAAAACGAATCAAGGTGCTAAAATAAGTACCAGTTTTTTTTGCCCGGGGTAAAAGCCAACACCCTAAGAAAGACTAAAATACATAACTTTTGTGTCACTTTTGAGGAAGACGATTCCTGTGACGTCATATACATTTCAGAAAAAGAAAAAGGGAAGGGGGGAAGAAAATCTCTTCAAAAGAGATGGGAGAAAAGGGAATCGTCTTCCTCCAAAGTGACACAAAAGTTATGTAGTTAAGTCTAAAAACACTAAAATGGTTTTTGGCTATTTTCTTCATTTAAATCTCTTTAACTAAAAGCCTAAATGTGTTTCTAAACAGGCTATTTAGGGCCAAAAAAGCTCATCAATCTTATGCTTAAAATGCATTACCTTAAGAGTGTATTGCAATTTAAATTTTATATGTAAGTAGGTCAATTTTTACTGTTGAAGGAGTACAACAATACAAAGATGGAAATTTATTTGCGGTGTACTTTCCCCCTCGCATAAAAAATGCAAATTGCAAACAATGATGACAGCATCCAAAAAGCGATGCTCCAAAATCAGAAGGAAGGACAAACGAATAAAAACTCTTGCAGAGTGTCATAATTTAATTAACAGTACATTAATTTGTAAGTCAAAACAAAAATTTACTTAAATTTGTTGCAAAAATGCGCTATTACAGGATACAGTAAAAAGACATACTTCCATATTTAGAATTTGGTTATAGAGATGCCTGGCTTATAATATTGTTGTATCTTGTTGTCCTAGGAATCATTAATCAACAACTAAGATAAATAGGATAATTATATCATATAAAAAGTTGTTGTCAATAAGTTAAAAAATCAGTATGTCTTAAATGGACGTACAAATTTGTTGGTAATGATTATACTTCATATAGGAATCACCATGAAGAGTTTGAAATCGATAGAAAAACTCTAACATTTCTAAATTAACGAAAAATAATTACAAAAAGAAGGAAAAATATTTACATATGCGGAATTAAATGCCCACCGATTTATTTATATGCATTGCCTATTTAAATTAAACTGGGTTAAACCTTTATGTTAAGAAATGGTTGAAATCAGTCCAAGTCATTGATTTCACTCAAAAAGCAAAGCATCTCTTTTAGGGTGGGGCGATTTTGGATTTTCACATTAGTAGACATTGGGCCAATATAAAACCCTATGAAACTTGAAAGAGGTTTTTTAATCCAAAAACAACTGGCGCGCGGGGAGTATAAAATGTGAAACTTTTGAAACTTGAATGGGGCTTATCATACAAATATATGACTTCCACAACTTATGATAACAGTAAAATCTAAAAAAAGGGGGGGAATGGACCCACTCTAATATCTTTATTGATCCATTCACATGTAGCACAGCCATCCTTATGTTTGATTATGTAAAGTGCCAGTAACTTAGTTGCTTATAAGCAGACTTTAAAGTTTCAAAATATCTATTTATTGGTTAAAGATAAATATGATATGTATACTATGAGAATGGTTCTCATTTACAGTGAGGCTTTTTATAAGTCCTGAGATGGTTTTAGGCTTTTTATTGGTTAATAACTAATATGTTTATTTACGTAAAACATGTTTAGTTTGTTAGCTAATTTATAGTTCAATTGGTTAGAATTAAACTGAAATTTAGGGTGGAAGTTTAGACCAATGAAGTAAGACATTATTGAGAATAATGAAATCATATGATTGTAATAGGTTTGATGAAGCAGCTTTTAGTGCCAATAAAAAATGACGTCATACATTACAAATGACCAATGATAGACAGTATATACATTTTAATTGACAAATGGTAGGCCAGTATGACGTCATTTTTATAGGCACTAAAATCCGCTTAAGATTTTATAAACAAGAAAGCACCTGTCCAGAATAGCCACTGCCCTCCTCTTGGTCTTCAAACCTAAGAAATTGGAAAATAATTAATAAATATTTCGAGATCAAAACGCGTTAGTTTTTAAGCATCTAGGAGATCTATATCCGGAGGGCACAAAAATAGTCTAAAACCATCTCAGAGCCTATAAGAGGTTTCACTGTAATAAAGAACCATATCGGTTCAGCAGTTAGCGAGATCCTTTGCTACAGACAAAAAGGCTTATTACTTTATATTATAGGTTATAAGTAATATAAATATATATTTTTCTTCAGTAAAGCAAAACATCATGCAACTAATATTTTACGGTAAAATTTGAAATTATATGATTAATTCTGGTTGTTAGCCCCGAGGGGCCAAGAGCCCTGTATAACAAAACTGGTATTAATATTATGATGTTTACTTTAGTATTCGTGGGAAATTGTCTGTAATACGATGTTATTTATGATCTTTTAGTATGGCCGAGAACCGGTTCAAATCATGCGGATATTAATCGGTTTCAGAGTCATACTGGCAAAATCTATTTATCACTTTGTGTACAAAATTGACAAAAGTACTTCAAAATACATTATTTTTTTTCATCAGAGTTAAAAGCTTCGCCTCTTGTAGTTAAGATTGATAATTATTAGGGTTGGGCCGGATATCAGGCCGGATAACGGTTATTGAAACTGTCCGTATATCCGGCAAAAAAAGTATCCGGCCCAACTCTAATAATTATTGCATCTAAAATATTTACCTATTAGTGTTGTCGACAGGCTTTTGTTTTTCATCTTTGGTTTCTAAAGTAAAATAATTTATGTAGGTTTGATATTAGCAAAACATGCGATATACATCAAAAGGCTTGGGTTAATAAAACTGTTATTGATTGTATGATTTGTAAAACATATTTGTCTGTAATACGATGCCATATATGTTTTTTTTATAGTGGCTGAGAACCGTTTCTAATCCAGCGGACAAATATCGGTTTTTAAAGTCATGCAGGAAATTTTTTTAAGCTAGTTGACTGGTTTAAAGCACCAGTTCAAAAATTAATGATTCTTATTTTAGCTAGAGTGGCCTTCTAATTCCCTATTATAAGTTATTCAAAAGTTAATCTTATATAACAGCCAAACAATGTAAGTTTCTAACAGACAAACATTTTCAATTTTATAGTAGCTCTGCTATTAAAATATGGATTATTACCTTTCGATTTTGGAATGTAGGGTTTCGGTAGCGAACACAACTCACTAAAATACAAAAGAAAAATGAGAAATTTAATTCGACGATTTTTAACTTTGACAATTCGAAGATTTTTCTATTACAGTTTGATTATGAGTATTTTTATATCCCTCTATTAATTAAAAACAAGGATGACAACATCCATAAAAGCGAAGCACTGAAACGGTAAGACAAACGGACATTATCACTTGTATTTTGTCAGAACTGAATTAGCAGAATATAAATGTATAAGAGTCGAAGCAAAACTATAAGCAAATTTGTTGAAAAACTGCTTGATACAGGTTAATGTTTATGGACATACTTACATCTTTAGGACTTGATTATAGAGTTTCTTCGCTTTTAATATTGTACTTTGTTGTCCCAGGAATCAATATACCAAAAATCAGATCAAACGGATAATTAGATCACATAAAAATTTGTTGTTAAAAAAGTAGAAAAATCAACATGTTTAAAATGGACGTACAGGCATTCTGGTAATAATTATAGAGTTGCTACGCTTTCTAAATCGTACCTAACTACTACAGGAATCATCATAAAAAGTTTGAAATCGATAGGACAATTCTAACATGCCTAAACTAAACTAAAGAAAGCTATCTGTCTCGAACGGACGGACGTACGGACGGACCGACCCTAATTATAGAAAAGCTTCGCTTTTAAAAATAAATGTTATCAGGGATGTTATCAGTGTTCAGTGGCATTTTTCATGTTTTAAATAGCTCGATCTAATGCATTTCACGGTAAAATATTCCTGGTAACGATTATCCCCCAAAAATAGACTAACTTTAATGGCTGCTAGCAGCTAAACGGCTTGACGTACTTGTCATGCCTGCACACTGTGTTTAGCGGCATAGGAAGGTCTATACATAGCTTAGATCCAATGATGCACAGGGAAAGCTTCATAGATTTTTTTGAGATAATCGTTACCATTAACATTTTACCGTGAACTGCACTAGATCCGACTAGGTATCTATTGTAATACTCAACATAGTTGACCTAATTTCTAAATGAAAGGATTAAATCTTATTAAAAAATACCTTACCCTGTAATATTCAGGGAGTAAGGATCCTTGGAGTGGAAACTATACTTGGTACCCAAAGTTTTAGAAAACAATTTGGATTAAACTATTTGGGAACACAGTAATAGTGTCTGACTCATCATGACGTAACAAAAAAAATTAGCCAATGAGAGGCCACTAAATTTTACCATTGGTCAATAACGGCCTCTCATTGGCTATTTTTTTTGTTACGTCATAATCAGTCAGACACTATTTGGGTACTTTTATGAAATCCTGGTTTGTTGGTTTAAACTTGCATTAACCAAACGTTTCAACAGAAAGGGTAATTTTGTTTATCATTCATAATAATGTTAGCAGGGGCGTCCAAGCTTTTTTATTTAGAGGAGGTAAAATTTTTTTAAGGGGGAGGGGTAAAATGGCGCTGGACATTTTTTTTACCCCCACCCCCCCCAAAAAAAAAAAAAAAAAAAATTACCCCGGGGGTAATAATTGCTTGGGGGGGGGGAGGGGGTAATTACCACTCCAAAGCAAATGGAAATTTTTTTTAGGGGGGGTAATCAACCCTTTACCCCCCCCCCCCCCTTGGACGTCCTTGGATGTTAGCCATTTTATCGTCCATTGTCCTATACCTTATAAGCTCACTGGTGAATACAGGAATCTAAAGGGATTAGACATTAGGGGATAAATTGAAGTACATCCCCAATGATTATACACAAAACTAACTATCCTTTCTGTAGAAGTTTAAACTTTGGACACTTCAATCACTGCACTGGTACAACCAATCAAAATTCATTTAGAGTCCCCAAAGTTGTTTAGCCAACGAATAAGCAACTAATAAGACAAAGTGAATTATAGAGTATCTTCGCTAACAAAAATGTAATAGTAATCTGTAATACAGTTTTTGTATAAGAAAATAGAAACATAATAATCAGAAATACATATGATTAATCTTAATTATGGGCATCTAATTGTATTTATTATTACTTGGATATGGCACCAGATTTTTATGTACTCTGATAAAGTGATACTCGAAGCTGGCTAAAATAAAGATACCCTTAACCATCCCCTTTAACGCATCCCCTTACCTTCTACTGGATAAACAAACTGACCAATAAGTGAGTTCTATATTAGCGAGCTAAATTGACGACAAATTTTCCCCTGTCAATATATCCACGTATTCTACATATATCCATTAATTTATGATATATTTATGATTGAGAGTATGTCCAACTACACATGCATTTATACATTAATCCTTATATAAAAGTAACAGGATGTCTTCTAGATTTATGTTTGTAACTTTTTAGCAAAAGTCTTGATAAATAAACGATGAACTGATATGGTTGTCATTCAAAGTGAAGCTTCCAATAGGTTAATGGAAGGTTTACATCTTTCTAGGGGAAAAAATGAAGTTAGGGTCGATTTTTAGGATTTGATTATAAATATGCTTCGCTTATAATATGGTACATTGTTGTCCTAGGAATCATTACATCAAAATCAGATGAATGAAATAAAATTATCATACAAAAAGATGTTGTAAAAAAGTTTAAAAATTAGCATGTTTTAAATGGACGTACCGACTTTCTGGTAACGATTATAGAGTTGCTACGAACGGACTGACCCTTATCATAGAAAACATTCCCTTTCAAAAATAATTTTTCAAAAGATAGTTTGTGCAAAAATATTGTGTCTACTAGATGTATTTTTGTTTAATCTATGAATAATTTGTCTACTAGATGTATTTTTGTTCAATCTATGAATAATTTGTCTACTAGACGTATTTTTGTTTAATCTATGAATAATTTGTCTACTAGATGTATTTTTGTTCAATCTATGAATAATTTGTCTACTAGACGTATTTTTGTTTAATCTATGAATAATTTGTCTACTAGATGTAATTTTGTTCAATCTATGAATAATTTGTCTACTAGATGTATTTTTGTTCAATCTATGAATAATTTGTCTACTAGATGTATTTTTGTCCAATCTATGAATAATTTGTCTACTAGATGTATTTTTGTTCAATCTATGAATAATTTGTCTACTAGATGTATTTTTGTTCAATCTATGAATAATTTGTCTACTGGATGTATTTTTGTTCAATCTATGAATAATTTGTCTACTAGATGTATTTTTGTTCAATCTATGAATAATTTGTCTACTAGATGTATTTTTGTTCAATCTATGAATAATTTGCTAACTAGATGCATTTTTGTTCAATCTATGAATAATTTGTCTACTAGACGTATTTTTGTTTAATCTATGAATAATTTGTCTACTAGATGTATTTTTGTTCAATCTATGAATAATTTGTCTACTAGACGTATTTTTGTTTAATCTATGAATAATTTGTCTACTAGATGTAATTTTGTTCAATCTATGAATAATTTGTCTACTAGATGTATTTTTGTTCAATCTATGAATAATTTGTCTACTAGATGTATTTTTGTCCAATCTATGAATAATTTGTCTACTAGATGTATTTTTGTTCAATCTATGAATAATTTGTCTACTAGATGTATTTTTGTTCAATCTATGAATAATTTGTCTACTGGATGTATTTTTGTTCAATCTATGAATAATTTGTCTACTAGATGTATTTTTGTTCAATCTATGAATAATTTGTCTACTAGATGTATTTTTGTTCAATCTATGAATAATTTGCTAACTAGATGCATTTTTGTTCAATCTATGAATAATTTGTCTACTAGATGTATTTTTGTTCAATCTATGAATAATTTGCCTACTAGATGTATTTTTGTTCAATCTATGAATAATTTGTCTACTAGATGTATTTTTGTTCAATCTATGAATAATTTGCCTACTAGATGTATTTTTGTTCAATCTATGAATAATTTGTCTACTTGATGTATTTTTGTTCAATCTATGAATAATTTGTCTACTAGATGTATTTTGACAATATGCTTTGAAGTCTGAGTGTACCATTAGTTTGGTTTTACACAAAACAAATATGTAAGCAGTGGCGTGCGGTAGTGGGTGTCTTCACCCCCTTATACAGGGTGTTTTTTTTAATAAGACAAAAATATTACTTAATTTAACCCACTTGCCATTGACAGAAGTTAATGATCTATATCTTAATTTCTTCATTGGGTTGGGGAGTTTTGTATAAGAAAAAAAAACTTAGCGATTTTTTACAAATAATGCCTTAAAAACCGGTTTTTCCAAAGTACCTATTTTTGGAAGATTTTTGGATCATGACAAATTTAAAGGGTGTGCAAAAATGCATACATTTTTAAAATTTAAATTGCACAGCTTGTGTTAATAGTAGAAAATGTTACGCACACCGTTAGAATCATCATAAACTCAGGTTTTTAGATATTTAAGAACTATTCCTGTGATACGCATAGTTCAGGAGCTACGTGGTAAAATGTCCCAACTGACTTGAAACTTTCCAACCTTTCTCACATTTTCCAACGTAGCTTCTATACTACAAATAGCATAAGTATGAAACATATATTTCTAAAAACTAGAGTATATGACGATTCTAACGGTATGCATAGCATTTATCTACTATTAACACAAGCTGCGGAATTTAAATTTTAAAAATGTATGCATTTTTGCACACCCTTTAAATTTGTCATGATCCAAAAATCTTCCAAAAATAGGTACTTTGGAAAATCCGGTTTTTAAGGCATAATTTGTAGAAAATCGCTAAGTTTTTTTTTCTTATACAAAACTCCCCAACCCAATGAAGAAATTGAGATATAGATCATTAACTTCTGTCAATGGCAAGGGGGTTAAATTAAGTAATATTTTGTCTTATTAAAAAAAAACACCCTGTACATTTAAATTAGGAAAGTTTTTTCCTCCCATTTCATCACCCCCTAATGATTTCACACATTCCTGGTGAATCGCTGTGCTCGCCACTGTTTATATTTTGGAATTCTTATTTTAATAATCACGGAAGTCAAAGTTTTTTTTGGGGATGGAAGGGTATTTTTACTTTTAGGGTTAATAAACCTCCCAAATAGAAAAAAATGTTCAATTAATAATTCAAACTAATCGGTCAAGCGGATAACTCATCCGAACGATCGGACAAACATCGTTCTACTTTGTATATTTTGAAATCAATCCAAATAGGGGGGGGGGGGGTCAGTTTTTCTTTTTATTTTAAAGTCAGGTTGGATGAGGTCATATTTGATACTGCAGGGTTAGGGCACCCTGCAAGGTTTAGGCATATCAGAAAAAATATTTCCTCCCCCTTATCTTCAGTTTATTTGAAAACAAGGGGAAGGGGGGCAAGGGAGATTCAGTAGACAATTTGACGGAAAGCACCATTTTAATTGAGTATTTCACAAATGATTTATTTTTGAAAAATGTTTGTATTGTTTTTAACGTCTTTAGTATCTTCCAATTCATTGTATATTGTTTACCAGGGATCTAAAGGAATAAGACAATGGCCGATAAATTGATGTACATCTACAATGCTAATACACAAAATTACACCTTCTGTAGATTACAATACTTGGTTGAAACGTTTGAACGCTCCACTAATTGAGACAACCATTCAAAAGTCCCAAAAGTTTTCAAGCCACGGAATACGAAAACATTATTGTAAAACTTTGACTAACCTGACATCTTCCGGATATTCTGACACTAGAATCTGCTCTATATCTCCCTAAAACATATCATTAAATTATTTTGGATTTTCTAAGAAAGCATGTAAATACCTATAGATAAATAACATGGAACATATTTAACGCATCATATAACGCAATAAAAATATTAGACAGAAACCAGTTTTGTAAGTTCCGGGCTAACAAAACTGGTATTGATATTATGATTTTTATTTTAATATTCGTGGAAAACTGTCTGTAATATGATTCTATACATAACTTTTTAATATGGCTGAGAATTGGATTTAATAAAATTAATATCAATCGATTTCAAAACTGGAAATACTTTTTAGAAAACATTAATGTTATTTTTGCTTTCAAATTATGAGATCAACATTGTGTTAAAATACAAGTTTAATTCTTAAAGTAAAGGAATATGGAGGGCATTAGCTATATGTAACTCTTAAGGACTCTGTCCCGATTTTTTATTGGATCTTTGATATTAGCTAATAGCGTCGAAAGTTAAAACACAGCCTACAAAAGAAAGTAACTTACTATAAAATGAGAAGGGTCGCCCGGCACCACCTGGGACATGTAGTTCTTTGAATTATACATCTATACTTAATACTTATACATTTATTGTTTGATTCTTTGTTTAAAAATTTGCAAAAAGAATTAGTCAGCAATTTGAATTCTCAAAAATTATGCTGAAATTTCTTGTATAAAATATTTGAAGAAAATTTCATAAATTGTGCTCAAATTAGAAATAATCAAATAATCGTTTTGTTTGTGTTTTATCGTATAAGGAAAAGTAGAAAGGTTTTTTTCTGTAGATTAAGATTTCACAAAACCGATGCAGTTCTCCATTTTAGGGAAACTTCGCCTAGGTCTGTGGATGGTTTTGGCTATTTTTGAGAAACTTTGAATATCCAGTTAAAAGTTTTTAAAATGTTAAGGGGAACAAAATTTTAAAGTTTAAAACAAAAAAAAGTAAAATGTTTTAGTCATCAACAAACAAAGTTTTTATAATAGTTATTTATTGTGTAGTATCATAGACAGCTTTCCGCAGATATTAAAATGATATATGTAGTTTTGTTAGCGCCTCAAGAGTCAAGGGGCCCAAGGACCGGGGTAACAAAACTGGTATTTATTTTAAAATTCGTGGAAAATTGTCTCTTATACGATGTTATACACCACTGTGGGCTAGAATTGAATCAAGACAAAAGTAAGTGCCGAGCCCTGGGACCTATGTATGGTGAAAATAGACATAAAACCATGATGATTCCAGGTAAAACCAAAATATTTCAGCGGGGTCTTTTTGTTTTATTTCAATTTTAAGTTCTGAAAAAAAAATGAAAAAAATATGAAAATCTTTAATAAAAAACAAACAAAAACTGTTTTTCAAAATTTTTTTTCACTAAAAGATACAAACAACTTATATACATACTATAAGCTTTAAAAAAATCAAAATTTTCAAATTTAGGACTGCCTTTCCAAGGTTAGAAGAAAAATCCTAACAACGAATTCTAACATATTTCTGATCAACATAGCAATAAAACGTCTTTTGCTAAATCTTTAACATCAAAATTAAATAGCACTTACTAAAGACTTTTTTTCATTTAAACTTATACTTTTTACATTATTTAACTTTTAAGATTGTGTTTTTTTTTAAAGAAAGGTTGCGTGATTTTTTTTCTCATAATTAATTTATCTTAATATGCTGCATTATAAGTGACTGACATTGTAGGCTGTGATGGCTTAGAAAACTCAATACCAGTTTTGTTAGCCCAGGCCATCGGCCCCTCGGGGCCTACAAAACTAGTTTTAATCTTTTTATTTTTATTTTACTATCTGCTAAAAGCTGTCTATAATCCCATACAATAAATAACTATTAAACATACCAATTAAAGTGAAATAGGGATCTTAAGGGATAAGACAAAGGATGATAAATTGATTACTCCTTCTGTAGATTAATATTATTGGTTAAAAAGTTTGGACTTTGCATGTTTGAACCATCAAATCATTAATCAATTCATAAATTATCAAAAGGATGAGAAAATGTGTTTATAAAACTTTGGATATGATTTACAATTCTATGTCCAGTTCACTCCCTCCCTCCTTCGTTAAACATACACTTATATATAGACAGCAAGACATCCTGTTACTTTTTGTCTAGAGTTTTAGGATCTTTTGTTCTATCATACAAATTATTTAAATATCCTGTTTTGAAAAGCAGAATGCCGTTTTAAAATTTATTTTGCTAATTATAAGAGGGAGGGGACATTGGGATGTAAATCACACCAGTACCGTCGTTAGCTCAAAAAAATTGTGTACTTTTACTAAAATTAATGGAATGGTTTCAAACTAATATTTTACAAACATATAATCAAACAATAATTTTACATAAGAAATGGTTAGTTTCCTTGTCATAATTTGTGGAAATCTACATGTATCACTTTATTGTCCTTTGTCTTATCCCTTAAGATCCCTGAAAGAAAGAAACAAGGATGACAACATCAATAACATGGATGAGATGGGAATATGGACAAGCAGTTTTAAAAAGAATTTCTTTAAATCCTGAAACCTTTCTTGCGTATTTTATAATTTTAATATTTATAGACCTTGACTGATATACAAAGTAAATTGTTTAGGGAATCTTCACAAAAAATGCAGCCGTCTGTCTTGAATAGCTGCTATACAAATTAAATTTCCCCTGAAAACAGACAAAAACAAAACTATTCAAAAGTACCCATAGTTGTTAAGTCAAAGAATAAGAAATGTCTTTATAAAGTTTAGAGACTAGTTTATCAAACAGTCAATTGTCCTCTCTATTTCTGGGACACATTCCATATAAGTTTCATTTTTAAAAAACCTAGAATAAACAAAACAAAATATTTTTACTAAAATATAAGCCAACGAATAATAAATTATTATTATAGAACTTTTTAGACTAGTGTTATAAACAGTCCAAAGCCCCCTACCTCCAATGTATGATAAATAATTGATTTTATACATGATAAATGCATGCAAATCGGCAAGAAGGGAGGAAAAATGTGACTGTTTATTTGTTTGTGTAGCCATTGTTTCTTAGTGTTTGGACCTAAGTAGTAATGAAGAAGGATGAAACACTTTTGTTTAGCTACTAGGGCTATTAAGCTCCACGCTCAAGTATATTATACCTTGACCCGCTGTCACAAGTGAGCTACTCTTTATTACCTCACCCTCGCCGAGTATGGCATGTGACTATAAATTATACTGGTACCAAAAGTTTTTATAGACACGTTATCTAATTAGTTAACTGGTCTTTTATTAAATCTTAATTGGATGGTTCAAACTAGCAGTGTCCACACAAAAGAAAACTTTTCCTATTTCTAAGAATCTTTACAGTTCTTATGTCCCCTTCTTCCCTGTTGTTTTGTTGTTTACAATTAAATTATACTGATAAATAAATTCTTCAATTTATGAAATGGTAGACTTAATATGGATCAAGGGGACATTGGAATGTAAAATTTGCTGGTACCCAAAGTTCTTTATAAATATTTTCTCATTCATTGGTTCAAAAACTTTGGGAACTTTATTTTTCATCTTGATTGTTTGGTTTATACTATTAGTCTTGGTATGTTTTATTGATAATTTATGAATTAATTAATGATTTGATGATTAAAACATGCAAAGTCCAAACTTTTTAACCAATAATATTAATCTACAGAAGGAGTAATCAATTTATCATCCTTTGTCTTATCCCTTAAGATCCCTATTTCACTTTAATTGGTATGTTTAATAGTTATTTATTGTATGGGATTATAGACAGCTTTTAGCAGATAGTAAAATAAAAATAAAAAGATTAAAACTAGTTTTGTAGGCCCCGAGGGGCCGATGGCCTGGGCTAACAAAACTGGTATTGAGTTTTCTAAGCCATCACAGCCTACAATGTCAGTCACTTATAATGCAGCATATTAAGATAAATTAATTATGAGAAAAAAAATCACGCAACCTTTCTTTAAAAAAAAACACAATCTTAAAAGTTAAATAATGTAAAAAGTATAAGTTTAAATGAAAAAAAGTCTTTAGTAAGTGCTATTTAATTTTGATGTTAAAGATTTAGCAAAAGACGTTTTATTGCTATGTTGATCAGAAATATGTTAGAATTCGTTGTTAGGATTTTTCTTCTAACCTTGGAAAGGCAGTCCTAAATTTGAAAATTTTGATTTTTTTAAAGCTTATAGTATGTATATAAGTTGTTTGTATCTTTTAGTGAAAAAAAATTTTGAAAAACAGTTTTTGTTTGTTTTTTATTAAAGATTTTCATATTTTTTTCATTTTTTTTTCAGAACTTAAAATTGAAATAAAACAAAAAGACCCCGCTGAAATATTTTGGTTTTACCTGGAATCATCATGGTTTTATGTCTATTTTCACCATACATAGGTCCCAGGGCTCGGCACTTACTTTTGTCTTGATTCAATTCTAGCCCACAGTGACACAATTTTTCAGTATGGCTGAATACCAGTTCTAATCCAGCGGAAATCTATCGGTTTCAAAACCATACTGGAAAATGTTTTAGTCATCACAGAACAAACTTTTGTAAAATCATTTAGATCCGTTAAAAAGTTAGGAAAAGTTGCCATACTTAAATTTAGATGGATAGATGGATATAAACTCACTCAGGGATCTTAGGGGATAAGACATTGATAGACATCCCCATTTAGGATAAACAAAACTAGATTGTAGATCGAAATTATTTGTCGAAAAGTTAGGACACTACTAGTTTGAAATCAACCCCAAGTTTTTGAGCAAACGAATGAGATAACGAGGTTATAAAACTTTGGGTACCAGCATAATTTACATTCAAATGTCTCCTCCCTCCCTTGATATACCGGATTAGCTTAAATAAATCCAAAAACCTTAAATGGCGAAGCTTTGATATAATTAATATCTGTTGGTCATAAGGATGTTCCCCAACTATCTATCTATCTATACTTGGAATATATAGCCAATAGCAACATCTGAATGTTCCCCAACTATCTATCTATCTATACCTGAAAGAGATAGCCAATAGCAACATCTGAATGTTCCCCAACTATCTATCTATCTATACCTGGAAGAGATAGCATCTTAGCAACTATCTATCTATCTATACCTGGAAGAGATATCCAATAGCAACATCTGGAGTTCCCCAACTATCTATCTATCTATACCTGAAAGATATAGCCAATAGCAACATCTGGAGTTCCCCAACTATCTATCTATCTATACTTGGAATATATAGCCAATAGCAACATCTGAATGTTCCCCAACTATCTATCTATCTATACCTGAAAGAGATAGCCAATAGCAACATCTGAATGTTCCCCAACTATCTATCTATCTATATCTGGAAGAGATAGCACTTAGCAACATCTGGATGTCCCCAACTATCTATCTATCTATACCTGGAAGAGATAGCCAATAGCAACATCTGGAGTTCCCCAACTATCTATCTATCTATACCTGAAAGAGATAGCCAATAGCAAATCTGGAGTTCCCCAACTATCTATCTATCTATACCTGGAAGAGATAGCCAATAGCAACATCTGGATGTTCCCCAACTATCTATCTATCTATACCTGAAAGAGATAGCCAATAGCAACATCTGGATGTCCCCCAACTATCTATCTATCAATACCTGGAAGAGCTATCTTATAGCACATCTGGATGTTCCCCAACTATCTATTTATCTGTACCTGAAAAAGATAGCCAATAGCAACATCTGGGTGTCCTCCAACTATCTATCTATCCATATCTGGAAGAGCTATATTATAGCAACATCTGGATGTTTCCCAACTATCTATCTATCTATACCTGAAAGAAATAGCCAATAGCAACATCTGGATGTTCCCCAACTATCTATCTATCTATATTTAGAAGAGCTATCTTATAGCAACATCTGGATGTCCCCCAACTATCTGTCTATCAATACCTGGAAGAGCTATCTTATAGCAACATCTGGATGTCCCCCAACTATCTATCTATATATACCTGGAAGAAATAGCCAATAGCAACATCTGGATGTTCCCCAACTATCTATCTATCTATACCTGAAAGAGATAGCCAATAGCAACATCTGGAGTTCCCCAACTATCTATCTATCTATACCTGGAAGAGATAGCCAATAGCAACATCTGGATGTTCCCAAACTATCTATCTATCTATACCTGAAAGAGATAGCCAATAGCAACATCTGGATGTTCCCCAACTTGTAGTTTTCTAGTTTCATTGGTAGTTCCAATATTTTCTTTGTGGATATTAAGTCTGCTTGTTAGAGTTGTGACCCATCTGAATAATAATAAACATGATAGCTTCCATAAAAGCAAAGCACTCGTTAAAAGTTAAGCATAATACATTGCAAAACATCGCTTGAATACAAGAGACTGTTTAAGGACATACTTACCTTTTAAATACTTCATAATAGAGTTTCTTTGCTTATAATATTGTTTTCCTAGGAATCATTATTATTACAAAAATCAGATTACATCATGCAAAAAATTAATGTCAAAAAAGTTGAAAATCATCTTATTTTTAATGAACGAAAGGACATGCTTGTAATAATTAGAGAGTTGCCACGCTTTCTAAATAATAACTTAAAGTGACAGGAATCGTCAGACAAAGTTTGAAATCCATTGGACAATTCTAACCTTACCAAGTAACAAGCTATACTTCACGGACGGACAATTTTAACATGGATAAAATATCATGACACAATACTTGACAACAATTGATCAATCTGCTTATCTATCTATCTATATACATATATAATATATATCTATCTATCTATCTATAAATCTATCTAAACTAGATGTTCAGCATAAGTGGAATAATATTTCTATTTGAAATTGAAAGATTTACATTTCAAAGCTTTAGCCCAATAGTTTTCATATCAAAGTATGGTTTAGTATGGTTTCACAAAATAGAGGTTATTTAGAGTCATCATTTATATTTATATATATTTTTGTTACATTAACACTTAACAGTCGGGCCCCTTGCCGCACCTTAATCGGTCGGGGAGGGGGGGCGTTCAACGCCTCCCCTCCTCTATTATCTCAGTTCCTATTAGAGCTAGAGGGCTAATTGTGAAAGTCCCCTGTTTCATAATGAATTTACGACCTTTTATAAGTCAAAGTCAATTTTCGCTTCCTTTACACTTTTATTTAAAAACCTTTGTTTTTAGGTCCTTTTTTCCTTAAAAGTTTCAAACATCTGTAATTTTCTTATTTTTGAAGCTAGAAGAATTATTTTTTTCTAGAAAATGTTTATCTTTAAATAAATTTTATATTAGAAATATTAAAACAAAAATTTCAGCGGCTGCAGCTGTACTTAGCAGCTGACAGCCGCTTAGTCGGCGGGAAAACAGCGGCGGATCTTAATGAAATTTTAATACGTTATATAGACATGTAAGGAAAGCTTAAGTTTAAAATTTGACGTGTCTAAGTCAAAAATTGCGGCCACAGGAGTCTTTTAAAGATATCTGGAGATCTGGAGGATCACGACCTGCAGGATCATACCTGGAACCTAAAATTGACTTGAACACCTGTATTTCATATCAGGATGTAATACTAGAGGATATTTTAGTATTTTGGTAAGATAAAATGCTTTGTTTTAGTCAAAAAATATTTTTGCTCTTTACCTGGATGGCCCTGCCAGGTTTGCTGGCCTCCTGTGCCCACCAGGATGGAGATATTCAAAAAATTCCAACTCTCAGTTATGTGTCATACACAATATACCTAAAAAGTCACGCAGTTTGGGCTCTTATCTTTCACACACAGAAAATGAGATAGAAAAAAACGGAAGGGGGGGGGGGCGTTAAACGCCCCTCCCTCTCCGACCGTTAAGGGTTAATTATAGAGGTAATCTAGAGTTTACATAAGACTATATTTTTGTTACATTATGGATACAGGTAATTTAGAGTTCATATTAGACTATATTTTGTAACATTAAGAATAGAGTTAATTAAGAGTTTAAATTAGACTATATTTTATTACAATAAGGAAAAAAGTAGTTTGGAGTTTACATTAGACTATATTTTTGTTACATTATGGATAGAGGTAATTTAGTGTTTATATTAGACTATATTTTTGTTACATTAAGAATACAGTAGACGTTTTTTTTTACAAAAAAAGATAGAGATAATTTAGAGTTCACATTAAACACATTCCGTAGCCGCAGATACGTTTATTGGCATTATATACCGCAATTTTGGATAATTCGAAGCTGTCAATTATTTCTAAGATTCAACAGCGCATAAGCTGGCGGCTTAAAAAAAAAAAAATTTATAGCCACAGAAAAGCCGTTTACTTTACATTTAACAGTGAGAACTTACTTTAAAGTTATCATAAAATTCACTAGTAGAGTAAGCATAACTCTACACTTTCAAAATTCTAGTATTGCTTCGAGACCGATTAATTTCCGTTGGATTAGAACCGTTTCTCAGTCTATCGAAGCTAACAAACTGGTGTTAAGATTATAATTTTTTATTTTAATATCCGCGGAAAGTTGTCTATAATAAAATGCGAAAATAGTTTTTTCTTTCATCGTATTATAAACCGCTTTCCGCGTATATAGAATGTAGAGTTATAAGATTAAAACTTGTTTTTTTTAGCCCCGAGGTGCCGAAGGCACCGGCTAAAAAACTGGTTTTAATCTTATGATTGTACATTTCTATATTAGTAGAAAGCTGGATATAATACGATGCTAGACATAGTTTTTTTTTGTATGGATGAGAACCGGTTCCTATCCACCGGATTCGAATTAATACGAGAAATAACTATTACACAACTATTATTTATAGTTGTACTATTTACAGGGATGGAGAGGACAAACTAGGGGTGCCCAAATATCTATAGAAGGAATAATTTTGTTTATCATCATTGAGAATGCATATCATTTGATCTTCCATTGTCTTACCTCTAAATATCCCTGGCTATTTAGTTTTAATTTTGCCTTGAGATGGAAAGAAGGCGAGATGGAGAAAATTTTGAAATTTAGCTGCAAAATTTTATTAAAAGTTTCATGGACATCTCAACACACATTTATATATGTAATACCCAGGGATCTAAAGGGATAAGACAATGGCTGATAAATTAATCTACATCCACAATGATGATACACAAAATTACCCCATCTGTAGATTAAAATTAGAGGTTGAAAAGTTTGGACACTAAATTAATTAAAATTCAATAAAAGTCCCCAAATTTTTTTAGCTAACGAATAAGAAAATGTTAATACAAAACTTTGGGGACTAGTGTATTAAACAACCCAATGTCCCCTCCCTCTCAGATAATATCAGACTTCATACAGTAGAGTAAAAGGTAGGGTTGGGCCGGATATCCGGTGTGGCCGGATATCCGGCCCTTTTCAATATCCGGCCGGATACCGGATATTGAAACTATCCGGCCGGATATCCGGCTCTATAATTTTTTATACTTTACACCAAAAATCTCTGCTTTTTAAAATCTTAAATGGCTATAAATTTTTTATTATTGAAGCTAGAAGAACATTTTTTCTGTATAAGTTTAACTTTATGTAAGTTTATATATGATTTCTGAAGAAATTTTTTTTTACTACTTTAATATCTGGTAATTTGGCCGGATAACCGGATATTTGCCGGATATCCGGCCGGTTACCGGATATCCGGCATTTGAAATCAGCCGGATATCCGGTATCCGGCATTTGAAATCAGCTGGATATCCGGTATCCGGTATCCGGCCAAAAAAGTATCCGGCCCAACCCTAGTAAAAGGTAGATTTTATCCAAAAGCAGCGAAGCAAAGTATTTTTGGTTTAATGTTAAAGATTTTAAGACAATAAAACTAATTGAAAAGAATAACAGACTATGATAAAAAAAAAGTTAGCTCTTGCAATAAAAATGATTTTACAACTTGAAATTGAATTTAAATTTTAAATGCTTCAGCAGTTTTCGAGATCCTTTGGTACACACAGACAGACATACACAAATCTTGTTACTTTTATATTTACTAGCGGCTTCGCCCCTAGCCTTTAGGGGCTTTGCCCCAAGAGGTTTAATTACATCTTCTATTACCTACCCAGCCAAAAAAAATGCGAATGGATCGTAAATTTTCGCAAATAAATGGCAAACTTACAAAATTCGTAAAATTTGTAAAATTCATAAAAATTCGTAAAAACTTTATAAACATTCATAAAAAAAGAATTCGGGGGGATTTTTTTGGGAGGGAGGGTTGGGGGTGTCCCACCCTCCAAGAAAATAGCCTTAATCATCACAGGACCAGTAGGTATATTCCCTGAAGAGTAGAATCCGATTGGTTTAGTAGTTACAGAGATATAAATGGACAGACAGACAGATGGACGGACAGACATCATTCTACTTTGTATTATAGATAAGGAAAATTATTTTTTATATTTGAATTTTCAAGTAAATTTTATTGTATGTTGTACTATTATATAAACATCTTGGTATGATGTAATCGTTTAAAATAAGACTCTAGAACAAAATATTTATAATTACATTTTCAGTTTGGCTTCGAAACCATTTAATATCTAATGGATTAAAACCGGTTTTTAGCCATAGTGAAAAATCATGTCGTTGAGGTAAAACTTACGACTAAAGTGGTTAAGGCTACTGCTGCTATGTCAGATTCCGGATATTAATAGGTAGTCGTAATAAGGATGGGACGCATTGACTTTAAATTCATCAAGATTACGTCTTCCAGAGAAAGGTCATGTAATGAAAGGGTTGGTTGACTGCAATAGCTTGGATGTGCCTAGTCTGACCATTTGTTGTCCTCAACTATTACTGTGTTCAAACTAATCTGTTTTTTAAAATGTATAACTTTCTGCGAGGCCAACTAAACCGGTTTTAATCTTATATTTTTAATTTAGTATTTGTGGAAATATGTCTGTGTTATACAATGTTATACATGATTTTTCAGTATTTTAAGGGATTAATTAATTTTATATTCTACATATTTTCACCTAGTTTTATTAAGATTTGTCAATAACTTGGGGTGCTAGATCGATTCCTAGATTTTTAGGTTTTCATGGTTTTCTCTATTCCTATTCAGAATTAATGGCTAAAATTAAAGGGATTGCTCATATTTTATATTTTTCCATCAAGTTTCATTAAGATTTGTCTATTAATTGCGGTGCTAGATCGATGCCTACATTTTTAAGTTTACATGATTTTAAAGTTTGCGTGATTTAAAAGGTTTTAAAAGAGATTTCCCTATTCTAAGTTTAATGTTTATTGTATGACACTGCTCTCTATATATTTTTCCCGATAACTCTAAATCATTTTTGAGCTTCGATACTTATGGATGTTGCCATCCTTGTTATCAGATAAACGTTTGGGGTGTAAAATTAAAAGTTAAAGTAAATTAAATAAGTAATAGACTTAAATGTAGAGAACTTTTTATTAATTTACTAACCAACCTAATTAAATCCAGCACTTAGCAGCTTTACTCAGAGCCGCTGTAAGACTTTTGAACCTACAATGTGCGTCCGCTACCGAGTCACACTAATTTTAGGACTAGATGCGGCCTGCAATAGCTGCGCTTAGCTGGCGGTTTCCCTCAAATTGCTTAGTCGAGCACATAGCCCCACCCCGCTCCCTCACACTTATTTTAGAATAAATGTAACTATGTATGGGGATAGCACCACAGGTTTAGAGCACTCGCAAGTTAGGACCCCACATGGATTAGGCATATGGAAGAAAAAAAACTATCACCACCTCTAATAATTTTCTATTTGATCTTAACAATAAGTAATTAAGGGTTGTGGGTACTGTGGACACTAAACCCTGTGAGGGGAAAGCAACCAACCTCTTTTGGAATATATTATTCTGATAACATATATCTAACTGATGTACTTACAAAATCTTACGATTATAGGAAAGCTACGCTTCCATTAAATTGGACTTACTTGCAATTATAGTAGAACTTCATTTTGTCATTTGCATCAACACTAAAACATAGAATAAATTAATTTTAAAGTATTCATTTGCTGCCTTAAAAACTTGCATTGAATTCTAATTTATTGGTCCAAATATTATTGTTTAAACTTTTAATCAATATTTTTAATCTACGGAAGAGGTAATTTTGTGTATCATATCATTTGGGATATATATTTATTTTCTTCCATGGTATTTTGGCTTCAGATCCTTTTTAAATGATTTTTTCCCAATGATGTCAAATTGGTTTAAGGTAATGATTAAGAAAATGTAATGTATATACCTTATGGCAAGATAGCTCCATTCGTTGAGAGGTACAGTAATAGGAATACCAATCTTCTTCTGACCTGCCTGGGTAGCTTGCACCATTTGTAGCTGCGCTCCAGATTCACTAATATAGATAGATAGATAGGTAGGTAGCTGGGTAGCTTGCACCATGTGCAGCTGCGCTCCAGATTCACTAATATAGATAGATAGATAGGTAGGTAGCTGGATAGCTTACAACATGTGCAGCTGCGCTCCAGATTCACTTATATAGATAGATAGATAGATAGGAAGCTGGGTAGCTTGCACCATGTGCCGCTGCGCTTCAGATTCACTAATATAGATAGATAGGTAGGTAGCTGGGTAGCTTACACCATTTGCAGCTGCGCTCCAGATTCACTACCATAGATAGATAGATAGGAAGCTGGGTAGCTTGCACCATTTGTAGCTGCGCTCCAGATTCACTAATATAGATAGATAGATAGATAGGTAGCTTGGTAGCTTACACCATGTGCAGCTGCGCTCCAGATTCACTAATATAGATAGATAGATAGGTAGGTAGCTGGGTAGCTTACACCATTTGTAGCTGCGCTCCAGATTCACTACCATAGATAGATAGATAGGAAGCTGCGTAGCTTGCACCATTTGTAGCTGCGCTCCAGATTCACTACCATAGATAGATAGATAGAAAGATAGATAGATAGGAAGCTGGGTAGCTTGCATCATTTGTAGCTGCGCTCCAGATTCACTAATATAGATAAATAGGTATATAAATAGATAGATAGATTTATAGGTAGCTGGGTAGCTTGCACCATTTGCAGCTGTGCTCCAGATTCACTATAATAGGTATATAGATAGATAGATAGGTAGCTGGGTAGCTTGCATCATTTGCAGCTGTGCTCCAGATTCACTAATATAGATAAATAGGTATATAGATAGATAGATAGGTAGGTAGCTGGGTAGCTTGCACCATTTGCAGCTGCGCTCAAGATTCACTAGCATAGAAAGATATATAGGTAGCTGAAAATAAGTAGCTGCGCTCCAGATTCACTAATATATATATGTATATACATACTGATAGGTAGATAAATAATATCTAATATAGATAGATGTATATATTGATAGATAGATAGGTAGCTGGGTAGCTTGCACAATTTGTAGCTGCGCTTCAGATTCACAAAATAAATTTGTTAACAATTACATCCAGATGAGATGAATAGAATCATGTTTGTTTTCCATTAATATTTGATTTTATCAGAATTAAAGAAAACAATCAATATTCTACACCCGGGCAAAATAAAAAATACATGATTAAACGCTTTGTGAAGGTCAAATTTACAATAAACACTCATTTTTGTGCATCGTTGTTTTCGGAAAAAAAGTCGAGTTTTTGCAATTATATTTGACTCCTGGAATTTTCTTCAGTTTAAGAAAAAAATTAACAATATTTCTCTATAACAAATTGATTTTATAATTTCATAAGTTATTATTTTCATTTTGTACTTTACATAAGATTGAAAGTAATACATGAATGTAATGACAGACTAAAGTATGAGCCATTGGTGCAGATGTTTTTGCCTGCGGGGTGCGTGAGGTGCACCTAAAAATTTTGAAACACCTCTTAGCCAAAATCGAGAGGGTTGTATTACAGACAACAAGATGGGTTATACTTATTGTTATCATATTTTGGATACTACCCTTCTGCACGACCCTGGTATCCTTATACTAAAGTAACAGGATGTCTGTGTGTTTGTGTGTCTGTGTGTTTGTGTGTTTGTACCGAAGGATCTCGCTTACCGCTGAACCGATCGGGTTCTCCTTAACAGGGTAGCTTCTCATAAGTCCTGGGAAGGTTTATAACTATTTTGGGGGAGGGTACCACCACCCTATCAGGAGAAATCGCCCCTAGAAAAAAAATTACCCCTCTCGAAAAAGAGACTCCAACGAAACATAAACCAATTATTTCTGTAATTAGATATTTTAAATAAAAAAAACATTCAAAGTGCCACTAGAGGCCTCTAGGGGCGTAGCCGCTAGTATAGAAATAAAGAGTAGCTTTAATACTCTTATTATGATGGTTGGAATTGAAAGTAAACTAAACTATATACCTGTCTCCTTGTAGAAATTCCAAAGAAAGATAATTTTCTTTATCCTCGGGATTTGTTAAACTCAACAAAATTCCCTAAAAAAATGGTAAATTATTTATTGCAGCGTATTAGAGACAAATTTCCGCGAATAGTAAAATTAAAATTACAAAATTAAAACCAGTTTTGTTAGGGTTCGAAGGCCCAGGCTAACAAAACTGGTTTGTAAATTGTTTGTAATGCGATGCTATACATACATTTTTATTATGACTGAAAACTGGTTGTAATCCAGCTAATATTCTAATATTGTTGATTTGTAAGTAAAATTTGCAGTAACTTCTTAACAAGAGAACTAATTTAGTATATCTTCAATATCATATGTTTCTTTAATATTACCAAAATTAAGCACCATATTTCTATAATAAATCCAATAGATTATGATCTCATAAAATATATATAAAAAGGTGGTCAAGCTAATTTTTGTTAGGGAGGGGGCACATTTTCCGGATCTACTGCAGTTTACAGTAAAATATTGCTGGTAACGAATATTGTCAAAAATCTATGAATTTTATAGACTGCTAGCTGCCAAACGGCTGAACGTACAGATCATGCCCACACACTGTTTTAAGCGGCATAAGAAGGCCTACAAATAATCTGGAATAGCCATAAATCAATAATGCATAATTATCTCGTAGTGCAGAGAAATGCGCGAAAAATGCCTATTTTACGCGTTTTTTCTTCAGTGAAGCTTTCCCTATGCATCATTGAATCTTGGCTATTCCAGATTATTTGTAGGCCTTCTTATGCCGCTTAAAATGGTGTGCGGGTATGATCAGTACGTTCAGCCGTTTGGCAGCTAGCAGCCTTTAAAATTCATAGATTTTTGGCATTATTCCTTACCAGCAATATTTTACCGTGAACTGCAGTAGATCCCATTTTCCATTAGGTAGGGGGTAAAGCATTATGATTAAAAAGGTAAAATAACTATTCCCTCTTGCGACCCCCTCCAATTTTGGTTTAAACTTAGGTCCTTAACACGGTGGCTCTCATTTGGGCCACAGTAGAGCTAGAACGACGTTATAAACGTTTTTGGAAATGGCACAAAGATTTAGCTAGGGTTGTCAGCGCAACCCATAGTCTAAAACTAGTTTTAGGGTTTCATATTGGACCCTGAAGTCAAGAACCGAGAAATTTTCAAGATTTTAACGTTTTTAACATCTCCAATATACCATGATTCACTTAGTCGGAGTATTATGGCCAAGCCAGCTAAGATTGAGACCTCTAGTATTTTCTAGTGTCTTTTTTGTGTATCTAACAGTATCTCCAACAAGTTTCAAGTTTATCTCACCTACAATGGGCTGAGATAAGATTTAGTGGTCCCAAGTCGAGAATCCTGAGTAACTATGGCGCAATTCAAATCTGCCTAATTGAACATATGCACGTACAGTTCGGAGTACACTATCGCCAAACTATTTTTATAGGCAAAAATGTCATTACCTAAGCTTTTTATAGTGGGGTAAAACGTCCTGATTGGTCAAGAAGTTTTGGCGCTATAGCCGTTTAAAATATTTCCGTTTTTTTTTGCCCCACCCTGTATAATTACTGGGATCTTACACCAGTTTATCATGTATTCTAATCAAGTGAACCTTGTAGCTGGCTAAAATAACGATCCCCCTTTAACCCCATCCTTTCCCCTTCTACTGGATGAACGAAACGACCAATAAATAAAGTTAATGTTAGCAAGCTAAATTTTTTTTTCATGTCATAATATCCACGGATATTTTACATCACTTCCTAATACAAACTACTAATTATCCACAACTTTGTATGAGCACTCCGCCCCATCTTTCATTGCACAGAGTTTACTTAGGGTGTTGATTTCAATTTAAAGTTTACAATTGCCAATTCAAACTTAGATGTACATGAGTATCATAGTAGCAGCAAGCTGGTAGCACAGGACAGAACAAGGTATTCAGTAATAGTTATTTATCTCATTGTATTATAATCCTCTTTCCGCGGATATTAAAATGATAAATTGCAAGATTTGTCTTGTTTGCCTCTAGGGGAAGAAGGCCTGGGCTAAAAAAACTGGCATTAATTTTATGATTTGCATTTCAATATTAGTGGCATATTGTCTATAATACGATGCTATGCATGATTTTTCAGTATGGCTGAGGACCGGTTCTAATCCAGTGGATATAAATCGGTTTCGAAGCCACATTGATAAGACATTTATAGGTATTTGGAAACATTCTTGTACCAAGTATACCTGTCAACCGACTTTTTAAAAAAATTAGCCTAGGTAACTTATTATCAATGCATTTTTGTGTTTGGAGAAAAAAAAGCCAAAAAATGTCTTTGGGTACTTTTAGTCAACTTTAAATATGTATCTGGATTATGGAAAGCTCTTTTGGCTGCCAGGATGGATGGATCTAAAATAATTTACCAAAGTTCCATTCTTATTGTTTCGGTATGTTTTCTTGTATTCCCTGGCAAGTTCAAACCCATTAATCCCTGTTTCCTTACACCAAATTTCCTAGAGAATGAGTGTGTTACGCGGCATTCCTAACTATCTCCGCGCGGCGCGTGGCTTGTAAACAGACAAAAGAAACGCGCACTTTTTCTTTGATTAGTCCCACATGAGGAGCTACGTGTTTGAAAATAATGTATTGCTTGAATATACATGTGCTCTGATGTGTGGAATATCTCAAATAAGCCTTCTGCTTAGTTTGACATCATAATGTGGTAAGAATTTATCTTTAATTCTTAATAATAAGTGTAGTATGGTATATTTTTACGAAGAAATTTAAAACATTAATTTTTCAACAAATAGACCATTTAACTGCTAACTTTTGACATACGAATATTTTCCTTAATTTTATTGATCATTTGAATCTAAAATTATCAATTTCTGATGCTATTTAATATGTTTCGTGCCAATTTAAAGTTTTTTAGAAATTTTATATTTTTAATTAAATTGAAATCACGCAACCTCGATCTACAAAAATAATAAACCATTAATACTATGTAATTAATTTTTATATTTTTGTTTTAGATTCACCGTTTTCATGGTAATAAATACACATTTGTAAACATTCACATGTTGGTCATTCGGAGGGCTTGGAGATTAAGATTTCGTGTACGGCAAGGCATGCGTACCGAAACAATGAAAACGAGACAGAACAGATGCAGCTAAGAACATTCTGTGAAGTTTTGTGAATGTGTTGGTTGTGATACCTTACCACACATTATTATTATAGTCATAATCAGTACAGTTAACTTTAGTGACAATTATGGGTCCTAAAAAGAATAAAGGTGAACAGTTGAGTAAGCGGCTGCGTCCAGCCGTTGATGCCCTAACCAGTGAGCTAAATAGAGTGATGAAGTTGGTCAGTGATACTTCAGAACTTAATGTTAGACATCTCACTAAGGAATCAATCCTTGTCCATGACAAGTTCGAGACATTTGACAGCATCATGGTCGGTTTTAGCAAGCTTGGTTTGAGAATCCAAGAGCTTGATGAGTTTAGTGACATTTATTCTGATATAGTTACTGTACAAAAAGACTATAGTGCCTTGAAAGACGCTCTTGATGCTATAGAAGAGCTTAGTGACATTCAAAGTGTTGTTGATGTTGTTGGTGATAATTTGCCTAACCATCAGGCTGAACTTTATGATCGATGTTTGAAGATTGTGAAAGTTATTAAAGGGCCATACTTTCCCTTGCCTGATGCAATTATAAACACTTTGTCTGCTTTGATGAAACGTCTGGCTGAGGTTAAGCTTGAACCTGTGAAGCCACCCACGACGACGGCGGGTGCCTCGACAGCATCGCCATTTGTGTCACCGTTTGGCACACCACAGTTCGTCGCCGGTTCTATGTTCACGCCAGGATATATGAATCGTGTCGACGAACGTCTTCTTCCATCCTTCGACGGCCTGGAAGCTTCCTATGTAAGTTTCAAAGACACTTTTAAAAAGCTTACTGTAGGACAAGACCCGTCGTATTTACAGTTATTGTTGAGCAGTGAAAAGGTTTGTAAAAATAAAGAGCTGAGACTCCAGTTAATTCAGATTCAATCGCATGAATCTCAGTGGGCCTACCTTGACGCACGTTTTAAGTCCAAAACACGTCAGATGCTCTGCCTTTTCAACCAATGGGAGAAGAAGTCTAAACCGTCGGACTCCAACCAGATTGTGACTGTGTTAGCAGAGTTTGGCGGAGCAGTTAGCCAGCTGGAGCAGCTGACTAAAGATGATGAAGATGATGAAGTTACCACTAGCCAGTGGTTGACTGTGATACTTCTTGAGATGTTATCCAAGAAGTTGCCACGTGATTTTCAAGATAAGCTCAATTTATCATTGGGCTCGATGGATGTCCCAAACGTCCCAAAGCTGTTAAAGATTATTGAAGAACAGCGTGGCGCCATTTTAATGAGGTGTTCGACTGATATGGACACCCCCTCTAAGAAGAAAGGTAACCCTGCGACAGCCGCTACCGCCGTAGGTAAACCTGGTAAATCTAAGATGAAGCAGTCATGTTTTGTTAATGGCTGTAGTGAGATGCACTTACTTTACAAGTGCCCAAAATTTCATGACCTGTCAGTGTCAGACAGGAAGAGTATTGTGGAGAGTGCTGGATGCTGTTGGATTTGTTTGCAAAAAGGGCATAAATCTGCGGATTGCCCGAAGGCAGATGTAATAGGCGGCTGCAAAGTGGACAATTGTGGTCAGGCCCATAACAACCTTTTGCATGAGAGTGTTGATATGGCTGCCGCCGTCTATGAAGTACATACTTCCCCTGAGGCGAACCTAATGTTAATGTTACAACAATTAGACGTCGTTGACATTAATCGCCAGAAGGTCCCAGTGAACGCTATGTGGGACACTGGTTTAACTACCACAATGGTAACCCAGTCACTTGTTAATAAACTTCAGTTACCTTTTACTGGACGTTCAGCAAGAATTTCTCTAGCTGACGGTGAAGTTAAACGTCTCCCGACGGTCAAGCTATGTTTAATTGATCGACACAAGAATTATCACATATTAGAACCTGTGGTAGTGCCTCTCATTGGTCCAAAAGAGGCGATCTGCTCCATAAATCCTATGGAGGCAGCTGTTTTGTTTGATATGAAACCTGAAGATTTTACTTTGGTTGATGGGCAGGTTGATTTGCTCGTAGGGCACCTGCACCCATCGATGTTTCCCTACTCTGTACGTTCAGTAGGAGAAACCATGCTTTACTCCAGCCTGTTTGGATCTGGATATTTTGCTGTTAGTGCTAATGGTTTAGCAAAGAGTAGGTATGTTGTCTGCTCAGATGTTCAGCCGCAGCCGACTGTTGGTGCTGCTTGTGATGCTATTATTGAACCTGTTGGTTCTGCTTGTAACGCGGCTGATGAACCTTTTGGTTCTGCTAGTGCTGCAGCCGTTGACAACCTGGCTACGGCGGGTGCTGCCGTGGCTATTACTGATAATGATGTTAGTTGTGCTACAGTTATTCCTGATGATATTGGTAACGATACTGTAGTCGTTGATAACTTTGTTACGGCGGGTGTTGAGCCGCTGAATGATTCGGTTCCAGCCGGACAAGAGCCGACGGGAGTTTCGGTTCCGGCTGGACAAGAGCCGATCAGAGTTTTAGTTCCAGCTGGACAAGAGCCGACGGGAGTTTCGGTTCCAGCTGGGCAAGAGCCGTTAAGAAATTCGGTCTCGGCCGGACAAGAGCCGACGGGAGTTTCGGTTCTGGCCGGACAAAAGCCAGTAGATGATTCTAAGTTTTATGACAGCCACACTTTTATTACGTGCCCTGGTGGTGTTATGAATCAAGAATCGACTTGGTTGCTGCCAAGCTGGCCGCCCGACGCAGGGTAAGAGGCCTGCCAATGGCGGGTGGAAATATGGCGGGTGTTGCCGCCAGAAAGTCATTGAAATTTTTCAAACCACACATTTGTAAACATTCACATGTTGGTCATTCGGAGGGCTTGGAGATTAAGATTTCGTGTACGGCAAGGCATGCGTAGATTTTAAAAAGATTTTGTTTCTTTAAGTATGATTTTGAAAAGCAAAAGTTCGTGAAATGATTTTTGCAGATTTTAAATTGAGAAAATTAGATTTTTTACAAATTATTTTTCTAGTTTTTTTTATGGTTCACGTTTACTTAAAAAATGTTATTTCTCAGATTCTCATATGAAATAATGCATTAAAGTAAAGAACACAACATGTAATATTATTATGATAATGTTTAAGATATTCCTCATTATTATTTTAAAAGATTATCGCAAAAAATCAAGATATTTGTTTAAATTTGTAAGCAAATCAAAGATTTTCTTTCATTCCGGAGGCAGAGATTCTTAACAATTCATGTACAAAGTTTTTTTTGTTCACTCCGGAAGCTGGGATTCCATTAATCCACGCGTAAAGATTTTTTTTTCGTTCCGAGAGCAGAGATTCGTAGTAATATACGTACCTAGCGATTTCGGACAATTTTAAACCTTGAGAAAGTATTTTATAGCAATTATTTTCCTAGGTATATATATTTTCGTTCATGTTTAGCATTTATAATAATGAACACGATGTGTAATATTATTAAAATATTGATTAATATTTTATTTGAAGATCACAGAATTAATTTAAGATAAACTATGCATATTTTAAATTAACTCTACCTTCATTTTTATCGCATATATTAAAATACTGCTTCAATAGTATTTTTAAAAAGAAATGGGTAACATTTCTTAAGATTTACAAGTAACGCAAATTTTGATACAATTTCGTTTAAACTTTCAAATCGATGCAAGATTTTTTCATTTGAAATGCAAACTTAAGTTTTTTATACGTTTACGCAAGTTCTTTCAATGATTTAAGTCTTTCCGGGACCAGGGATTTTTTTCGCGGAAATTTTCCTAGGTACCTACGCAAATACAAACAATTTTATCCTTGTTTGATTGAAATTCGATATGATAAAAAATTAACACAATGAGATTTTTTACATCATATAAATATTTCTTTAAGATTTATTATAATCACATAAATAATTTAATATTGCATGCATATTAAAATTATTACTATTTACCTTTTAACTGATGTACCTAAAGAAAAAATGCAGATTTTTTTTCGCCTTGAATTAAGTAGATTCTTTGAGTTCGAAGATTTAAGCTTAATAAGACCGCTCTATAGTGTATCTTAGCTCTGTTACCTCGGCCAGACATACTACAGAACGGCAAAACTAAAGCATAAGATAATTTTATTTTGATTGCTTTGATTGATGATTCTAAAGTTTCTTGAATTATTCATGATTCTTTAATTTTTGATTTGATTTAAACATCACTAATTATGTTTATTTTCAGTTGATGGAGCCCTGTGCCAGAAATCCTGTCGGAAATTATGCAGTATCAAAAAATTGTGATGGAAAGACATAACGTCCGTCAGGATAGCTGGAACATGGCATTATTAATATTTTAAAGATTGGTTAGTTTGTATCTTGAGGGGTTCATTCTAACTGAGGCCCCAAATTGCCTTAATTTTGACTGTATGAATATGTACAAGTTGCTTTCTTCTTAAAACAGAGAGAAATTGCAAACTCAGCATTTAGAGAAGTTCTTTTCTTATAATTGAGCTTTTATTTTATTTTGGTAATTTAATTTGCATATTTCAATTGCAATTTTAATTTTACGCAGTTTTGATTCACGAAGATTTAAAATTATGAAATTTTAATTTTCCGATGTTTGATGATTTTTATGGTCATATTTATTTAGATTTAAGTATCTATTTTATTAAAACATGTTAGATTTAAGGATCTTACCTATCTTATCTTAAAAATGTTTAGATGTAAGCCCGAGTATTTTTCCGCTGGAAACAATGCTAATTATTGAGAAGTTTTTTATGAAATTCTACTTTTCTTTTCTAGCAAAAAGATTTAGTAGAAAAAATGTCATTATTTAATCTTTCTTTCTTTTGATGAAAAAAGTTTGAGTTGATTATTTAATTATCGATGCGATTTTTAGTATAAAAATCATTTACCTATTTTATTATGTAGGTGCCTAATTGAAGTTTAGGTACTATTGATTATTAATTCATGTATTCGCAATTACATGGTCTGTAATTCTAATTTTATTGAGATTATGAGGCCATGATATAATGAGATGTGTGAGTGGTAAATGTGCAATTCATGTATATTGAATGCTTTTCCCATTCCTTATTCCTATCCTTATGTGGTAGTGGACTCGGTTTGAGTTATTGTGGTATTCGCGAGTTACCCTAATTAATTTTAGGCCTTATGGCCATAACATTTTAAACTCTTGTGGTTTATGTGTTGTGAGATTGTGATTTCGTGGACACTGTCTGCACGCATATTGCAAAGATGAGGTATTGTGTTCGATTCCCAGTGAATAGACGGGTGTGTTTCGGTATGTTTTCTTGTATTCCCTGGCAAGTTCAAACCCATTAATCCCTGTTTCCTTACACCAAATTTCCTAGAGAATGAGTGTGTTACGCGGCATTCCTAACTATCTCCGCGCGGCGCGTGGCTTGTAAACAGACAAAAGAAACGCGCACTTTTTCTTTGATTAGTCCCACATGAGGAGCTACGTGTTTGAAAATAATGTATTGCTTGAATATACATGTGCTCTGATGTGTGGAATATCTCAAATAAGCCTTCTGCTTAGTTTGACATCATAATGTGGTAAGAATTTATCTTTAATTCTTAATAATAAGTGTAGTATGGTATATTTTTACGAAGAAATTTAAAACATTAATTTTTCAACAAATAGACCATTTAACTGCTAACTTTTGACATACGAATATTTTCCTTAATTTTATTGATCATTTGAATCTAAAATTATCAATTTCTGATGCTATTTAATATGTTTCGTGCCAATTTAAAGTTTTTTAGAAATTTTATATTTTTAATTAAATTGAAATCACGCAACCTCGATCTACAAAAATAATAAACCATTAATACTATGTAATTAATTTTTATATTTTTGTTTTAGATTCACCGTTTTCATGGTAATAAATACACATTTGTAAACATTCACATGTTGGTCATTCGGAGGGCTTGGAGATTAAGATTTCGTGTACGGCAAGGCATGCGTACCGAAACACTTATGCCATTTGAAAAGTCGGAAATTGTTTAACTTTTTTACCTTCCTGTACTTGAGGAAACCCCTCTCTCTTCTAGAATAAGGTTAAAACCCAAAATTTCTTTAAAAATAACTGGGCCTTATTATCTATTTCTTATACCTAATTCTTTAAAATACAAGTATAATAAAAAGGTTGATTTTACTATGTACAAGCAGGGCAATGATCCAGCAAATTAATTCCATATGAAAAATTTGGATATTTTAGTGGCCAAATTTTGGCGTAAAACTTGTTTTGTGCTGAAACTAAAGGGAAGTTGGTAAGAAGGGTGAATAAGGAATTAGGCTGTGGAAAAGTTTTCACTAAGTATTGTTTATCAGAATCATGGGTCCCTTGTCCCTGAGTGTAGATAGATATTCAACATTTGACAAAATTTAAACTTGAATATGCACATATGAGAATGTGGCCTTTTGGCCTTATTGCAATGTTATATAAGGCCCTATAAACAAAATTGAACAAGAATGACAACATCCATAGAAGCGAAGCTCTGAAATGGTATGACAGACGAACATTAACTCTTGTAGAGTGTCAGATTTAAATACATAAGTTTTGACAAAATTATTCGTAAATCCAATACAATAAATACAAAAACTTCTTAAATATAGAATTCTGTTTAAGGACATACTGACATTTTTAGGACTTGATTATAGAGATGCTTCGCTTAAAACATTGTACCTTATTTTAATAGGAATCAGTAATTCAAAAATCAGATTAATCGGATGATTTTATCACATAAAAAATTGTTGTTAAAAAAAATCAACATGTTTAAAATGGACGTATAGACATTCTGGTAACAGTTATATAGTTGCTACGCTTTCTAAATCGTTACTAACTACTACAGGAATCATCATGCAAAGTTTGAAATCGATAGGACAATTTTAACATGCCTAAATTAACGGAAAAAAGCTATCCGTTACGGACGGACGGACGGACGGACTGACCGACCCTAATTATAGAAACGCTTCGCTTTTAAAAAGGATAATTATGTATGATCAGGGCTCAGCATGCGGGGCTAAGTCTCAAATTTTAACTCACATGGATGCTTTGAAATTTTAAAAAAGAGGGATTGCTATTTTTGAGTCAGGTTTAAAGTTTTAACTTAATTTTTAACTTGTAGAAGGTTAATTACCCTGAGGCCTGATTATGATACGCAAATATTTTTTTTAAGGTTTTACTTGTAGAATATGATTTTTGTTTAATATTTTATTTTCTAGTGTTATATCCTCACCCACTGTCAAAAATCCAGAAGCTTACTTCTTAGGATACATTCCAAATCAATCTTGACGTTTATGTTTTTTTTTGACGGGGGGTAAAAATTCTCAACAGGGGGTGGTAATATTTATTTAAATTAGTTTTACCCACCTGACAATTTTTAATCTGGGAATATAATTTTTTAGATGGTGGTAATTACCCTCCTGAAATCTGTTTAGGGGTGTAAATACCCCACACATAATCTTTTTTTTTTTTTAATTTGTATGGTAAACACCCTTTTACCACCCCACCTTGGACATCCCTAGTTTTACAGATCTACACATTTTTACCCAGCTTTTTTATAATTCAAATTCTTCTTGTTGAGAATTTGTATTCAAGATAGCTGTTGAACAAAACTCCTTCCAGAGTGTTCAGTCAAACCAAATAAGTTTTTTTTTAAATCCATATAGTTTTGCTGATAATATTGTCTTAATTGATTGATTTTGGGAACAATGATTTCTAGGACAAAAAGGTACAATATTTTAAGTCATAAAATGTAGATATGTTTTATTAGAGTAAAACACTACATAAAGGGAGAAAGGGTTAAATGACTGTATCTCCCATTCGCAACCACCTTTTGCTACTTTTATATTGGGTCTTTGAAAATCAACCAATACTGTCGCTTATATTAACACAGCCAAGGAACAGAAAGTAAATTAGAAGCAGCCGAAAGAGGTCTTTGAAAAAGGAAGGAGGTAGTTGTATGTATATACATTTATACTATAGATCTGGTTATGTTTTAAACAGTATCTTGTAATTACGCAATTTTACAAAAAAATTAATACAATTTAGTTCAATTAAAATAAATCTATATTGGGCTTTTAGATTTTGACATTCTACAATGTTTGTTTGTCCTACTAATAGATTTTAGCGCTAATGGCGAACGATATTATTTAATCTAGGAGTTAAAAATTTGCCATATTTTTTTTGCAGTGTTAAACAAACACTATTAAAATTTGTTGTTATAAAATACTACTGCATTAAATACCTTCCTAAAGTTTAATACAATAAATAGAAATTCTAAATATTTTCTTCCAATAATTTATATATGTAAAAATGCCGTGTCGTGAACTTTTTGATTTTAATGTTTAATCTTATTTCAACTTAGAAATATGGATAGTAATTTTTTTACATAAAATAATTACTTATTACTTAGAAACCTAACATGAAAGGCTTTCATTTTAAATAGTTCAGTTTATCTTAGAAAAAAAGACATAAAACTTGAAGATTTGTCCAGTGGCGTCCAAGCTTTTTTTTTTGGGGGGGGGGGTAAAAATTTTCGAAAAGGGGGGTAATTCGTTTTTGGGGGGGTAAAATGGCGTGCGAAGCGCGCCGCAAATTTTTTTTACCCCCCCCAAAAAAATTTTACCCCCGGGGTTATTGGGGGGGGGGGTTATTACCCCCCTAAAATCTGTTGGCAGGGGTAAATTTAGTTAAATATATAGTATTAAAAATGCGCGCGAAGCGCGCAAAATTTTTTTTTATTGGAGATTTTTTATTTTGGCCTACGGCACCCCCAAAATCGTTTGGGGGGGGGTAATCGCCCCATTACCCCCCCCCCCCGTTGGACGTCTATGGTTTTGTCGCAATAGATAATTTTTCGAAACCTTATAAAAATGGTAAAATTTGTCAACTTACAAAATTCAAAAAAATCAGTTTAAAGTTTAATATAAATTTGTTTTTCTTTGGACAGGCGGCATAATAAAGCAAATCACAAATAAGTATCTACTAAAATATCATAGACAACTACAAGTAAGAACAGCAATAATAAGAACAAAAAGTGTACTGACATCACTTAACTGTAAAGTAGCTCCACTACTAATAAACCAGCGGGACAAAGTGTCTCAAAAATCAGCCATGTGACGTCATAAAAATGAAGTATTATCCATCTCTTTTTCAGGGGCTTTCTTTCCCTCTTCTCCTCTCATCTCCCTTACTTTTATGACGTCACATAACTGATTTTTGAGACACTTTGTCCCGCTACCTAATAAAGTTAAGATAATTTGAGAGTCTAATTTGATAGGTAACAGACACTTTAGCAGACTTTGTCCTCCTAACTTTGTTTACACTTTTATAAATTACATTACATCAGGGCTCGGCAGCCGCGCGTCAGCCGCCTTTAAGCCTCAAGAAAATCAATCTTTTTACAATTTAAAAACCTGATCCAAGTTTAGCAATCCCTCTTTTTGAAAAAATTCAAACGGTTCAAAATTTGAGAATTAGTCGCAGCTGAGGCGCAGCTGCCGAGCCCTGCAATATATTTATGCTCTTAGCAGAATTAAATCAAAGAAGAATTATATCAAAGAATTAAAGTATAACAACTATTTGTAACTTTTCCTAAAACAAGAACTTTGTCCCAGTTTTATATTAGGTCCTTTAAAGATAAGCTGTAAGCAATGATTTTTTTTGTCTGAAACTATATTAAATTAACCAATTGAGTTCTATATTTTAGGGTAGCTTCACAAATGTTCTAGGGTGGATTTAGGGTATATTTTAGTTTTTTTTTAATATGGAGCACCTAAATGCTAGAGGCAAAACCACTCACAAAAGATCTTCTTTCCTTTAAAAAAAGAGGTCAGAAAGGGATTATAAACACCTAATGAAAAGAGTTAGAATTCAATTTTACAAATATTAAGCAAAACTACTAAAATATGAAGTCTGTCCTTGAATCAGTAAAAGTATTTTACACGAATGGATATAATATACATGGATATTATGATTGGGGAAATTTTTTTGTAATTTAGGATTACTCTAGTCCTCATTTTTTGGTCCTCACTTTCCTCCAGCAGTAGAGGAGGGGAGATGTTGGTGGATATGGATTATCGTTATACTAGCCAGCCAGCTGGAAGGACTATTTTATTAGAGTTGGCAAAAATATGGTGAAACATACAAGTATTAAAATATACAGGGTGCGCCACATAAAACCGGACTTTTTCTAAATTGTAAACAAATGAACATAAAATCATCAATTTTAAAGATTTTATTAAATTTTAAAAACTGGCAAGCAAACTAGATATATGACTATTAGATCATTGAATAAAATCGCCGCCAGCATCAATCACCGCCTCTACCCGCCTCCTCAACCGCCGGCAGTCCCAGGTCAAAATGTACCTGTACAAGCTTGCGAAGTTCTCCTTGATAGTGGCAATGAGGGAGGTCTTTGTGGTATGAGCACGTCTATTGGTGCATGCTTCAAAGTAGCTCCAGGCCCAAAAGTCCATTGAATTAAGATCGGGCTGCTGGGAGGCCACATTTCCTTAGAATTGTGAGTAACCGGAGAATCCAAATTCACCCAACTTTAAGCTACCCTTTGACACGGAGGCCTTTATTTGTACCAGAGTTGAGTTAGAACGACGTTTTATACCTTTTTGGAAATGGCATGAAGATTCAGCTAGGGTTGTCAGCGTAATTCATAGTCTAAAATGAGTTTTTAAGTTCCATATGGGTCTTTAACGCCGAGAACCGAGAAATTTTCACGATTTTTGACGTTTTTGACATCTCTAAATCTGCCTCGTTTCACTTTGCCGGAGTACTACAGCCAAGCCATTTTAGATAGAGGGCTCTAGTCTTTTCTAGTGTCTTACGGATGTATCTAGCAGTATCCCCAGCAAGTTGCATAACTCTACCTCATCTACAGATGGGCTGAGGTCTGATTTAGTGGGCCCTAGTCGAGATTCCAGATTATATCATCAGCGCATTTCGAATCTGCCTTGTTAAACATAAGCGCGGCCAGCTCGGAGTACGAGCCCATCTTCGTCCAAAGATTTTTTTGTGCTAAAAGGTCATTACCTAAGCTTTTTATAGTGGGGTCAAACATCCTGATTGGTCAAGTAGTTTTGACGCTATGACCGTTTAAAAAAAGTCCGGTTTTATGTGGCGCACCCTGTATATTTCTACACTTCAGACTCTTCAAAGGAAATACGAAGCCAGAGGTGGATTCTTAAAAAACTTTTTGGCTCACTGCCTCACTAAAACTAGTAAGGACCGCTAAAATTTTTGTAAAAATCCTCCAAAATCGCATAAAAAAATCTACAAAAAATAAATAAAATCATAAAAGGGTTATTAGCAAAGGATTTTGTTTAATTTTTGTAGATTTTTAATGTGATTATGGAGGATTTTTCACAAAAAAAATTTAGCGAGCCTCATTAATTTTAGTGAGGCAGTGAGCCAAAAAGTTTTTTTAAGAATCCACCTCAGGTAGAGAGATTTTAAGGGATAGGACAGTGAACGTTAAAAGTATGTATATCCTCAAATATTATCCCTTCTTTAGATTGATAATATTAATTAAAATTTTGGACATTTTTAGTTTGAACCAACCAATAATGATAACCAAAAAAATTACAATTCCAATTTCTCTTCACTCTATGTTCAAAGGAAAATGTAGGTTTATATGAACACCTATCTTTGATCTGATATAATTTTTCTTTAAAGTTTTTTCGCCTTATATCTAGAATTATTATGATAGATTGCATAATTTTCTTCTTCGAAATATACTATTTTTTGGATTTTTTTTATATATACCAAGAGGTGATTTAAAAAAATACGTAAAAGGACCGATCGGTTCAGTGGTTACCGAGATCTTGAGGGACGGACAGATAGACAGACGGACGGACAGACAGACAGACAGACTACAGACAGACATCGTTCTATTTTGTGTTATAGATATATAAATCCCTTCAAGAATATTTAAATCATCAGAATCAAACGTTAAAAATTAGAATAAAGTAAAAATAATTATCTTTTTTATGATTTTATGGTATCTGAGCATATAAAAGGTAACACCAAAATTTGCCTTTTTTGTCAATTTTCCTTGAAATATGGAGATATCTCAAAACTGATTGATGGGGCTTGTAAAGGAACTATTTGAGTACTTAAGGTCGAAAAAGGTATGTTTTGTAAGCATTTTTGACTGAGTTGTGGCCAAATAATGATGAAACATACAAAAAAGTAACACACTTTAATTGCTAACAACTAAATTAAATTGTATAGAGACACATAGCTTTCGAGAAAAGGGGGAGGGTAGGAGACGTACAAGCTTTTTATTTTGAGGGGGTCAAATGAGGGGTTACAAGGTTTGAAGGGGGGAGGGATAATCTAATGTATTTTAGAATTTTTGAATGGGTTAAAATGAGGGGCTTCAAAGTCGGATGGGGGTTCCCCCCACCCTTGAACGTCTAGGTTGAACTTTGTGTTGTTCTATTGCTAATACTCTGATGTTAACGTACATACCTTTGAGTTAGAGTACACCTTGAAGTTGATAAACAGACTGAACTCCCTGAAAATTTAATTCAATTTTAGCCAATTTCATCTCGATACAAAATTCTTACAGTAACAGGATCTGTGTTTGTCTGTCTGTCTGTACCAAAGGATACCGCTAACCGCTAAACCCATATGATTCTCCTTTCAAATGAAGCTTAGGTCCTGGGAAGGTTTATAAATATTTCGTGGGGGGGGGGGGGGGGGGGTACCACCAACCTCCCAAGTGAAATTGAATCTAGAAAAGAAATACCAAAAATACTTTAAGATGCTGCTAGAGACAGAAAATGTATTTATTTAAGTAGCTCCCCTTCTTACAAGGTTGCCCTTTTCTCATTTTAAAACTACAATTTAAAGTGGTCGGGTTTGTTTACATTGTGGTATCCGCCTAGGATAAATGGCAGACACCAGAGTTCAAATGACTACGGCAGTGTGAACAGACGTGGACACCTATACTATAGAGAAGCTACGCTTCTCTAGCAATCACTAAATAATAAACAGAGTCTATTCAGTTGTTTCTTTATTGAGGGTCTAAGGATTACTAACGTTATATACAACAAACAATAACTACACAGATAGGAATAAATAATCATAAATAAAATCAATATAATACATATACAATAGTCAGTTTGGGCAATAATGATCCCCCATCCCTGGAAAGGGTGGGGGGAATTAACAATACAGCTTAACCATAATAAGGCTGTCAGAATCAATCATTAATTTTAGGCATAGGGAGGGGGTCGGCAGACCCCTTCCCCAGGACTCGGGGGAGGGCCCATGGCCCTTCCCCGAACCCAGGTCAGGGTTGCCATAGGCATGGCTCACGGTTGCCGAATACCACAACTCTCCCCTCGGAAGGCTGGGAGGGGGTCTCCCTGCCAGACTTCCGACAGTGGTTGAGGCCTTCGGCCCGCTCCTTAGGGCTAAGTTATATACAAACGATAATGATTCAATGGAATCCTAGTGGTGATTTTCAGGGCTGATGGGCTCCCAACGTGGGATAGAAGGTAGAGGCTGGCTTTTGTTGGACACGTAGCTTGGCGCCAGCAGGTGTCAGGTTGGCGTGGGGCACAGCCGTTGCAGGGCCGGTCAGTAACGGGGCATTCTGGTTGTTGTTGGCAGCGGCTGGGGCACTGGCTACCAAGTTGACCGTCTGAGCGACAGCCTGGCCTCCCGAGGGGCCGCGGGGCTTTCCAGAGTGTGGTCCAGGCCTGCCTGGGCGGTCATTCCCACTATCGGCTGATTGCATGGACACCATTTCCTCGGCTGCTTCCCGGCCGATAGGAATGGCATCCCAGTCTACTGAAAAGTCCCGGGACTTGGCATGGGTGAGTCTGGCTCTGGCCAAGGCCTTACGGTACAAGGTTGGGTGGTACAGGAACACTTGTGACATTGCATTCATGGCGGCCCGTACACCTCCTTGTGCGGCTGCCAGGGAAATGATGGTTAAGTCCCCCAGCAGTTTGAGAATCAACAACAGCAAACACAGTATGGCTGCGCCATCTCCCCACTCGTGAATAGCTTGTCTGAACCCAGCCCAGACATCCAGGGCGGCTTCTCCTTCCTCCGCCAGTCGGTCGATATCGTAGGACACGATCCCATGGTCTCCGGTGGCCGAACAGCTACCTTGCTGAACGCATGAGCCATAAGACAGGCCGGTCAGCATGGCGGCCTTATACGCTGGGAACGCTAGCAGCTGCTGCCAGTCGTTCAGCTCAGCCTGCGAATACAAGCCTCCCGAACTAAAGTCATCCAAGGGTTCTGTCAGCAGCTGCTTGGGCGTATCCAGCGGGGGTGGCCTCTTCTTAGGTGCGGGGGTTAGCTCTATCCAGCCTTCCTCCGCGTGCACAGTTAGGGGGTAGGTGGAGGAGCAGGGAATCTTGGTGGCGTGGCCGCTATACACCTTTGTCACGGCGTCTACGAATCCTGTGGGTTCCACTGGTACTTTGTCCCAACATTCATTGCTCTCACGGACAACATATTTGTTGCGTTGGCAGGTAAGCTGGAGCAGTACATCTCCCCTCAGCACAGAGAACGTGCTCCCCTGGACACGCACCGGGTGGGCCGGGTCTAGTTGCTGGAGCTTCCAGCAATTGGCCGCTACTTCTTCTGCCGCGGTGCTTCTCATTCGTGTCTCCAGGGTAAATCCAATGTAACCTGCATGTATCTGGGCCTGCAGGGGGACATCCACATCCCTGGCCGATACTCTGGGCAGCGCTGCCGCGGCCGGGTCAGCTGCCACGAACAATGCTGGGTGGTTGGTGGCATGGGCCTCAAAGTCGCAGTTCACTATTGAGGTGGGGGTGGTCATGTTGATGAAGAATTGGGCTTGATGGTCAACCAGGAACGCATCCATCACTAGGCTAGGCTGGAGGCTGCGGATCAGCCTCAAGGGGCAATCTCTCCCCAGGTGGTCCCACACGTAGGTGGCCTCCCCAGTGATGCAAGACCGCTCAGAATGGGGACATTCTAGGGTCAGGTGGTCAGATTGGGACTCCACCCGTCCATTCTCCACTACATAGGTCTCTTCCTTGACCAGCAGCCGTCGTTCCTGGAGCACTAATTCATTGCGGTACAGCTGGCCCTTGAAATGGACGTCCTCCCCTTCACAGCCCACCCCCTCAGGGCTGTTGACCAAGGCGCCCACCATATCGAGGGTGAAGAACAGGGGATGGTTCAGCTGGAACGTCAGTGGCTGGGTCTTGCCTGGCAGCGTGTAGACTCGGTTCCTGGCCAGGTCTCGGCATGTTTCTTGATCAATCTTGGTTGGCCTCATGAGGGTGGGGACCGAGGTCACCTTGAGGTGACCCCATACCCCACACCTAAATGTCCACTGGGACACGGTGAGCTGACAGCTATATCCTGTTGTTTCCCTAATCTTGACTTGCTGCAGGACATGTACCTCATGGCCCAAGGGCACCTCCTGGTGTAGCGGTTCCGTGCTACACATCTTCTCCTTGTTGTAGGCTGTGACATGGGTGGGGTTGGCGCAGTCCCACCCTACCAGGACGTAGCTAGTTGTAGGCCACACGGCTGCGAGCAGTAGTCCCCACAGAACCATCCACCAGTGTGAGAATCTACCAGACAGCCATCGACCTCGTGCATGCGGCTGGGGATCTTCGGCTCGGACCACGGCTGCTTCTTGGGGCTGGACACGGCGGGGTTGCTCCTGGCTAGATACAAATTTCCATTGAGCGTTATCTTTGGGTGCCCGGGGCATCCCGATACCCTCCCCAATGACAGACTGACAGGCGACTGGCGCCTGCCTGGGTGTCGGCTCCCCTAGCCCCAAGGGGTCCCTTCCCTTGTCCATGGCATACCCAGTGGCATGGGGCTGAAGTGCGTGTGGCACAGGCTCGCCCTGGATTACGTCCCTCCCCTGCCCTAGGAACTCAGGTGCATGTGGCACAGGCAAGTCCTTATATCCCCAAATTTCAATCTCCCCAGCCTCTGGTGCGGGAGGCACAGGCAAGGCTGGAGGGTTACAATGCTTTGGATACAATACATTTGTCAAATTTAACTTATCCTGGCTCGACTGGGAATGATGGGCAGCTGGGTTCCCTCGGCTGGCAGTGGGCGCTGGATGCGGGCTGGTGGCGCTGGCTGACTGGGGGTGACAGATGTCACCCCTTCCTCTGGGGCTGCTGGCTCGTTCCAGGATCCAGGTATCTAGGTGGCGGCGACGGTTGTCGCCCCAGGCACCAGGGTGGGGGCGCTGGATAGCACCCCCCGGTCATCGCAGGTGGCGGCGCGGATGGCGCCCCATACATCGACTCCGATGCGCTGGCTAGCGCCTCCTGCCTCTCTCGTTCAGCGGCCGCCAGGGCCTCTCCGTACACCATCTCAGTGACGCTGGGTAGCGCCCCTCCACTCTTGCTGGGTAGACTCGGTCTGGCAGGCCCCATCATGTTGAGGCTGAAGGGTTGGGGCCTCAGGACTTCTGGCTCGGCGATGTTGTTGGGCTGCATGAACTCCGGCCCCAGGTGGTTGAGGCTGAAGCCCAGGCCAATCCGGTTGGGTTCAGCCGCTCCTCCCAGTACGTTGATTCTAGCTGGGACGGTTCCAAACTGCGGCATTCCGTCGGCTCGGCCCGCTGCGTTGGGGGCGGCTGCTTGCTGGGGTGTTGCTGGGGGCGCGCTCCCTTCCATGTTGGCTACTCTGCTGGGCTTTCCTGGGGGAGCGCCCTTGTCAGCAGTGCGCCTCTGGCCGGCTACCTGGTCCCAGTCGGCTCTGCACTCGGCCGCCGAATGGCCGGCATAGTGGCAACGGTCGCACTTGGCAGGACGGTCACGGCGTGGCTGGGTGCGTCTCTCTTCTAGGCTGACCTCCATAGGCGTCGGACAGTCTCGGGCTCGGTGGCCTTTCCCTTGGCAGCGGTAGCAGCGACCTGGAATCTTGTCATCTGGGGCGACCTTCCCCATCTGGTGGAGACCCGGAGCCAAGGCGCCAATCTCCATTGGCTCCGACTCATCATAGTGGGGCAACTGGACGCTGGCTGATCCCGTGAGCCCATCGGTGGCGTCCACTAGGCACACACCCTCCTTCAGCTGCTTGGTGATCATTGTGACGGTAAACATGGCTCGCCTCGTGTACTCAGGTACCGAGGCGATCTCATGACCCATCATTTCACGTTTCACATTAGCGTTACGAATGCCACGATTTAATTCGTCTATCAACAATTCAAGGTCCTCATGGCTATAGGCCTCCCTATACAAGGCACACTTTGTGGATATGTATGCTTGTATAGGTTCTGTCGAGTGTTGCCTGTAATCCCTGAAGGCTTGCTTCAAAGTCTGGGATTCAAAGGCTGGATGAAATAACATTTCACACTCGGCCTTGACTTGTTCATATGTCAAGGCTTGGCCTGCCTCGCCAAACAGATGAGAGGCCATCTCCGCCGCTTGCCCCGCCAGTGATAGTAAAAGGGCGTTGCGGCGGTTTAGTGTGTCATGGGGAGGCACACGGTAAGCCGCCCATGACATCTCGAGTCTCCGGATGTGGGAATTCCAGGATTGCTTGGGCGGTCCTCTATACTCCGGCAGGTTACTCAGCATCAGCTTGCGGTACTCGGCTGGAGCCGGCTGGGGATCATCCTGGAGCCATCCTTGGAGCTGGTTGCCTCCTGGCGCTTGCGGCTGCTCCATCGGGTCAACGGTTCAGCGGCGGGACACGAAGTTTTAAGTCAATACTATAAATGGTTTACACTTGAGGCTTTCTAGCCTAGCAGCCAACACTGTTTATCACTAGGTTGGTAGTTTAACTACAAAGATGTAAATTAGGTGTACCCAAAGTACTTGTCACTAGTTTTCTGAGTTGTAGAGTAGGCTGGTAGGGGTAGATAGCTGTTGAGGGTCTGAACTGCTGTCAGGAACTGATTGGGTTTTCCTTTATCACACTATAGATAGGAGGGAGAAGCTTGCAAGTCTTGTTTTCTAAAAATATCTCTGTTGGATGCTATGGAGTAGCTCCGCTCCTGTGTGTGTGTGTGTGCGTGAAATGTCCTTTCCTTGCAACGCGCTTACGCACCGTCAGATTCGCGCACACAGGTAAAACGCGCACCTATCCCTCAACCCGCTCTCTCATTGGTCCGCTTTGTCTTATTCGTCCGTTGAATTTTGTTATGCGTTCCGAGCTCTGCTGCGCGACCCGTAAATGGCGCTCTGTTCTCCCGGTCGCTATCTCCACACCGTGGGCGGACTTATTCAAGTGTGGGTAGGAAGGGGGAGCGCGTGAGGGGACGGGGTAAAACCGTCCGTTCCCCCCTATGGAGAGGGGGGGAGAGTGCTGTGGGTTTGAGGTAACTGTGTGGTGAGGTAATTGTGCCCTTTCCTTAATCCTGGGCTTATTGTTATGTCACCTCGATTGTATTTTCTTCAATGGATGGTGGGCCCCTCCCTTTCCGTTGGAATAAGGGGTGTATTTGTTGTGCTGAAGGCTTGGGGGGTTAGATTGTTTATCAATGCATTGTTATATTACATCTAGGTTCTATTTTTGGCTTTATCACAATACACAACAGATTTGCTTACCAAGCCTGTTCTATTTTTAGTTTTATCACAATACACAACAAATTGTTTACCAATCCTTGCTCATAAATCTATTGTTCAGCCTTCACACTAGGGTGGTAATCCCTACAATGTGATATAATATCTGCTTTTCTAGATGGGTGGCTGCACTGTAGCCTCTCAGGATACTTGGAGTTAACGTAGTTTTCTTCTGCTTGGTAAACTACACTCGTATGTTCGCTCGCAGCTCGCAGCTATTTGGCTTGTTTCAGCCTGTCGGCGGCAGGGAATGTCCCGTCCTGCAGCGCCGTGTATCCGAATCCGGCTGTTGGCGGCAGGGAATGTCCCTTCCTGCAGCGCCGCTGGTTCGAATCCTGCTATCTCTTGCAGTAAATGTTGGCCTATTTTCAGCCGTTTACACTTAGTTGGCCTGTTTCAGCTCGTCCGCAGGCCTGTTTCAGCCCTTGAGGCTCAATTCTCCGTTAGATGTCGGCGCTTCTCGCGGTTCTCCGTCAAGTTTCGCTGCTCTCCGCAGTCTCTCGTCCGATTTCGCTACTCTCCGCAGCTCGGGTTCCGCCACACTTAGTGGTCTTTCGCTAGATTTCGCTTCCACAACTGCCGGATGCAGAGTTAGACCTTGCTATCCAGGGTGGGTAATTCAGGTTGCTTGTGTCAGTTTTGCCAGTTTCACTGCTGGGAGTACCTTAGCCTCAGCTGCGCGTCTGCTCTACACTTGTGGTTTGCCGTAATCTCACACAGCTGTCACCAAAAGTTGTGGTATCCGCCTAGGATAAATGGCAGACACCAGAGTTCAAATGACTACGGCAGTGTGAACAGACGTGGACACCTATACTATAGAGAAGCTACGCTTCTCTAGCAATCACTAAATAATAAACAGAGTCTATTCAGTTGTTTCTTTATTGAGGGTCTAAGGATTACTAACGTTATATACAACAAACAATAACTACACAGATAGGAATAAATAATCATAAATAAAATCAATATAATACATATACAATAGTCAGTTTGGGCAATAATGATCCCCCATCCCTGGAAAGGGTGGGGGGAATTAACAATACAGCTTAACCATAATAAGGCTGTCAGAATCAATCATTAATTTTAGGCATAGGGTGGGGGTCGGCAGACCCCTTCCCCAGGACTCGGGGGAGGGCCCTTGGCCCTTCCCCGAACCCAGGTCAGGGTTGCCATAGGCATGGCTCACGGTTGCCGAATACCACAACATCATAGGATCTGCGCTATACCTCAAATTGCACAGCAAACAAAAAGAACCTCTCCCCCCTAATTTTGTAATACATTAAAAATGGTGGGGGCCTGCCAGATAAAGGTAATTCAGGACTCCGGCATAATAAAAAGTAAATTAACTACCCCCACCCCCCCCTTCTAACTATGGTCGCGTTGTAAATTTAGAGAAAGAAACAAAATATCATACCTTGGAAATGGAGTTTCAAACGCCTCCTAAAATAACATTATTTCATTAAAAAGTGCTGCAGTGGCCGGGTTGTGGGAGGGAGGGAGGGACGTTGGACTGTTTTATTACACTTGTAATAACGTTTTCTAATTCGTTGACTTGATAACTTTAGGGTCTTTTCTTAAATTTTGATTGGTTGGTTCATTAGGATTATAGTCAACATGTTTCAACAACTTATTTCAATCAAGAGGTCATTTTATGTATGTACTATGTATATCAATTTATCGACCATTGTCCCTTTAGATCATCATTTAATTAAATTAATAGACTTCCTTCATTGTGGAGAGTAGATATGATGATAGCTTGAAATTGAGATACACGTACAGACAGACAGATAGACAGACAGACAACAGACAGATGGACAGATAAATTACCTTCATTGGGTAGAGTAGATATGATGATAGCTTGAAATGTATCCCTTTACTCTTTCCAGGAATACTACAAACATTCAAGGATTATATTATGAAAAAAATTGCTGTTTGATTTTGAAATATAAAACGTAGAGGCGTCTAGGGGCATTTAAAGTAATTCGACCCCACCGCCTCAAATTTTTGTTTTAGTTTCAAAAAATGAAAGTAAACCCCACACTAGCCTAAAAATAGCTATAAACCTTCCCAGGACAAATGAGAAGAACCGTAACGGTTTAGCGGTTAGCGAGATCCTTTACAACAGAAAAAACAAACTATCATTTTATACTTTAGGATAATTTAGAAAACTATTTTAAATTTAATTTTTCTTCCACTTTTGTAGTGAGAAATTGCAACTAAGGAAGAAAATATATTCTATTAAATGTTTTTATATCAACTACTTTTATACATCACTTATAATGAAATAAGCCTAGCCAAAGTATTGTAAACTAAATAAAGTTCATTTCAAGAAAAGATTAAATTATCTCCCAGTGTCTGGTCCCTAAATCCAATTTATACTTGAAAAGAAATGAGAATTTTGTCTAAACAAAGAAAATGTATTTTTCAGTCTGGTTTCGAAACCGATTAATATCCTCTGGATTAGAACCGGTTCTCAGACATACTTAAAATTCTTGTATAGCATTAAATTACAGACAATTTTCCACGAATATTGAAGAAGAAAAAAAATTATACCCAGTTGTGTTAGCCCGTGCCTTCGGCATCTTGGGCTAAAAACTAGTTTTCATCTTATAATTGTACATTTCTATATCCGCGGAAAGCTGTTTATGATACGATTAAACAATAACTATTACCTTTTAAAAAATCTTCTTGAGGGTTTAAAGTATTGTTCTTTGTTCAGATTTAGTAAATCTTGTAATCCTACAAACAACAAGGATGACAACGTCAATAAATGCAAAGCTTAAAAACAGTCAGACAAACGAACATTAACAGTTATAGAGTAACACATTATTTTGAAGTTTATACCATTTTTTAAAAATTACAGAATTCTATATATATATTTTCATACAGTTGCTTTGCTTATAACAGTATACCATATTTTAGATAGTCATACTGACTATCTCGTAACAATTATAGAGTTGCTACGCTTTCCAGTTGTGTCTAACTGCTACAGGAATCACCATGCCTAATTTGAAATCGATAATTCATAGATCAATTATAAGAACTTTCCGTTAGGGGGCGGACGTACGGACGGACCCTTGTTGTAGAAAAGCTTCGATTTTAATATAAGATAATCTATCCTATTATTTAAGTCTTTTTAAATTGTTTGTTAAAATCTCGCTAATTCAGAATGAATTTCTTTAATTTAGAGAAGCTATGCATAGGTAAAAGTAAGGTTTTATAAGTCTCCAAAGTTTTATAATAATGTTTTCTTATTCGTTTTCTTAACAACTATGGATACTTTTATTGAATTTTGATTGCTTGATTCATTAAGTAAAGTGTACAAACGTAACAACCACTAATTGCAATGTACGGGATCATTAGGGATATATGTCAATTTATCGGCTATTGTCTTATCCCTTTAGATACATGTAAAATATCTATGAGCTACGTTGCTTAAAAATTCAAAAAATGTGTTTAGTTAAAAAATAAATTATGAAATAGGGTGACAGCAGTTTTTAGTTCTTTTCAGCATATAAATAGTATTTTTCATAGAAATTTCAAACATTTTTAAAACACAATTTTTTTTCTTTAATTAGGGTCTGTCAGTCCGTCCGTGAGTATCGGTTAACTATAATAGTTAATGTTAGCAAATTAGAACTATTTGATTTTATACCAGATTTTCATTTACTCTTATAAATTGATTCTCGCAGCTGGCTAAATTAACGTTACCCACATTCACCCCCTTTACTGCATTACCTTGAATTCTACTGGATGAACGAATTGATTAATAAGTGAGATCAATATAAGCAACCTACATATATTGGCGACAAATTTACCCCTGTCATAATATCCATTACCTTGACAAGGAAACATATTACAGTATCTGACTTCCGAATAGGACCCTTTGCATTCAGTTGACCGACAGTGGCGTTGCCGATACTGTTCTCCACCTAAGCAGATAGATAGATAGATAGGTGAATAGATAGATAGATAGACAGGTATTCAGTTGACCGACAGTGCCGTTGCCCAATGCCGATACTGTTCTCCACCTGAGCAGATAGATAGGTGAGTAGATAGATAGATAGGCAGGCATTCAGTTGACCGACAATTAAGTTGCCGATACTGTTCTCCACCTGAGTAGATAGATAGATAGATAGATAGATAGGTATTCAGTTGACCGACAATTAAGTTGCCGATACTGTTCTCCACCTAAGTAGATAGATAGATAGACAGGTATTCAGTTGACCGGCAATGGCGTTGCCGATACTGTTCTCCACCTGAGCAGATAGATAGGTGAATAGATAGATAGATAGACAGGTATTCAGTTGACCGGCAGTTGCGTTGCCGATACTGTTCTCCGCCTGAGTAGATAGATAAATAGACAGGTATTCAGTTAACCGGCAGTGGCGTTGCCGATACTATTCTCCACCTGAGTAAATAGATAGATATATGAATAGATAGATAGATAGACAGGTATTTAGTTGAACGACAGTTGCGTTGCCGATACTGTTCTCCACCTTAGCAGATAGATAGGTGAATAGATAGATAGATAGACAGGTATTCAGTTGACCGACAGTGGCGTTGCCGATACTGTTCTCCACCTATGCAGATAGATAGGTGAATAGATAGATAGATAGACAGGTATTCAGTTGACCGACAGTGGCGTTGCCGATACTGTTCTCCACCTAGACAGATAGATAGATAGACAGGTATTCAGTTGCCGATACTGTTCTCCACCTAAACAGATAGATAGATAGACAAGAGAGGTATTCAGTTGACCGGCATTGGCGTTGCCGATACTTTTCTCCACCTGGGCAGATAGATAGATAGACTGGTATTCAGTTGACCGGCAGTGGCGTTGCCGATAGTATTCTCTACCTAAGCAGATAGATAGATAGACAGGTATTCAGTTGAGCTGCAGTTGTGTTGTCGATAATATTCTCCACCTAAGCAGATAGATAGATAGACAGATATTCAGTTGACCGGCAGTGGCGTTGCCGATAATATTATCCACCTGAGTAGATAGATAGACAGGTATTCAGTTGACCGGTAGTGGCGTTGCCGATAATATTCTCCACCTGAGTAGATAGATAGATAGACAGGTATTCAGTTGACCGGCAGTTGCGTTGCCGATACTATTTTCCACCTGGGCAGATAGATAGATAGATATATAGATAGGTATTCAGTTGACCGACAATTACGTTGCCGATACTGCTCTCCACTTAAACAGATAGATAGATAGATTAAAATATGGATAGATGATTTGATAGATAGGTAGATAGAAAGATAGATAGATGAATAGATATATAAATAGAAAGATAGATAGATGCATAAATAGATAGATGAATGGATAGATAGATAAAAAGATAATTAGATAGATAAATATATAATAGATTGATTATGAATACATAGATATAAAATTAGTTGGAAGTTTGGATTAATAATAAAATAAGTAACTGCTTATTTGATTGATAGATGGATAATTCGAAATGCTCTGCCGCCGCGCGTTAGCCTCAGTGACATGAACTTTTAAACTAAAAATAATGTATAACATCGTATTACAGACAATTTTTCAGGAATATTACAATAAAAAAAACAAAATTTAAAGTAGTTTTCTTAACCCAGGCCTTTGGCCCCTCGGGGCTAACAAAAAAGATTTTAATCTTACAATTTTTCTTTTATTATCGGAAAGCTATCTATAATATGATGTGATAAATAACTATTATAGGAAGAGAAGTATAAAGACAAATCCAGGAAGGCAAATTAGGTTAATTAAGTAAGGATTCAACCCACAAATTTGATTATCTGGAGGAGAAAAATAATAATAATAATAATAATAATGTTTATTTGGTGCTGCTAGGTACCCCCTAGCTTAGGAGATAGCACATACAATACTCTAAATTGCTGCTATCTATCGACAATTTAGAGTTTACATTATGATGTTTAGTCTCATACAAAAATAAAATAATATATACTAAGAGTTTAATTATTAACTAAATATAAATTGGTGGAATAAAAGGAAAATTTTCAGGATATGCACCAGGAGCTACAGAAGTACTATCTTGACCAAAATGGGGATAGTGTATTTGATTCCTGAAGCCCCTTTTTAAGGAAGACAAAAAGAAAAAAAGAACATAAAAAATTAAATGTTAAAGGGAAAATCGAAACTTTAATTTAGTTAAATTGAGTTGTGAGGATGGTAAAAAAAAAGAAAAACACAAATAAACATTTATATTATGTTAGAGAAATCAGTAAATAATAAGAAGGATGAAAAAAATAGATTAAGGATTTTAGAGAAAAATAAAACAAAATAAATCAATTATGAAAGCAAAGAGAGTATAAAAGGAAAAATTATAAGATAGATCATAATTTTAATACCATATTTTAAGTTTTAAAATTTCATTGAAGATTAATAAGTAAAGTTTTTATTTAAAAAGAAAGGAGAAAGAAAAAAACACATAAAAAGGAAAAAAAAAGCAATACTTCAAGACTTTGTCATTCTATTATTTTATTATTTTTCAAAAACAGAAATTTCTCAATTCAAAATAATATCTTTTTAAAGAATGCCACTTTGATCTTTGCCCTGTATTCAACCCTCCCCTCCCCGCCAAAAAAAACAAACAACAACACTCCCCTCCCCGACAAAAAGACAACTCCCCCCCCCCCTCCTTAAAAAAAATCACTAGGTTTTTTATGAAATCAATTTTTAAGATCTGTTTATGCACTCAGAACAGTTTTCTCTATTACAAATAAAATTAAGTTTTTCCAACAAAAAATCTTTAAGTTTCATACAAAACTGTTTTCTTGACATAACTGTGCTAAAAGTATACATAACCTCGTCATTATTATTATCATTTTCAGGATTAGGATTAGTATTAGGAATAATGATTTCATTCCATAACTTTGGTAGATCAGAGTAAGGGAATTTTTTAAATGTCTCAAGCCTAACAAATGGAACATTATACTGTTGATTATTTCTAAGAACTCTTGTTGTTCTTGTGCTATTTTTAATCCATAAGTTATCAAAAAAAAATGGAAGCCTATGATTAACGTAATCAAACATAAATTGTAATTTAGAATAGACAATTTGTTGAGTTACAGGAAGAATTTCTAAATTTTTAAATAAAATTGTAGTATGTGCATTATATTTTGAGTTGGTAATTATTCTCAGTGCTTGTTTTTGCTGTTTTACAATTTTATCAAGAGTTGATGCTGCTGCACTTCCCCAAATAGGGGCACAATATGTAAGATGACTATGGACAAGTGAATTGTATAGAGTTTGCAATGCTTTTCCACCAATAATATGTTTTGCAGCATTTATAGCAAATAATGAGCGTGAAATCTTTTTATTTATCATATCAATATGATATTTAAAGTTTAATTTAGGATCTAGATAAACACCTAGAAATTTAATTGCAGGAGTTTCACTCCTTGAGTTGACATATGAAAGTTTGTGTACCAAATTTGGATCATTTTGGTTATCATTATTGTGATCAAGATTAATACTAATGCTATCAAAGTCAATTGTTGATTCATCTTTTGTAAATATCATAAATTTAGTTTTTGATGGATGTAGGTTTAACTCATTTGTTCTAAACCAATAAGTTATTTTTCTTAATTCAATATTAAGAATATCAATAATATCATGAAGGTTTTTACCCGAAATTAAAAAACTGGTATCATCAGCAAAATGTAATGTAAATAGAGTAGTACATTTAGCTAAGTCATTGATATAAATTAAAAATAGTAAGGGTCCTAAAATAGATCCTTGAGGTACACCTTTGTTAATATATTTCATATTAGACTTTTCATTGTTGATGTAAACAAATTGTTGTCTATTTGCTAAGTAATTTTTAAACCATGTCAATTCTGTACCATTGATTCCAAGCTTAGAAAGTTTGTCCAGCAAGATTCTATGAGAACAGCAATCAAAAGCTTTTTGTAAATCACAAAAAAACTCCAACTGTATACTTTTTATCATTACTATTCTTTACAATTTCATTTATTAGATGAAAAATGGGCTGTATGGTTGACTTTTTTTTCTGGAACCCATATTGATGTTTGTAAATAAGGTTATTTTCATCAAGATATGCAGTAAGTTTATTTGCAACTATTTTTTCAAGGATTTTTGAAAAGATTGGCAAAAGACTTATTGGTCTATAATTAGACATGTTACTTAAAAGATCAGATTCTTTTGTTTTAAGTTTGAAAATTGGCAAAACTTTGGCTATTTTGAGCTCATTTGGAATGTTGCCTGACTGTAAGGATAAATTTATTATGTGAGTAAGAGGAATAGCAATATTTTCAATGATTTTTTTCATAAGTTTATTAGAAACACCTAGCATGTCTTGGCTTGATTTAGACTCTAGACCATTTACAATTGTTACTATATCTTTAGGCTGAATATGAGTAAATGAAAATATGGAGTCAGATGCAGTGGTATAATAAGTGCAGTCTCTATCTGATGGATTTATTTTAGTTGTTATATCATCTGCAATGGTTGTAAAGAATTCATTAAATTTGTTAGAAATATCTTTCCCCTCCTTATAGAAAACCCCATCACTAAAAATTTCAGTTATGACTGAACTTTTGTCATTGTGCTTCCTTATTGCTTCCCTTAATATTGACCATGTTTTACTCAAATCATTCCTATTTTCTTCAAAAGATTTTTGAAAATACAATTTTTTCCCTGTTTTAATTGCTTTGTTATAGCATTTTCTATATTCATTGTATTTAGAAATGTTATCTTGAGTTGGTTCTCTAAGTTTAATGTCATATAACTCAAATTTTGTCTTTCTAGATTTTAGCAAAGCATTTGTCATAAAAGGTTCAACTTTATGAATATTTTTATTTAGTTTAACTTTTTTAAATGGGAAATGTCTTGAGTATGACTCATTAAAGATACTATAAAATTTATTATATGCATCTTGAGCACTGTAATTATTAGACACTGAACTCCAATCAGCATTTAACATATCGTGTTTAAAAGAGGAAATATTTTCCTCACTAAAATTTTGAGTTTGAACAAAAACAGGACCAGACTCTTTAACTTTGTCCAGAATAATAGTGCAAGTAGGGAAATGATCAGAAATATCTGCTGTAATAATAAATGACTCAAACTTATTTTTATTATCATTGGTATAAATATGATCTATGAGAGTAGCACTGGTATGAGTGATCCTAGTTGGCAATGAGATTAATTCTAAGAAACCATTTGCAAAGCTATTTTCAAGTAGTGATCTAGTTTTATCATGTTGCTCAAATTTTAATAGATCAAAATTTAAATCCCCAATAATATAGGAAGGGTATTTGCGGCTATTTAGATCTGCTTGTAAGTCAGAGAACAAGTTGATAAACCTGTCTAACTGCTCACTTTCTGTTAGATTAGGGTGTTTACAATTTGATCTATAGACGTTTGTTAGAAATATTTTATCATTTTTCCCAATACTAATCTCTAAAGTTAAACTTTCAATTATTTTTTCCTCAAATCTAGATAAAGCTTTTATTTCCTTGAATGCAATACCTTTTTTTATATATATACCAACCCCACCCCCATTAGATTGAGATCGACATTTGTATATAAAATCATACCCCTTTAAATTAACATAATCATCATTTTTTATATTCCAGATTTCCCCTAAGCATATAATGTCAAGATAACAACCTTGCCTCAAGAATTCATCAACAAATTCTTGAAAATCAATAAATTTAGATTGAAGGCTTTGAATATTTAAACCTATAATTTTTAGACCTTTCTTTGATTTTAAGTGGTTTATAACTTTACAAATATCAAAGTATTGGCATTTTATATCAATATTTTCATATGGATTAAACAATAAATCTTCATTTATCGTTTCATTATTTAAAATTGAGAAAAAATTACTGTTTAATTCAAAATTCAGAATCCTATTTTGCTCCATTTATAAAACATTTCAGGCAAATGATATAAAAAAAATTTAGTTTAAAATAGGAGTTAAGAAAAAGAAAATTATACTTATGAGAATAAATAAAATCATTAAGTAGATTATATGTTTGAAATATATATATAAACATTAAGGATTGACAAAACAAAAAGTAGAATATAAGCCGTTTGACAATGAAAAAAACTTTAGAAATTGACAAAACATTGTAAATTGTAATTAAAAAAATCATAAATAAAGAAAAATTTAAGTGTGGGTATATGTATAAAAATGAAAATGTATTTGTGTGCATGTGAGTAAAGGAAAGAGGAAGTGTATGTGTGTGTTCGTGCTTGCGCGTGTGAGTAAAAAAAGTGTAAGTGTAAGCGTAATGTGAGTATGTGAAGCGGCGCTCGCCTGAGTGTGTGTGTGTGTGATTTAAAATATTGTATAACAAATAATAGAGCAAATAATTTAGAGTATCGGCAGTATCTACATAACTATTATCTATATACCAATCATGAGCGAGAATACAAATCCTCTACAGTTGTTTGAAGTTTATAATTGGAGTATGTGTAGATCAATTCACTTGGTTGAATGTCAGTCTTTTTAGAATAATGATGTGTTATTTTCATTCATTTACTTTTAATTCTGATGGAAATTTGTCCATTCTCATTCACCTCATACTTTTCAATTTTCTTCTCCTTTTTGAAACCTCTTCCTGGTGAGGTTGAAGTTTAGGAATAATTTGATATTCCTGTCTCCTCCTTCAGCCATGGCCTCCACCAGCTTCTGCCAAGGTGAGTTAATTCCTCTATCATTAAATCTTATAATAAAGGAACCATTTGGAAGCCAATGAGAGGCTGATATATTGGAGGGTACAAGTTGTACCCTATATTTCTTCTCAATAAGCTCCAAGACTTGAACAAGTTCGTCCTCTGTGCATTTGTTGTTAGTACTAACATTTGCACCATTACTCCTGGCCATAATCGGTTTTAGTAGGCTATGTCCCTCTTTGCTAGAGGAGGAACAAATCAGTGTTCCTTTTCTAAGGCGAGTTGCGTTTTCATCAACTTGGCTCTCTAAATAGTCCAATCTATTATTTAGTCTGTTGAATTTGTGTTTGAAACTATTGGTAGCGTCCCACTCATCACGCCCCCTCTCCTCTCTCTCTCTTGCCCTTCCTCTCTCTTGTTGAGGGTTAGAGCCTCTCTCTCCTCCTCCGCTAACGGAAGCACTTGCCTCTCCTCTCACGCCCTCCTCTCTTTCTCCCAAGCTTTTTAGGCTTTCAACAGTTTTGCACAATTCAAGGATTTTTTTATTAGCTTTTAAACAGAAATTAAATAAAGTTTCTTCAAAATTATTAAGTTTTAACTGCTTAATATTTGTTATGTCACCCTCATTGATTTCGCGATTTTGGTTAGCCTCATTATTGAAGAAACTAGAAATGTCAGATTTTGATTTGAAAAGCACGTTGTTAGACATTTTTCACTTTAGGTTGTTGGATGTTGGAGAGTAAAAAATGGTGTGTCTTTTCTCGGTGACAAAATAAAGCTAACTGAATAAGAATATCGAATAAAGCAGATTTTGTCAGACTTATACATTGTATATACAGACTTATACATTTATAAATAAAATATTTTTTATTCCTTTCTAAAGGCGATTTCTCTTGGGAGGGTGATGGTACTCTTCCCTCAAATAGTTAATAAACCCTCTCTATGAGAAGATACACTATAAAGTAGAACCATATCGGTTCAGTGGAAAGCACGATCCTTTGGTACACAGAGACAGAAAAAAAATCTTGTTACTTGAAGCTCTACAAAAACTGTTCTAAAAAATGAGCCGTGTGACGTCAATAGATCCATCTCTTTTTAAGGGGGTTCCTTTCCTACTTCTACCTCATTCCTCATTTTTATGACGCCACACGGCAAATATTATATGACACTTTCTAAAGCTCACGTTACTTGTGTGAAAGGACTAGCGGTTATACCATTAGAGGATCTTAAAATGTTTTCTACGCAACTTTAAAATATTTTTTGTGTAAATTAAAATGTTTTCTCGTATTCATTCGAACCGGTTCTCATCCATACAAAAAAAAATATCTAGCACCTAATTATATTCAGCTTTCTACGAATATAAAAGTGTACAATCATAAGATTAAAACCAGTTTTTTTAGCCGGTGCCTTCGGCACCTCGGGACTAAAAAAACTAGTTTTAATCTTATAATTGTACATTCTCTATCCGCGGAAAGCCGTTTATAATACGATGCGAGAAATAACTATTCTACGTCAGTGGCGGTCTCTAGCCTTTTTTCGTTGTGATTTCTCTTGGGGAACCAGGTATATTTCCACGATTAGGTTATAAATCTTCCCAGGACCTATATGAAGCTACATGTAATGTAGAACCATATCGGTTCAGTGGTAAGCGAGATTCTTTCGGTACAAACAGACAGAAAAAGATCCTGCTGTTTTTTGCATAATGAAGTTATCATAAAAAGTTTATGCTTAGATAATTATTTGTTGTTCTATGTTGAAAAAAATACTATTTAATCCTTTAAATTGAATAAATAAAAGCAGACCCTGCCGCCCATATCATGTTACAGAAAGGTTTGAATCTGGCCACTTTTATAAATTCTATGTTTGGATCTAGTGCAGTTTACAGTAAAATGTTCCTGGTATCGAATATCTCCAAAAATCTATTAACTTTCAAGGCTGCTAACGGCCAAACTGCGAAACCTATAGATTATGCTTGCACATATCTTTAACCGACAAAAGCAGGCCTACAAATAGAACTGTCATTTTTCAAAAATGCACAGTTTTCACGCAGTGCACATAAATGCGCGTAAAAGACTTATTTTACTTGTTTTTACTTCAGTGATCCTTTCCCTGTGCATCCTTGGATCTTGTCTTTTCCAGATTAATTATAGGCCTTCTTATGCCACTTTACACAGTGTGCGGGCATGATGTGTTTGTTCAGCCGTTTGGCCGTTAGCAGCCTTTAAACCTCATAGTTACGTAGAAATGTGATACCAGATACATTTTTCCGTGAACTTCAATAGATCCTTATGTTTGACCTGGATTTAACCCCAGTTTTTTTCGCACAATGGTACAGAATTGTTCATAAAATCCTTATGATAAAGTATTAGAATCTAGGTTTGTCTGTCTGTACCAAAGTATCTCGCTAACCGCTATGGTTCTGTTTTACAATGCATCTTCTGATAGGTCCTGGAAAGGTTATAAGTATATAATTTAAAATTTTTAATAATACATTAGATTAAAACAAGGATGACAACATCCATAAGTAGCGAAGCACAAAAATCGTAGATGGGAATACGTACAGGTAGATTTAAAAGGTTTTTACTAAAATCAAGAATAGATTTATTGGATAAAATAAACATGAAACCTTGTTTTATTTTGTATGATGACGATGGTCAAAGTAAATTATATTAAAGATGCTCATAACAATGCACATAGGGGCAACAAGGGGCAACAATTCACCACCCCCAAATCAAGTTTTAAACATTCTATGAGTATTAGCATACCCAATGTACATCAGATTTCAAAGGAATCGTAAAAATACGCTTTTTAAGTAAGCATTCTAATGCATGGAAGTCAAGAAATGCAAAAATTTTCTTACAGAAAAAGGCATACTTTTTGTGTTTCACCAACAATTTTAAAAGTATTATAAAATCTCTTAGAATTAACGTAATTAGACAAAATAACTTCTGATGAGTCATGCATTACATATATTTTGACAGTATAAAAGAAAAAAACACAAATTGAAGAAATTAGTCCTAAATAATTATAGTTGAAGTCAAGATTTTAGTTTATTTTTGTTTGTTTTTTAATCAACATTTTAGAAGACAGTAAGAGGAAACATGTTTTCGCCGGGTGTCGCCGGCTAAAAAAACGATATTTGATTACCCAAAAACATATTTTAATCGCCAGTACTGGTTTCTTTTACCCCCCCGCGCCCCCGTAGGGGTTTTTAGCGCGTTTTCTGAGGCTGGGTGCACGAAAACTTTGTTAGGAAAATCTTTTAAATGCGCTTTTAAAGTCAAAATGAAAGATGTAATACATATAGATAAAAGACGCAAAAACATAGTTATAAGAAATATTTATTTGATTAGAATTTGAATTAAAGTCGATAATGAATATTTTCAAGTTCTATTGCACTAAATGATCGAGACGGGAGGAAGGGGGGGAAGGCTAAACCAAATCTAAACCTTTTTATGTTTGATGTTTTAATGTAACTGAATAATCGTTTCTATAGATTATTACAAATATCAGGGATCTAAAGGGATAAGACAAAGGCCAATAAATTGTTGTACATCCCCAATGATAATACACAAAATTACCCCTTGTGTAGATTAAAGTTAGTAGTTAAAACGTTTGAACACACAACTGTAAAACTTTGGGGACTAATGTCCCCTACCTCATTGCGGAAACGTAAAGTTAATATGCAAATAACGTGAGGTTCTTATAATCATTCTAAATTGGAATTAGCAAGTAGTCTATCTGTCTGTCTATTGGTAATGCTTTGATTTTAAATTATGTAGTTACATGGTATTCATGTTTAACATCAGCAGTTTTATTTAGAAAGGGAGGGGACTGTTAATTACACTAGTCCCCAAACTTCAAAGTTTTATAATAACGTTTTTATATTCGTTAGCATAAGAACTTAAGGAAATTTAATTGATTTTTTATTGGTTGGTTCATTAAGATGAGTGTCAAAACTTTTCAACCACTAATTCTCATCTACAGACAAATAATTTTGTAATATAATTAATTAAATATGTATTTATTAAATATGTATCAATATTGGGGATGTACATATTAATCGGTTATTGTTTTGTTCCTTCGATCCCTAGGTGTTAATATATAATACAAAGTTGCTTGATGTCTGTTTGTCTGTCCGCCCATCCCTTAAGATCTCGCTAACCACTAAATCGATTGAATTCTACTCTTCAGGGAATATATCTACTGATCCTGTGGTTGTTTAAAGCTCTTTTTCAAAAATAAAAAACCCCAAATTTTTTTTTGATATTTCTATAATTAGGGTCGGTCCGTCCGCACGTCTGGTACAGTTAGATCTTTTACTTAACTTAAACAGGCTAGAATTGTCCTATCGATCTCAAACTTTTCATGCTGATTTCTACAACAGTTAGGTACGACTTAGAAAGCACAGCAACTCTATAATCGTTACCAGAAAGTCCGTACATCCATTTATAACAAGCTGATTTTTACTTTTTTGACAACAAATAATGGTTTTGAATGTTAAAAATGTCCTATTCATCTGATTTTTTGAATACTGATTTCTTTTTCAATAAGGTGTAATGTTATAAGCGAAGCATCTCTATAATTTAGTCCTAAAAACGTCAGTATGTCCTCAAACAGTAACATGTATTTAATCAGTTTTAATTACAATTTTGTATAGACATGCATTAATATTCAGTTCTGACACTTCACAAGTGTTAATGTTCGTTTGTCCTTCCATTTCAGAGCTTCGCTTCTTTCATGGATGTTGTCATCCTTGTTTAATTACCTCTTGGGGCAAATCCCCTAGAGGCTAGGGGCGAAGCCGCTAGTATACATATAATCAGTAAACAAGAATCATAATATCATTATAAATATAGATATTAGTTAATAAAAATTTATGTTAATCATGCCCACATTTATAATGGATTTATTAAACATAAAAATAAAGTGAAACTTGTAGCTTGCTAAAATAAGGATCCCCATCCACCCCCATTTACACCATCCCCTCCCCTCCTACTGAAATGAATTCCATGACCCCAAATTTGACACTTTAAACACTAAAATCGGACTACAATTGACATAGTTACACTTTAAAGGGCCCAAAAAGCTAGTGATAGGGTAGCTGCGCTACTAAAAAATTCTCATATGCTCTGATAACCAAAACCTCTAATTAGACATTTTAAACACGAAATTCAAGATAGTTGATGGATAGATAGATGGATAGATATTTAGATGAATAGATAGATGATTAGATATATGGATAGATAGATGGATAAGTAAATGGATGATCAGATGGATAGATGGATGGATAGATAGAGGGATAGATGGATGGATGGATAAATTGATAGTTAATGGATAAAGAGATGAATAGTTGATGAATAGATAGATGGATCGATATATAGATGGATAGACAGATGGATAGATAGATGGATAGATAGATGGAAAGATAGATGGATAGATAGATGGATAGATATATGGATTGATAGATGGATAGATAGATGGATAGATATATGGATAGATAGATGTATAGATTGATGGATAGATAGAAAGGGTAAGGGGGGGTTATTTTCGGGAGGGGATAATCTGGTAATTTTCTATCTACCTTCATAAAATGACCTTTATCTCCATGTTCCTTTCAAATGACAGAAAAAAACATAAAAGCAAATTTGTTTGTTGTTAAATTACCTACAAAAAAGTATAAAATGAAATTTTTGTGAGATGAATTTTAAGGGTACTAAATAATTAAATCCCCTTTTTGGTTGATTTGCCCCAATGTGCAATGGGAAAAATTATTTTGATACTGATATCCCATAAAAGTTTGAAATTGGATCAAAATAGACAAAGATATGGGGAAATATGTAAAACATATAAAAATAGCCAAAAAACCTTATAAAAGGCAGTCTGGCCGCCATGGTTGTTTACTTAAAACGACAAAAAAAATAATTTTTAAATCCTTAACTTAAAAAATTGGGACCATATATACTGAAGATATGGAAAAAAGTGTAAAATATATAAAAAAAAAATAGCCTAAAACCTGCCAAAAAGGCAGTCTGGCCGTCATGGTTATTTTCTTTAAAAGACAGGAAATTTAATTTTGATATCTATAACTGAAAAATTTTTGAAAATCGGACTATAAACACTGAAGATATGGAGAAAAATGTTAAAATATAAAAAACAGCCTAAAACCTGCTAAAAAGGCAGTCCGGCCATCATGGTTGTTTTCTTTAAAAGACGGGAAATTTAATTTTGATATCTATAACTGAAAAAAATTTGAAAATCGGACCATAAACACTGAAGATATGGAGAAAAATGTGAAAAATATAAAAATAGCCTAAAACCTGCTAAAAAGGCAGTCTGGCCTTCATGGTTGTGTCTTTAAACGACGGGAAATTTAATTTTGATATCTGTAACTGAAAAAATTTTGAAAATCGGACCATAAACACTGGAGATATGGATAAAAATGTGAAAACTATAAAAATAGCCTAAAACCTGATAAAAATCGGTCCGACCGCCAATGATGTTTTATAGTTAATTGTGCTCCTTAATGGTGGGAATGTTGTCAAAAATTTCAGCATTCTATCTTTTATAGGAGCTGAGTAAATCCCATTTCCCCAATAGCGTTACGGACTGACGGACTGACGGACTGACGGACGGACGGACGGACGGACGGACAAAGTGAATTATAGAGTAGCTTCGCTACTAAAAACATTAAAAAATTTGTTAATGTTATCATTTTTACTATAAAACTTTTATCTTATTATAACTCATAGTATATGTTTACAGTTTATTTTCCTGCCAGCATTAAGATTGAAATTAGATAGATAGATAGATAGATAGATAGATAGATAGGTAGATAGATAGATAGATAGATAGATAGATAGATAGATAGATAGATAGATAGATAGATAGATAGATAGATAGATAGATAAATAGATAGATAGATAGATATATAGATATATAGATATATAGATAGATAGATAGATAGATAGATAGATAGATAGATAGATAGATAGATAGATAGATAGATATATAGATAGATAGATAGATAGATAGATAGATAGATAGATAGATAGATAGATAGATAGATAGATAGATAGATAGATAGATAGATAGATAGATAGATAGATAGATAGATAGATAGATAGATAGATAGATAGATAGATAGATAGATAGATAGATATGTATACCTGCACAAGAAGCTGAGCACTGCCCCCACTCAGACCAATTACTCCATCCTAAATTAATAGTATCAACCATCCAAAACAACAACAACAACAAAAACAATTATTTCCAAAAATCAGACGTCCAAGCTTTTTATTTGAGGAATGCAAAATGATGGGTTTTAAAGGTTTAATGGGGGGGGGGGGTATTTAATGTATTTCTTTTAAATTTTTAGAGGAGTAAAATAAGAGGTTTCAAAGTTTTAGAGGGGGTAAAGGGGTCTTTACCCCCCTCAAACTTGGACGTCTATGAAAGCTATGATTTCTTCATTATTATTTCTATTTTGATTTCTCTAAGTAAAAATACAAGAGCTTGGACGTCCATGATCTGTAGACACATATATATGCATAAAGCTACCTTTATTAATATATATGAATTTGTATAAACACTCACAAACATTAATCTTGATATTATTAAATCTTTCCCAGCCAAGCCAAGACCTGTGTAATATTAAAAGTTTTACAAAACAACAAAAAAATAGATTCCAGTATGGCATTGAAACCGATTAATATCCGCTGGATTAGAACTGGTTCTTAGCCATACTGAAAAATAATATAAAGCACCGTATTACAGACAATTTTCCACGAATATTAAAAAAAATCATAAAATATTAATACCAATTTTGTTAGCTGAAGCCTTCAACATGGTTTTAATCTTATTATTAATTCCTCTAATAATCGCGGAAAGGTGTTTATAATACGATGCTATAAATAACTATTATAGTCGACAAGATAATAATAAAATGATGAAATGACTCAGTCATTAAGCTATATAAGTTGGAAAGAATTTTAATGTATATAATAGATTTTAAATCGTTTTTTTTTTGTATAATTCTTTATCTAAAAGCACAAATACAATTTAAGTTAATTAATTTTGACCAATAGGATAGGTGATTTGGAAACTAATTAAATAAAGAATTATATAAAAAACGAATTTTATAAAAAAAATGCTTAAATTTTTATACAGATTTCAAATCTATTATATAGATTACAATTCTTTCCAACTTATATACAGTGTGTTTTTTTTATGAGAACTTTTTTGAAAGCAATTTTACCCCACTTATAGTTATCAGAATTTAATGATTAATGGCTTATTTTCTTTGTTTTTTAGGGCAATAATTAGAACAACAACAAAATATTTCAGTTTTTATTTAAAAAGTACAGTAAAATCTAAATTTCAAAACTTAGGTGTCAACATATAAAAATGGTTTTAGCGCATTTTTCTTTAAAAAATTGATTTTCTGTAGTCGACTTTGGGGGGCCAGTACTCCCTCCCTGGTTGAGATATGACCTTCAAACTTTGATATGTTCTAGTACATGTCCCTAATAGTATCTGTATACATTTTTAGCTCTATATCTCAACCGCCATTCTTGTTTAAGGTTGATTATTTGAGCATAAGAAAAATGTGCTAAACCCATTTTTAGATGTTGACACCTAAGTTTTGAATTTTAGATTTTACTGTACTTTTTAAATAAAAACTGAAATATTTTTTTGTTGTTCTATTAATTGCCTTAAAAAAAGAAGAAAATAAGCCATTAATCATCAAATTCTGATAACTATAGCTTGTTTAGCAGCCATTCTTGCAAAAGGTTGATTATTTGAGCATAAGAAAAATGTGCTAAAACCATTTTTAGATGTTGACACCTAAGTTTTGAATTTTAGATTTTACTGTACTTTTTAAATAAAAACTGAAATATTTTTTTGTTGTTCTATTAATTGCCTTAAAAAAAGAAGAAAATAAGCCATTAATCATTAAATTCTGATAACTATAAGTGGGGTAAAATTGCTTTCAAAAAAGTTCTCATAAAAAAAACACACTGTATCTTATCAGTCATGGCGTATTTTATGTAATCATATATAGTAAAAAAAATCAGATATTGGGCTGTTAATTACACTGGTGCCCAAAGTTTTAAAAACATCATTGGCTCAAAACATTGGGCACTACTATCAACTCTTAGTTATTTTAAATTTGCAATGCCCAAACTTTTTAACCTAAAATTTTTAAAAAATGGATAATTTCGTTTATCTTTATTGCAAGCTTACTTAATGTTTTCATAGGGACACCACCTCTTAAAAACAAGCTTTTTTATTTTCAAAGTTTGAGGGGGGGGGGGGTAAACACCCCTTTACTCCCATCCTTGAACGTCTATGTAGAGGACATTGTATTGCTAAAACTATTTTCATGCAGCAATATATAAACTTCTTGCTTAGTGTGTTACATATCAGGGAGGGAGGGGACATTGGGCTGTTTATTACATTAGTCCCCAAAGTTTTATAATAATATTTTCTGTTCGTTGGCGCAACAACTTTGGGGACTTTTTTGAATTTTGATTGGTTGGTTCTATAAGTTGAGTGTTCAACGTTTCAACCACTAATTGTAATCTACAAAAGGTTTGATTTTGAGTATCAATATTGGGGATGTTCATCAATTCATCGGCCAATGTCTTATCCCTTTAAATCCCTGGTGTATATATAATTTATTAAAGATAAATTATTAAACATAAACCAACAAACCATTTCCTTTTGGAACCATGGTTCCTATACTTGGTAGCTAATTTGCCCTGGCTCGACTTAGCAAAATATTTGTTTAATATGTGTCTTATTATAAACAGGGATGGCAACTTACTTAAAAGTTAAGCTTCAAAATCCAAACGAAGGACATACTTTATTGCTACGCTTCCTCAATCGTACCTAACTGGTACATATATCAGCATGCATAGTTTGAAATCGCTAGGACAATTCTAACACCTTATTACTTTATAAAATACTAGCGGCTGCGCCCCTAGCATCTAGGGGCTCTTTTTTCGAAGGAATAGGGCACAAAAATAGCCTAAAACCATACCGGAACCTACAGTAAGCTTCCATATAAAGGGGACCGTATCGGTTCAGCAGTTAGCGAGATCCTTTGCTACAGACAAAAAAAACCTTACTACTTTATATTATAGGATGAAGAGACATGATTATTTTTTCTTTGTGATTTACAATAATAAGTTTTAAGAAATTAATTTTGTGAAATGGCAACACTGTTTTATAAAATCTGTTTATTCATTTTCATATTATATACAACTGAAAAGGTTTTGAATAATTTATTTCTCTGGTTGGGTTTAGACTTCAACACTCTAATCTTTTGGAATTTAATTTTTTTAAAGCGAAGCTTTTCTATTATTAGGGTCCTTCCATCCGTACGTAACTGTTTTAAATTTTGTATGATGATTCCTACAACAATAAGGTACGACTTAGAAAGTGTAGCAACTCTATAATCATCAACAGTACGTCCGTACGTGAATTTAAAACATGTTGATTTTTGCCAACAACTTTTTGTATGATATAATTATGTTATTCATCTAATTTTGTAACAAGGTTTCCTATGACAATAAGATACAATATCATAAAGCAATTTATCTCTATAATCAAATCCTATGATAGAAAGTATGTCCTTTCTTAACATATTTTGTATTTACACAATTTTGCAACAAATATATGTATAATTTTGCTTAGACTTACAAATTAATGTTCTACTTATTTTTATGGATGTTGTCATCCTTGTTATTTTAAGACAGCAATCTAAATTTTCAATTAAGGCATAAATGAGACAGATTAGTTAAAAATATTTCTCGTATTCAATCGAATCCGGTGGATAGGAACCGGTTCTCATCCATACGAAAAAACTATGTCTAGCACCGTATTATATCCAGCTTTCTACGAATATAAAAATGTACAATCATAAGATTTAAACCAGTTTTTTTAGCCGGTGCCTCCGGCACCTCGGGGCTTAAAAAAACTAGTTTTAATCTTACAATTGTACATTCTATATCTGCGGAAAGCCCTTTATAATACGATGCGAGAAATAACTATAAAAAATTAGATTAGCTTATTTATCGCATCGTGTTATAGAAGGCATTTTACCGATATAAAATAAAAAAATTTAGATTTAAAACACTTGAAACATACTATGCTATACAGCGGATATTAATCTGTTTCGGAGCCATATTTGAAAATATTTTTCTTTTATATAAAATATGATAAATTCCAAATTATAGAAAGTTTTAAATTTTTTAAATGTTTTTTATTTGTATTATCTTATAAAATAAAATTTTATTACTTACAGCAACTTATTAAACATTACTGAGATAAACACATACGGACAAAAGTTATATATTTAGTAGCTGTGCTACTTTCAAAATTACCTAGCTGCTTCAGTATTTTTCGTTCCAAATCTTCGGAGAATGGAATAATGCTTCCTAAAAAAATATATATTGTTCAGAAAACGTGTTTTAGTTTGCAAAAGTTTACATTGTAAAAATCGTTTTAATTGGACTTATGCAATTTATTTATGCATGAAATATAAACGAATTTTGCAATATTAGTAAAATATTGATAAGGCAATACTTGGTCCGCATTTTTGGGTTTCTTATATACTGTTTTAAATTGTAGGTGTGAGTATTCCAATTCCAATTCCAAATCGACCCGCCCTAAATTAACCAGAGAAATTTACCTGGATTTGGTTCTATGAATAATCTGCCAGACTTTCTCTCCAGAAGAAATATATAAACCTACAAATAATCATAATTTTAATAAATCTAGGAAGGGAGGGGACATTGGAAAGTTTATTACACTAGTTCCCAAAGTTTTATAATACCGTTTTCTTATTCAATGGCTTAACAACTTTGGGGAATTTTATTGGATTTAGATTGTTTGCTTCATTAAGTTCAGTGTTCAAACATTTCAACCACGAAGTGTAATCTACAAAAGGGGTAATATTGTGTGTCATAATTGAGGATGTACATTAATTCATCGGCCATTGTCTAACCCCTTTTGATCCCTGGTGTTTAGGGGTGACAGGATCACCTTTAGAAATTTTCAGATAATATTTTTTTTGTGAGAAAACTGCTCTAAAAGTATTCTGCACTTGCAAATTAAAGCATTACGTTAAATAATACTGTTTATTTTTAAGTAAGCAAATTTTATAATACTAGCGGCTACATCCCTAAAGGCCATTAGGGGAACTAGAAGAAAGGGGGTCCATATTTTTAGAGGCGTTTTTTTTGTTACTAGCGGATTCGCCCCTAGCCTCTAGGGGCTTTGCCCCAAGAGGTTTAATCAAACCGATTAATCGTTTTTTAGATTTAAAAGATTTTTTTTTTGGAGGGGGGTATTCCCACCCCCCAAGAAAATAGTTATAAACCTTCCCGGGACCTATGAGAAGCTACCCTGTAAAGGAGAACCCGATCGGTTTAGCGGTTAGCGAGATCCTTCGCTACAAACAAACAGACAAACAAACACACAAACAAACAGACAGACAGACAGACATCGTTCTACTTTGTATTATAGATGGTATTTGTGCCCCAAATTAGTAATAAACCTTTCTTGTATCTATAACGAGCTTCTCCGCTTAGGAGAACCATATCGAATAAGGGGTATGCGAGATCCTTTAACACAAATAGACCAAGATCCTGTTTTTGATGTGTAGTAGCAACGAAGCTAGTAAAAGTGGCTGAATCAGATTATGACTTTAAAAAAATTAACCAATGAGAGGCCAGTATACACTGTAATTGACCAATGGTAAAATTTAAATTATAGTAGCCTCTCATTGGTTAATTTTTTTGACGTCATAATCTGAGTCAGGCTTTTTTACTACCTTCAGTAACAACGCTTCTAAAGACCAATATCTACGGTTATCTGTTTTAAAATTTATTTGGTTGAAGATTAATAAATATAAGATTATCGTGGTGCATATAGAACATTCATATACATATATTAGAGTATAGTGTTTTAGAATGATCGCAATTATCAATTATCTTTCTTTTTATTTAAACAATGATGACAACATCCATAAAAGCGTAAAATTGAAACGGTATGACAAACTGACATTAACACTTATATAGTGTAAGAACTGAATAATCAGAATATAAGTGTCGAAGCAAAATTGTAAGTAAATTGTTGAAAAACTGCCTAATACATTTTTAGACCTTAATTATAGAGTTGGTTTGCTTATAATATTTTACATTGTTGTTCCAGGAATCAATATACCAAAAATCAGATCAATTGGATAATTATATCACATAAAAATTTGTTGTTAAAAAAAGTAGAAAAATCAACATGTTTAGAATGGACGTACAGACATTCTGGTAATGATTATAGAGTTGCTAGGCTTTCTAAATCGTACCCAAATACTACAGGAATCACCATGCAAAGTTTGAAATCGATAGGACAATTCTAAAATGCCTAAATCAACGAAAAAAGCTATCCATTTTAGACGGACAGACGGACGGACTGACCCTAATTAAAGAAAAGCTTCCTTTAAAAAAAATTTACATTCTTTTTTTTCTTTCTTCCTAGCGGTCATGATTAGATGATATTTATAAAAAAAAACAAGGATGACAACATTCATAAATTGCAAAGCATAAAAAATATGGATTGAGAAACGGACAAAGTAAATAAAAGAATGATAAAATTGTAATTTACAAAAAAAATAGCAATTTATCTTTATAAGCAGCAGAGAAAATAAAAAAAATAATCTAAAACAAAGCTTCTATAAATCTATGAACACAAAAAATCCCTTAGAAAGCAGCTGATTGACAACTATAAAAAAAATAATGTTTCGCCGCAATTTAATGAAGGAAACAATAGTCCTCACGATATAGAACTACTAATGTGTAAGTGAGGGGCGACATTGGATGCAACAGACCTCCTTTAATAATGCGTTATGTATGTTTTTTAAGTTTTTAACCCTCTCTAGACCCACAGCCCCCCTAGATAAACCCTGTACACGCTAATGTCCCAAACATAATAACAAAAAGTGCGCGTATAGTCCCTTTTGTGGCAACGCTCCTTAGGGGGCGATTCTTCGTATTTTTCACAGCAGCTTTTCTCCTATTTCTAGCCCCTGCGGGGCAAATCGCCTAACCCTGTAGGACAATCACCTAACCCATTATAACCTAACCTAAAATAACCTATCAAAGGCCATTTTAAAAATACGACAAATAGCACCTTAAGGGGCGTTGCCACGAAAGGGATTATTCCCAAAATGTGCTTATATTAAATTGTGTGTGCAGGAGGGTGACATTAGAATCGTGCGACAAGTGCACAAATTAATTTAAGTTTTAGGTGTATAATCTAATGTATTTTTATTTTATTTTAAGGGGGTAAAATAAGAAATGAGGGTTTTTTTAAACTTAAGGGGAGTAAAACTAAACAACCCTTCAACCCCACCCTTCAAGACGTCTATGACTGACAGTATGATTAGTTATGACTTGGTTTATTCTATTGGCTTGTTCTAGAAATTTTGCACCATTTTCCCTTCTTCATTTTTCCATCCATCTCTCTCTCTCTCTCTTTCTCTCTCTCTCTCTCTCTCTCTCTCTCTCTCTCTCTCTCTCTCTCTCTCTCTCTCTCTCTCTCTCTCTCTCTCTCTCTCTCTCTCTCTCTCTCTCTCTCTCTCTCTCTCTCTCTCTCTCTCTCTCTCTCTCTCTCTCTCTCTCTCTCTCTCTCTCTCTCTCTCTCTCTCTCTCTCCATATGTATGTTCGACCATGCATATGATGCAAATATATTAGTCAGTGTTCCGATACAATTACACAACATGGTTTTTTTCAAGGTTCTGATACATTTTGGTTTTCGAAGGGCGGGTTACATCAACTCAGGAGCTATGCAGCCACCTTTAAGCCCTAGGGCAATCAACCATTTAGAATTTTAAAAATTTTTACTAATTTTGAAAATGTTAGTTTACACTTTGCTGTTGATTTAATCGAATTATTAACTGTATTGAAGAAATGCCATATTATTAGGCTAGTGTAATATATATATTCTATCAAAAATGAGAAAACCGAGGGATTTTAAGAGGGATAAGACAATGGACGATGAATTAATGTACACACCCTGCCCCCATTACCATAAACAAAATTACCGCTATTATTACGCACAACCATATACATAAATAAATTACCTCTTAATAATTTTGGATTTTATATTAAAGATATCTTTGCTTTCTAAGATTTTTACGCGGCTAGCCTGATTTTTTAATGATTTTGTGCGGCAACCTTGATTTTTCTGAGATTTTGTACGGCAACCCTGATTTTGACAATGGAATGGCCTAATTTCTAATTTCTTACATCAAGATGCTGTTGCCAAATTATGCTAATATTATTTTAGCACAAAATCCTTAAAATAAAGTAACAGTAATGAAGGATCTTGCTGACAGCTGAACCGACATGGTTCTCCATTACAATGAAGCTTATCATAGTTCCCTGACAGGTTTATAATAACTATGATGTGGGGAACCTTGTAATAGTGTCTGACTGATTATAAAGTAAAAAAAAATTAGCCAATGAGAGGCCATTATTGACCAATGGTAAAATTTATAGTGGCCTCTCATTGGCTAATTTTTTTTACGTCATAATCAATCCGACACTTTTACTATGTTCGAATTTAACCCCCACCACATAAAGTGCGCCAAGAGGCCTCTAAGGGCGTAGTCGCTAGTGTTAGCATAAAATACTGGAAAAGAAAATACATTTGTGGACATTAGACATAAATAAAATATAGAATATAGACATAAAATAAAATGTAATCCCACCCCTCGTGAATATGGGGGGGGGGGAGGCGGTTTCATTAAAAAAAAGTAATGTTTTTTAGTGTTACGCTATTTATAGACATTAGCAGCTACGCCTCTAGAATCTAGTGGCTCTGTACTCAAATCAAAATGGAGATAAAAAATAGTTTAAAACCATCCCGAGTCTTAAATTTGAAAATAAAACAGCCCTAAACCATCACAGGACATATGCAATGCTGGTCTTAGATAAAGAACCTAAGTTATTGAGATCTTAAGCTTCAGATACAAAAATTTTACTGCTTCAGTTAACTACCCTAACAAAGTATGGATGAAGGGGGAACTGTTTTCAAATCCCCGGGGAGGGAGGAAATATTGGGCTAATAATTACACTAGTCCCCAAAGATTTATAATAATGTTTCCTTGTTGGTTGGCTTAACAACTTTGGGTTTATTTATTAAGTTGAGTATCCAAACTTTTCAACCACCAAATGTAATCTACGGAAGAAGGGGTACTTAATATTTTGAAACATCATTGTGGATCTACATCAATTATTCAGCCATTGTCTTATCCCTTTAGATCTCTGGGTAAATGTTTTCCAGCTAAATCCCCATGATACAATAACTTTTCCTCAAACTTCCGCGTTCTTACATATATTTGTTGTACAACCCCCTTATTTACTAAGTATATTTGCGATTACTTTTATTTAATGAAATCTTCTAATTTTTAACATGTACAAAACGGCCTGCTGTATTGCATCAAGATCCATGTCAGATCTATATAGGAAATAAATGTCTATAAATGAGCTCAAGTCTTCCAAGGAATATATGTTTAAAACTTATAGTGCTCCAATAATCCATAATAAAATCCCATTGGCCAGAACGATAAGACCCATTATTTTACTTTATTAAAAATAAATTCATTTTTTTCATTTCATGTTGCTATTTACATTATATTGAAGTATTTAATTTCTAATCATGAAAAAGAAAATTTAAATTTAAAATATAATAAATTTAAGAAAACTCTGTTTTAAAAGAATTCGATTGTGGCGACACTTTGTGTGTTCAAATATTAAACTAAAATTGTAGTAATCATATTAACCCTTTGGTGATGGTATTGTAAAGAAAAAAATATAATTTAAAAAATCTTTTTAAAATCATTTAAATTATTAAATATTTACTTTCTTTAAATAGTAATGCCGGGTGAGGAAAATAGATTTATTGAGAAATAGATATGCATATAGAAAACTAGCCAATAGGGAGATAGTTATATCGAGCAAACTCTAGTTCTTAAAAGGACCAAAATAATCCACCTCCCCTAACAGATGGTTTATCAGAAATTAAGGAAAGGGGTAGGTACGTATGAATAACACTAATTCACTGATTAATATCCTTAAATAGAAGTATCGCCTGATAACACACGGTAATCTTAAGGGATAAGACAATGGTCGATTAATTGATATACACCACTGATAATAAAGATACAAAATATTCTTTATGCAGATTATAATTATTTGTCAAAAATATTGTACAATAATAGTTTGGAACCAACCAATCAGAATCTATTAAAGATAACCAAATTTTTTGAGCCAATGATAAAGATGTCGTGGTTATACAAGTTTGGGTACTAGTGTAATTTACAGTCCAATATAACCCCCCCCCCCCCCCCCCCCCGACCTAAAAACATTAAAATTATTTAAAAATTGAGATAAACAAATAAAACAAAGGGTCTAACCTCTCCCTTATTCCATCTTTGTTCTAAGAGATGGGGGGTTAGAAATGCTCCTATGTGTGGGTATTGGCTAAACATCTTTTGTTTCCTATTTATCAGGGAATGAGTGGACATAGGGCTGCTTATTCGCCAAAGTTTTAAAATACCGTTTTCTTATTGGTTGGCTAAAAATCTTTGAAGACTTTTGATAGGTTGGTTCATTAAGTGGAATGTACAAACATTTCAACTCCTAATTGTAATATACAGAAGGGAAAATTTTTATCATCATTGGGAATGTAAATCAATTTATCGACCATTGTCTTATCCCTTTAGATCCCTTCAATTGTTTCCTATTTATTCATATATGTGTGTAAGAGTCAAACACTTTGTGAAAGTCAAACAAACACAAACTATTACATTTCTCTTGTATTAATGGATATAGGATCTACATGGATATATTGACAGGGTAAACTATGTTGCCTTTTTAGTTTGCTAATATGGACCTTGCTTAATAACCAGTTCGTTCATCTAATAGAAGGGTAAGAGGTGGGATAAAGGGGGTGGATAGGTAGTATCATTATTGTAGCAAGCTGAGAGCATCACTTTATCAGAGTATTTAAAAATCTGGTGCAACATCCAAGTAACTTATTATAGATTCTTGTAGTTATGTTGTACAATAAGTCAGGGATCTTAAGGGATAAGACAATTGTTGATAAATTGATATACATACCCAATGATGACAAACAAAATTACTACATTGAAACAGTTGCTTGAAAAGTTTGGATACTTCTACATAGTTTTGAACCAACCAATTTATGTTAAAAGCGTAGTTCTGAGAAATGCATTTTTAAACTTACAAATATATAACTTGACGGATGACATATCATGTTATGACGGACAGACCCTAGATGTAGAGTACCTACGCTGCCAATAACCAAATAACCAATTTAGATTGCTAACATATACATCGTTTATTGGTCAGTCCGTTCATACTGTAGAAAGAAAGAAGATTAGGTAAAGGGGCTTGATTTGGGATGGGGGATGTTTATTTTAGCCAGCATCAAGTTTCACTTAATTAGAGTACATCCAAGAGAAAGATCCAAGTAATAATAATACATTTATACATATCCTTATTAAGAAACAGATGTAACAGATAAATGGGATCTACTGCAGTTCACGGTAAAATATTGTTGGTAAGCAATATTTCCAAAAATCTATGAATTTTAAAGGCTGCTAGCTGCCAAACGGCTGAACATACAGATCATGCCCGCACACTGTTTTAAGCAGCACAAGAAGGCCTACATATAATCTGGAATAGCCATTAATCAATAATGCATAATTATCTTGCAGTTCAGAGAAATGCGCGAAAAAGACCTATTTTACGCGTTTTTTCTTCAGTGAAGCTTTAATCCTATGCATAATTGGATCTTGGCTATTCCAGATTATTTGCAGGCCTTCTTATGCCGCTTAAAGTGGTGTGCGGGTATGATCTGTACGTTCAGCCGTTTGGCAGCTAGCAGCCTTTAAAATTCATAGATTTTTGGAAATATTGCTTACCAGCAATATTTTACCGTGAACTGAAGTAGATCCGATAAATGAATTGCCATAAGCAAATGTGTACACAAGGGTGTATATAAACTCCTGCATGTTAATACAAATAAAATTAGCAAACAAACAAGTTAGAGGGTACTTCAAGGAGGGAGGAGATACTGGACTGTAAATTATACCGTTTCCCAAAGTTTATAACCTTTGGTATATAGTCCCTTTCGTGGCAACGCCTCTTAAGGGGCGTTTGAGGGATGTATTAAGACTTAGAATTCAGTTTCGCAATATAAAAGAATTGCGGAAGTTAGTGAACAGCATACAGAAGAAATGTGTGTTATACTGAGAATAATGAATATCTGTCTTATTACAAAGTTATTGCAGATAACTTTGTATCTTACAAAACTGAGAAATTATAATTTTAGGGTTGTTGTATTTTTTTATTCTTTTTGTGATGATTCCTGAAACAGTTAGGTATCAACTCATAATCTTATACATATGGTCCAATTTTATATTTAGGATATTTCAAATTAATTTGAGCTTTGCTTTTTTGGATGATGACATCCTTACTTATGTTATGCTTTATTTACTTAAGGTTTAAATTATAGTAAGCTAATCTATAGCATAACTATTAAGAAAGATAATTAGCAATCCTATTATATAAATAAATTAGCAAGGTTCTTTATATGTAGCTTAAGATTTTTATATCTACTGAACCGATTGATTTCTCCATTTAAAGGAAGTGTCACCTAGTGTCTGGGGTGGTTTTATGCCATTTAAGTTTTAAAATTAGGATTGTTTTAATTCTAATTATTCTGTAATGTCCTATTATTTCAAATACGGTGTAAATTCCATCGAACTGACTTACAGACCAACCAAACGGCCTATTCTAAAAATTAATGAGTAACTTCGCTATCAAAGGAACTGTTTTTAGTTGTTTTATGAAAACATATGTATTGATGTTTATCTATGTGTGTTTTTGTGCAGGGAGTGAGGGAGGGGGCAATAGGCTCCAAAAGTTTATAATAACGATTTCTTATTAATTAGCCTAACAATTTTGAGTTCTTGGTTTATTACCTAGTTGATTACCTCGTACGGGCGGGATTACAGTCCAGGACCTTTTCGACTTAGTGTACTGTCTAGGTCCTGGTCCAGCAATCCAGGAGAACTAAGGATGACTGGTACGCACTCTTCTCTGTCCAAACACCCAAGGATATTAGGTTAAGTAACATCCAACAGACAACCAACTCTCTGTGATGCACGACCTTTGTCTGAGAAGTCCTTACTGTGCATGGTAACGAGTTGCGCCTGTTTTGGGCCAAGGCATTCCCCCTACTCTAACTATTTATGTCGCGCATCTGACATAGCAGCAGTAGGAACCATTTTTAACGTCTTTAGTTATGACGCGGTGTCGGCCCGAGATTCGAACCTATCCCCTTCCCGACGACGAGCGGATGCGCTACGTGTTGAGCCACGGTCGCGGGTTGCGGTATTAAGTTGGGTATCCAAACATTTCAACCACTAAATGTAATATACAGTTGGGGTAATTTTGTGTATCACCATTTGGAATATAATCAATTTATCGGCAATTGTCTTATCCCTTTAGATCCCTGATGTGTTTTTGTATATAAAATCAACAATTAAGGGATCTTTTGTAGAAAACAATTAATCTATTTATCGAGTATATTTATCTAGAGCTGGGAATCATTTGCCTCTGTTAATAGATAAAAAATGATGACAACATCCATAAAAGCGAAGCCCTGAAACGTTAAGACAAACAATGCAAAAGTTAAAAAGCAAAATATCCTATGCACAAGTCTAAACAAAAAAATTTTTTTAATAACTAGGATGACAGCATTCATAAAAACGAAGCTCTGAAACGGTCGAACAAATTAACATTAACACTTGTAGAGTGTCAAAACTGAATACGCAGAATATTAATGCTTAAGTTTAAACATAAGTGTAAGTGAATTTACTCAAAATTCTTAAATACTGGATACTGCCAAAGGACATACTTACATTTTAGGACTTGATTATAGAAATACTTTGCTTATAACATTGTACCTTGTGATAATAGGAATCAGTATTCAGAAGATCAGTTGAATAGGATAATTATAACGTAAACAAATTTTTGTAAAAAAAAACTAATTTTTTTTTGCATATTTTAAATGGACGTACGGACTTTCTGGTAACGATTATAGACCAAATTGTTATACATCGTGCAAAGATGAAAATCGATAGGACAATTTTAAACAGAGGTGAATTCTTTTTAAAAGATTAGGATCGCTGCTCGCTGGTGAGGCAAAATTATTTTTGTGAAAAATCCTCCAAAAATCTTCAAAAATTAAATAATATTATAAAAGGGTTATTAATTTTTGTGTATTTTTTATTTTATTTTGGAGAATTTTTTCCAAAAACTATTTTGCCTCACCAGCATGCAGCGACCCATTTTTAAAAAAAGAATCTACCTCTGTTTAAATTAACTAAATCAGCGAACTGTCTCGGAAGGTCAGACCTGCCCTAATTATAGAAAATATATCCCTCTAACAAGAAGATTATAATAAATTTCAGTTTTGTCAAAAATTACTATGTTTACACACTTTACAAGAAGGATGACAACATTCATAAAAGCAAAGCTTTAAAATGATGCTGTGAGTATTGGTTTAATTAATATGACGTAACAAAAAAAATTAGCCAATGAGAGGCCGTTATTGACCAATGGCGGCATGCGTAGTGGACTCTCATTGGCTATTTTTTTTTGTTACGTCATATTTTTTAAACCAATACTCACAGCATCCTTTAAAATCAGCCGGAAGGACAAACGTTTAATAACTCTTGTCGAGTGCCAGAACTAATAAGAATTTAAGGGGGATGTGGAAAAAAATGCGTGCTTCGCGCGTCAATTTACCCAGTTATGGAAACTGTTTGACTTTTGAATGAGTGTTTGGACATTTTAGAGGGGTGTAACCAAACCTCTAATACTAAAAATACGCCCTTTTGAAGAGCGTAAAGGGGTGTCAAAATTACCCCCAGACAAAATTATCCGCACGCCACTGCTTATACATCCAAGATATATATATGAAAAGTTATGAGAAATGAGTATAATTTGCAGATACGTGTATAAACAAGTGTAAAGTCTACAAAGTTGACACAAACATATTTATTGCGGTTTATTCTGTCTTCAAAACATAAACAATAAATATTCTTATTTTTAAAATATAATATGGTTTGATGTGCAAGGTGGTACCAAAATTATTTTAGGAATTTGTCCCACCTTGTCCAAGGACTTCTGTAACCATTCAATTAAAACCCAATAAATGTACACAAAAATTTGGGTACCAGTGTAATTTACTGTCTAATGTTTTCTCTCTAAATGCTAAACTGTTCATGCTTTTATTGATTTTTTATTTAATTTATTTGTTAATTAAATGTACTCAATAAAAGTTTGGGTACTTATGTAAACTAGTGTAATTTTACCTGGTCTTTATTTGTTGGTTTGAGAATTGGACAGTCACCCTCCAAACTTACATTCAGTTGTCTAAACAAAAAATGGACAATTATGTCTATTGTCATTGTGGTAATCATAAGCAAGCGACATATTTTTTATATAAAAAAAATAAAAAGTTTTACTGTGTCTGTGTCTTGAAAAAGACTACTTCAATTACCTCATACATACAAGGTTGATGTCCATGATACTTTAACGCCAGGTCCAACAACCAAGGATAACTGACGAGAGCCTATCTTTCCTTTTATGTCCAAAATCCCGATGAATTAGATTAAATAACACTTAAAAGACCACGACTTTTGTCTATATGAGTTGCTCCTGTTTTTGCTAAGGCGTTCCACCAACTCTAACTATTATTGTCGCGCATCTGACATATCAGCAGTAGGAACCATTTTTAACGTCTTTAGTTATAACGCGGTGTTGAGCCGAGATTCGAACTTATCACCTCCCCGACGACGAGCGTATGAGCTACAGACACCGAATGATTAAAGAGGAGCATAGCTATTCTATACTTACACATGTCTGTCAGATATGTCTTGAAAAGCCAGATGCTCGGGAAGGGCAGTCAGAATGGCCAACTTTTCACCTCCTAAATTAAAAAAAAAAGTAGAATAATGATTCCTAGGAAAACAATGTACAATATTATCTCTATATCTCTTTGAATAAATTCTAAAAAAAAAGTATGTTCTTTTACTGTATCCTGTATTATGCAATTTTGCAACAAATATATGTACAATTTTGTTTAGACTTACAATTTATTGTTTTGTTTATTAAGTTCTGACATTCTATTGTACGTTTGTCATTCCTTCTGATTTTAGAGCTTCGCTTTAATGGATGTTGTCATCCTTGTTTTTCTGTAGTTAGGGTCGGTCCGTCCATCCGTCCGTAACGGTAAGTCACAGATAGCTCTTTACGTTAATTGAGACATGTTAGAATTGTCTTATCGGTTTTAAACTTTGCATGATGATTCCTATAATAGTATGATTTTTTACGTGTAGCAACTTTATAATCCTGTTTTATTGTATTATCCTGTATTTCAACAAATTTACTAAAAAAAAATTTAAGAGTTTGATACCTTTATATTCTGATTATTCAGTTCTGACACTATACAAGCGTTAATGTTCGTTTGTCCTACCGTTTCAGAGCTTCGCTTTTATGGATGTTGTCATCCTTGTTTTAAATATAAAGTTATGTAGTAATTAATGACCTTTATAGATATGTTGAATCCACAGTTCAGCAGAAGTTTCAGTTTTATCCAGAATTCTTGCCTTCACTGCCAAGTTAGAACCCTGTACTCTCCTACGAGAATTGGAACATTTTTGAAATATCTTTAGGAGATTTTCTCGTTTTCATTCGAATCCGGTGGATAGGAACCGGTTATCATCCATACGAAAAACTATGTCTAGCATCGTATTATATCCAGCTTTCTACGAATACAAAAATGTACAATCATAAGATTAAAACCAGTTTTATTAACCCGAGATGCCAAAGGTTTTAATCTTATAATTGTACATTTTATATCCGCGGAAAGCTGTTTATAATACTATGCGAGAAATAACTATTCTCTAATAAATTAACCTTGTAGCGGGTTAAAATAACGATATACACCCTATTTTATCACATACTAATGGATAAACAAACGTACGAATTAATGACAGTGGGGATAGCAATCTACATTTGTGTCATGTCTTAATAATTCCGTATATTCTATATCCATTAATGTACTTTGTATGTTAAAAATTACATAAGGGTTTAATATGGAGGATTTTTTCAAATTATATTTTTATTTTGCTTCTCATGAATGAAATTATAGTTATTTCTCGCAACGTATTATAAACAGCTTTCCGCGGATATAGAATGTACAATTATAAGATTAAAACCATTATTTTAGCCCCGAGGTGCCGTAGGCACGGGCGAAAAAAAACTGGTTTTAATCTTATAATTGTACATTTTTATATTCGTAGAAAGCTGGATATATTACGATGCTAGACATAGTTTTTTTCGTATGGATGAGAACCGGTTTCTATCCACCGGATTCGAATGAATACGAGAAAACAATTTATTTACGTCACCATACAATTGAATGTAAATTTTATTTAGAGAATGGCAGGACTGGGTATCTCCAGCCGCAGCTAATTTAATCTTTTTTTCTATACAGGGAGGGAGGGGACATTAGGCTGTTTATTACACTAGTCCCCAAAGTTTTACAATAACGGTTTCTTATTCATGCAGAAATAATTTAGCCAAAACTATTTAATTTTTTTTTATCTAAACTGTTGGTTTTGTAACTGGACAAAGTGTCTCAAAAATCAAACATGTGACGTCATAAAAATGAGGGAGATGAGCGGAGAAGTGGGAAAAAGAAAGAGATGGATAATCACTCATTTTTATGCAGTCAAGTGGCTGACTTTTGAGACACTTTGTCCAGTTACTTCGTTCAGCCGAAGCCGCATCTGCCAAAAATAAATGCATTTAAACGCTTTTTTTTCAATTACAAATGGCTAACATGAATTCTAAGCATCAAAGCAACTCTATAATTTACTTTGCCTGTCAGATCGTTAAAGGGGTATTTAATTTTCTCAGCTGCTACTCAAAATATACGACGGATTTTCTCTATATCAATGAGCATCCAGTATGTAATTTACTTTGTCCGTTGGTCAGTCTGTTATGATACAAAATACAAAAATTAAAAAAACTAAAAAACGTGAGAAATATATTTCTCGTATTCATTCGAATCCGGTGGATAGGAACCGGTTCATAGGCGTCCAAGGGGGGGGGTAATGGGCCATTTGGCACCCCCAAACGATTTTGGGGGTGCCGTAGGCACCCCCAAAATTTTGTGAACAATACCCCCCCCAAAAAAAAATTACCCCTACCTTGGGGGTGCCGTAGGCACCCCCAACGATTTTGGGGGGGGTATTTACCCCCCCCAAAACATTTTGGGGGGGGTATTTACCCCCCCCCCAAACCATTTTGGGGGGGGTAATTACCCCCCCCAAAATAAATGTTCTTTAAAAAAAAATTTTGGGGGGGGTATTTACCCCCCCCAAATTGAATGTTCTTTAAAAAAAAATTTTACTGATAGTTTATTTTAGGATAGGTTATATTGGTTTAGGTGATTGCCCCACATGGTTAAGCATTTGGCCCCCCGCAGGGGCTAGAAATAGGAGAGAAGCTTGTGTGAAAAAAACGAAGAAACGCCCCTTAAAGAGCGTTGCCACAAAAGGGACTATACCCCAATATAGTCCAACCAGTTAAAACAGTTCTTAACCATGATAACAAAAAATTTAATAGTTTGATCATGTTTTATTTGCTTGGGCCTTTATAAGGGCTAAAACCATCCCGGGGATCTATGATGTAATTGTAAAGCACTGAAGATTCCATAAAATAGATACCTAACTAAATTAAATATTTCATTGAATAATGAAAAAGAATTTCTATAGGCGATTTCTTTTGGGAGGATGTCAGGGTGTCTCAAAACTAGTTATAAAACTTACCAGGACCTATAAGACGCTTCACTTTAAAGTATAATCATATTGGTTCATTGGTTAGTGAATTAATTATTGTATTTTTATGTTCTAAAGAATGAGATACTACTATATATATTCTTTTCTAAAGGGTAAAAAGGGAGGAGAAAAATAGCCTAAAACCACTCAAAGGATTGACCTATAATAGTGTAGAACCATCATGGGATCTATGTGAAGCTTTCCTAAAAAGGAGAACTCAGTATTAAAAGTAATGAAATCTGAAGCTATAGTCAAATAAACCTTACTTACTACTTTATGTTATAGGATAGTACTTATTAACTTAATAGATTAGGTAGGTGCTTTTTTTACATAATTAAATTACCCCCCCCAAAAATTTTACCCCCGGGGTAAATTAGTTTGGGGGGGGTAATTACCCCCCCCAACAGATTTGGGGGGAGTATTTACCCCCCCCAACAGACTTTAGGGGGGGTAATTACCCCCCCCCCAATCAAATTTTACCCCCGGGGTAAAAATTTTGGGGGGGGTAAAAAAAAATTTCGGCGCGCTTCGCGCGCCATTTTACCCCCCCCAAACACGAATTACCCCCCCCCCTAAAATTTTTTACCCCCCCCAAAAAAAAAAGCTTGGACGCCCCTGAACCGGTTCTCAATTATACGAAAAACTATGTCTAGCATCGTATTATATCCAGCTTTCTACGAATATAGAAATGTACAATCATAAGATTAAAACCAGTTTTTTTAGCCGGTGCCTACGGCACCTCGGGGCTAAAAAAACTAGTTTTAATCTCATAATTGTACTTTCTATATCCGCGGAAAGCCGTTTATAATACGATGCGAGAAATAACTATTCAATTCTTTATTTTAACAAATCATTTCATTGAAAAGTATTTTATATGTTTTCAATAATTGTTTAAATATTTATATAATTGTTTAACTAAAAATAAATTAATACATTCTCTCAAAATACTTATCAATTAAATAAAATTTATTGATTTTTGTTAATTTTAAATTTAATACTACTTTATGTACTTTAATAAAAATGATATTTAAACAGCAAACAATTTTTTTCACATTTCATGAAGATTTTGTAACAATACACGGTACACTCTCAAAATAAAAGTCTTTGTGTCAATTTTTAAATATTTCTTTTCTTATTAAAACCAAAAATTGATGGAGGGGGAAATTACATTAGCCTCTAGAGGCTAAGGACAAAGCCACCAATAAAGCGTAAAACAATTATAAGGAAAGAGTCATCATTAATTATGAGCCAAAAAGCCTGACAATATGGTAGAACTCTGCCAAAATTTTTATCTTCTATGCTAGAAAAATTAATTAGTATCAATAGAATATACGTGGATATTATGACAGGGGAAAAATTGTCGTCAATTGAGGTTCCTAACATGGACATCATTTATTGGTCAGCTCGTTCATCCAGTAGGAGGGGAGGGTAAGAGTTGAAGTGGTTGTATGGGTAGAGATAATTATTTTAGCTAGCTACAAGATTCACTGAATTAGAGTACATGATATACTGATTTAATATCCAAAATATGATAAATCCATTGCTAGAAAAAATTAATTATTTAGTATCTATAGCTTTGTCTACTTTTCCCATTCTAAATCCGTATTTAATCTACTATTGTTATTAAGGCATGTTCGGATTGTCCTATCTATTTAAAACTTAGTATGGTGATTCTTGTAACAACTTAGAATTTAAAGTATTTTCTGATTATAAATTTTTATTTATGATATAATTATCCTATTCATCTGATTATGATTCCTAGGACAACACGATATATTTTTATAAGCGAAGATTCTCTATAGAGAACTAAATATTGAGTTCTGGACTCTACAAGTGCTTAATGTTCGTTTGTCCTACTTTTTCAGAGCTACGTTTTATAGATGTTACGTTTTTTTGGAGGGGGTGTTATTTTTCTAGAGTCGATTTATATTGTGAAGGTCGAATTATGGTACTCTCTCTAAAATAGGAATAAACCTTCCCAGGACCTATGAAAAGCTGTACTTTACAGAATAATCATATCGGTTCAGCGGTTAACGAGATCCTTCGGTACACACAGACAGACATCCTATTACTTTTATGTAAGAATTGTAAGTTGAAATCACCCCAACAAATGAACTGAGATGGATCTTTAAATCATTTAGTGGTGGGCCAGATCGAGGTGAACCACCCCGATCTGGCTCACCCCTATGGCTTACCCCGATCTGGCTCACCCCTCTGGCTTACCCCGATCTGGCTAACCACTAAAATGATTTAAAGATCCAGCTCTGTACAGTGTATAATTACCTGTCATGTTTAAATACCTATGATATTGAGAAAAGTTATTTATCGCATAGTATTCTAGACGCTTTCTGCGGATATTAAAATATTAAGAATATAAGATTAAAACCAGTTTTGTTTGCTTCGTAAGCCAAAGGTCCGGGCTCACAATATTTGTATCAATTTTATGATTTTATTTAATATTTATGGAAAATTGCCTGTAATACGATGCTAAACATGTTTTTTTTCAGTATAGCTGAGACCGAGTTTTAACTAATCCACCGGATATTAATCGGTTTCGAAGCCATACTGGAAAGACCTATGATATTGAAAAAAGATCTAACAACATGAAAACTATTTGAAACTTTTTCTATTTATCTGCACTTTTCAATAAACTTTTCTATTATTATCGAATTTGAAAAACTTTTTTATGAAAAAAATGGAGTGTTTTTGTAATGTAGAACATTAAGGATTTTTAGATATTTCTAACATATTTTTTTATCTCTATAAGTGTGTAAATTAAAGTAAAAAGAAAATCTTTTTTTTCTTTTCAAGAAGCGATTCCTCTTCAAAGGGGGGTGGTACCCTCCTCCAAAATAGTTATAAACCTTCCCGGGACCTATGAGAAGCTACCCTGTAAATGAGAACCATGTCGGTTCAGTGGTTAGCGATAACCTTTGGTACACAGAGATAGAGATCCTGTTACTTTATTATAAGGATTGAGTTTGTGTCCTGTTAGACCTCAGAAACTGCTGGAACGATAAATCTTTAATTTTCAGAGAAGCTTGTGTTTTCAAGTTTAGTAAACGTACAGTTTGTCAAGTATAATTTTATTTAGGGAGGGAGGGGGGGGGAGGGTATTAACAATAGACATTCTACATTTTAGGTGAGGTAATAGTTATTTCTCGCATCGTATTATAAACAGCTTTCCGCGGATAAAGAAAGTACAATTATAAGATTAAAACTAGTTTTTTAGCCCCGAGGTGCCGACATTTTTATATATAATTCGTAGAAAGCTGGTTATAATACGATGCTAGACATAGTTTTTTTTCGTATAGATGAGAACCGGTTCCTATCTACCGGATTCGAATGAATACGAGATAACTAATGCCCCCCCCCCCCCCCCCCCACCCCCCTCATATTCTGTTATATTACACTAACGGCTAGGGGCATAGCAGCCAGTTGCAAATAAGGTAAAATTTAACAATTGTGCATGAACCCAAATATATTTTTTTTTTCAATCGATATATTATTACTTGGATGTTGCACCAGATTTTCATGTACTATAATAAAATGATACTCACAGCTGGCTGAAACATTAATAGCCCCATCGACCCATCTACTACCCTCCTACTGTATGAAAAAACTTACTCATAAATAAATCCATATTAACAACCTAAAATGACTAAAAAAAATGTCTCTGCCAATATATCCACTTATTCTATATCCATTTTTTTCGTTTTGCACATCTGATGCAACATGTTGCAAACAGGTATAACAATTTCCATATCTTAGTATTTGTCATCTCTATCTATCTATACCAGCTGCTTCGCCCTTAGCCTTTAGTGGATATACTCCATGAGAGAAGAAATAAAGTAAAGTTGCTTCACATAATTTGACACTACCATATAAAGGTTGTGCAAAAAAAAATGCGGATTTTAGATAGCGCGGCTTGTGTTAATAGTAGAAAAACGTTATGCTTACTGCTAGAACCGCTATGAAGTCTATTTTTTGGAATTATAAAAACGATTCCTGTGCTACGTATAGTTAAGGGGCGATGTGGTAAAATGTCCCAACTGCCTTAAAACTTGACTTGCGAGTAAATCATTAAAAAAATATGTACCTTTTTAAAATTCAAATTGCGAGGCTTGTGTGAAAAGTACAACAACGTTATGCATGCCATTAGAACCGCTATGAAGTCTATTTTATGGAAATTTAAGAACCATTACTGTGCTACTCATAGTTTAGAAGCTACGTAGTAGAATGTCCCAACTGACTTAAAACCTGACTTGCTAGTAAATCATTAAAGATAAAAAAAAAGGGTGTGCAAAAATGCGGACATTTTTAAAATTCAAACTGCTCGGCTTGTGTGAATAGTAGAAAAATGCTATGTATATCGTTAGAACCGTCATAAGCTCTATTTTTTTGGAAATATAAGTACGATTATTGTGCTATTTTTAGTTTAGAAGCTGTATTGATAAATATGGGAAAAGTTAAAATTTTTTTTTGAGTTTTAAGTCAGTTGGGACATTCTACCACATAGCTCATAAAATATACGTAGCACATGAATGGTTCTTATATTTCCAAAAAAAAAATAGAGTTAATAGCGATTCCATATGTATGCAAAACATTTTTCTACTATTAAAACAAGCCGAGCAATTAGAATTTTAAAAATGTACGTATTTTATTTGCATACCCTTTAATTTAATCTTTAATGCTTTACTCGCAAGTCAAGTTTTAAGCCAGTTGGGACATTTTACTACATAGCTCCTAAACTATACGTAGCACAGGAATCGTTTTTATATTTCCAAAAAAAAAACTTCATAGCGGTTCTAATGGTATGCATAACGTTTTTCTACTATTAACACAAGCCGCGCAATATAAATTTTAAAAAGTTCCGCATTTTTTTGCACACCCTTTATAATATTATCTATCTACCTACCCACCTGTCTGGGGGATAAGACGATATGGTACAATCAGCTGAGGTAAAGATTATCTGTGAACTATCTATCTATCTACCCACCTGTCTGGGGGATAAGACGATATGGTACAATCAGCTGAGGTAAAGATTATCTGTGAACTATCTATCTATCTACCTACCTGTCTGGGGGATAAGACGATATGGTACAATCAGCTGAGATAAAGATTATCTGTGAACTATCTATCTATCTATATATATATATTATCTATCTATCTATCTTCCCACCTGTCTGGGGGATAAGACGATATGGTACAATCAGCTGAGGTAAAGATTATCTGTGAACTATCTATCTATCTATATATATATATCTATCTATCTACCCAAATGTCTGGGGGATAAGACGATATGGTACAATCAGCTTAGGTAAAGATTATCTGTGAACTATCTATCTATCTACCCACCTGTCTGGGGGATAAGACGATATGGTACAATCAGCTGAGGTAAATAATATCTGTGAACTATCTATCTATCTACCCACCTGTCTGGGGGATAAGACGATATGGTACAATCAGCTGAGGTAAATAATATCTGTGAACTATCTATCTATCTACCTACCTGTCTGGGGGATAAGACGATATGGTACAATCAGCTGAGGTAAAGATTATCTGTGAACTATCTATCTATCTACCCACCTGTCTGGGGGATAAGACGATATGGTACAATCAGCTGAGGTAAAGATTGTCTGTGAACTGGTAACAACAAAAATGCCCAGAAGGCAGGATATTAACATTTTTAACAGTCTGAAACATGATTTTATTGTTATTATAAATAGTTATTATAAAGAGTTTGATTAAAATATTGGAATTAAAGTAACATGAGGTGTGTCAGTGTGGCTAAAATGGTCTGATTGGCAAAAAGTTTTAAGTTATAATATGACGATTTCACTGACACTTACACGCGGTTGACGAGCAGCTGCCGAGCCCTACAACTTATCCTTGTTAAACTCTTCAAAGATGGCTTCCAATAACTAGGCCAATTCTTTGATGGTTTGGGAAAATTTGTTTCTGGTGGCTTTCAATTTGTGAATTGTTATTAGACAAGGCCAATCAAATCAGGAATATAAAGGGATAAGCCAATGACCGATAAATTGATGTAAATCCCTAATGATGATACACAAAACTACCCCTACTCTGGATTACAATTTGTGATTAAAACTTTTGGACACTAACTGAACAAATCAAAATACATTGAAAGTCCCAAAAATTGTCAAGCCAATGAAAAAGAAAACCTAATTAAAAAAACTTTTAGGACCAGTGTAATAAACACACCAATGTTACCATCCCACCCTGCAATCAAATCCATATTTAAAATTATACAAAATAGATGTAACTAGTTGCTTCAATCCTAGCCTCTAGGGGAGAGTTAAGGAAGTCAGCGAAATGGCCTAAAACTACCCCAAGACATTTTAAAAGCTTTCCTAAAAAGTACATCCAGGAAAAACACCCTAAGACTCATTTCAATAATTAAGTCTTTGGATGGTTTAAGGCGGTTTTTCTGCTTCTCCTTCTCCCATCGATTATAGAGCCGCTAGATGCTAGGGACGCAAGACTTTATAGTTGTCAATCGCATCGTAATATAAACAGTTTTCCGCAGATAGTAAAATATAAAAAAAATCAATGCCAGGACAGCTGTCCCCAAGAACCCTGATACACCAGACCAAATAAACTGGTATTGATTTTATGAATTTTATTTTGTTATTCGTGGAAAATTGTCTATAATGCGATAAAATACATGATTTATCAGAGCTGGATCTTTAAGTACATTACTTTTCTGTTTGGCTTAGAACCAGTTCTAATCCAACGATTATCTATTGGTTTCAAAGCCATAATAAAACATTGTTTACTTAATTTTAAACAAAATAGTTTCCAGAAGAATAGTTGTTTTAGTACAAGGTTTAGCTTTTTCAATTTGTGTAAAGAATAGTTATTTCTTTCATCGTATTATAAACCGCTTTCCGCGGATATATAATGTACAATTATAAGATTAAAACTAGTTTTTTTTAGCCCCGAGGTGCCGAAGGCACGGGCTAAAAAAACTGGTTTTAATCTTATGATTGTACATTTCTATATTCGTAGAAAGCTGGATATAATACGATGCTAGACATAGTTTTTTCGTATTTATGAGAACCGGTTCCTATCCACCGGATTCGAATGAATACGAGAAAATTGATTAGAAAATCTTTAATCCACATAATAAATCTTCTAAGATAAATAGGTAGATAAGTTTCGTTTTTATATCGATACTATCTTTTTGTATACCCTTTTATATAAAGTATTAAGGCTTTTTTGTTTGAAGCTTAAGATCTTAATAACTACTGAACCGATTAGGTAAGCTTCACATAGGTCCTGTGATGGTTATCTTCTATTTTATTTCAAGCCGTGAAATGGTTTTAAGCTCCCCTTTGAATACATAGCCGCTAGAAGCCAGTGGCTCAGCCGCTGGTCCTTAAATAAAATAATAAGGTTTTTGGTTTGTTCATCTATAATACAAAGTAGAACGATGTCTGTCTGTTTGTTTGTAGCGAAGGATCTCGCTAACCGCTGAACCGATCGGGTTGTCCTTTACAGGGTACCTTCTCATAGGTCCCGGGAAGGTTTATAACTATTTTCTTAGGGGGTAGGACACCCCTAACCACCCCCCCCCCCCAAAAAAAAAATGAAAAATACCCCTTCCCCCCAAAAAAATAATTCTTTTTAAAACTAAAATTTAAAAAGTAGGGTCGACTAAACCCCCCCCCCCCCCAAAGAAAAAACAGTTTTTTTTTTAATTTTCTTTAAAATCTAAAACACGAAAAATTAGTTTGATCAAACCTCTTGGGGCAAAGCCCCAAGAGGCTAGGGGCGAAGCCGCTGTTTAAGATATAATTGAGAAGGAAACTTTACTTATATCCTTAGAAGGTTTAAAACATTTTTTTTAGATTTAAATTGGTTCTACCAGGAAAGGAGTTGACATTGGGCTGTTTATTACACTAGTCCCCAAAGTTGTATGATTAAGTTTCCTTATTCGTTGGCTTAACAACTTTGGGGATTTTTATTGAATTTTGATTGGTTGGTTCATTAAGATAAGTGTCCTATTGTTTCAACCATTAATTGTAAAATACAGAAGGAGTAATTTTATTTATCATCATTGGGGAGATGTACATCAATTTATCGGCCATTGTCTTTGTCTGTATGGTTCCCTAGGTTCCACGCTTTTTTAAAGTCAATCCCCCTTCAAATACAGATCTTCTAGATAAATAAAAACAAGGAAATGAAGAATAAGCAAATGTTAGGTAGACCTATTAGAATAGTTAGACATATCTCTCTAATTTATATATGCAGCTCAAGTCATTCTAATTTTGTAAATCATCACACGAAGTTAAGAAGGTTTGGCTGCGGCTGCAGAATGAGTAAAAATATTAGCTTAGTTAGTTGCAGATTGTTTTTAAGGGTGGTTTGGCTATTTAGCTTGCTACGCTTTAATTTATTTTATATTTAGCGTCATCTGCTAAAGAATATTCAAAATTTTTCAGCTTTATATTATTAAAGTAAGTTTCTTGTATTCATTCGAATCCGGTGGATAGGAACCGGTTCTCATCCATACGAAAAAACTATGTCTAGCATCGTATTATATCCAGTTTTCTACGAATATAGAAATGTACAATCATAAGATTAAAACTAGTTTTTTTAGCCGGTGCCTTCGGCACCACGGGGCTAAAAAAAACTAGTTTTAATCTTATAATTGTACATTCTATATCCGCGGAAAGCCGTTTATAATACGATGCGAGAAATAACTATTACTTAACTGCTGCTAAATTGGCGCCTTGCTTAAAGCGGCAACTAGATTCAGCTGCGGCCGCTAAACCATGGTTTTATTTTATGGCACTTTGAGTATGGAGAATTCTAAAGAAGGAAGAAAACTTTTTTCATCATCATTTGTATTCTAATAGAACAATACGTATGTGCAAATAGTAGAAATATTAGTTTTAGAGTTCTCAATATGTATTTGCAAATAGTAGAAATATTAGTTCTAGAGTTCTATAGAAAAATAGGTATTTGCAAATAGTATTTATATTAGTTCTAGAGTTCTGCATTTGTATTCTAATAGAAAAATACGTATGTGCAAATAGTAGAAATATTAGTTTTAGAGTTCTCAATAATATGTAAGTGCAAATAGTATTTATATTAGTTCTAGAGTTCTGCATTTGTATTCTAATAGAACAATACGTATGTGCAAATAGTAGAAATATTAGTTTTAGAGTTCTCAATATGTATGTGTAAATAGTAGATATATTAGTTCTAGAGTTCTAAAGAACAATATGTATGTACAAATAGAAGACATATCAGCTCGAGAGTTTTATAGAACAATACATATGTGCAAATAGTAGAAATATTAGAAGAGGGTGCCATGTTCACCAAATATATTTCAAATAAATGACTAAAAAGTATATTATAATACAAATAGTAGAATATTAGTATATTAGAATATTAGTAATATGTATGTGTAAATAGTAGATATATTAGTTCTAGAGTTGTATAGAACAATGTGTCTGTGCAAATAGTAGAAATATTAGTTTTAGAGTTCTCAATTTGTATGTGTAAATAGTAGATATATTAGTTCTAGAGTTGTATAGAACAATATGTATGTAGAAATAGTAGACTATTAGTTCTAGAGTTATATAGAACAATATGTATGTACAAATAGTAGAATAGTTGTTCTAAAGATCGATATGTATGTGTAAATAGTAGATAGATATTTTAGTTCTAGAGTTCTATGGAACAATATGTATGTACAAATAGTAGAATAGTTGTTCTATGGATCAATATGTATGTGTAAATAGTAGATACATGTATTAGTTCTAGAGTTCTATAAAACAATACGTATATGCAAGTAGTAGGAATATTAGTTCTAGAGTTATTTAAAACAATATGTATGCAAAAACAGTAGAAATAGTAGTTCTAGAGTTCTATTGAACAATATGTATGTAAAAATAGTAGACATATTAGTTCTATAGAACAATATGCATGTGTAAATAGTAGATATATTAGTTCTAGAGTTTTATAGAACAATACGTGTATGCAAAAACAGTAGAAATAGTAGTTCTAGAGTTATATAGAACAATTAGTATTTGCAAATAGTAGAAATATTAGCTCTAGAGTTGTATAGAACAATATGTATGTACAAATAGTAGACATATTAGTTCTAGAGTTCTATAGAACAATATGTATGTACAAATAGTAGATATATTAGTTCTAGAGTTGTACAGAACAATATGTATGTACAAATAGTAGACATATTAGTTCTAGAGTTCTATAGAACAATATGTATGTACAAATAGAAGACATATTAGCTCTAGAGTTGTATAGAACAATATGTATGTAGAAATAGTAGACATATTAGTTCTAGAGTTCTATAGAACAATATGTATGTAGAAATAGTAGACATATTAGTTCTAGAGTTCTATAGAACAATATGTATGTACAAATAGAAGACATATTAGCTTGAGAGTTTTATAGAACAATACATATGTGCAAATAGTAGAAATATTAGAAGAGGGTGCCATGTTCAAATATATTTTAGATAAATGACTAAAAAGTAACAGACTTTTTCATTCAGTGAATTTATTATTAGTTCTAGAGTTCCTAATGAAATGAATTGAAACAGGGGTATATTATAATACTCTAAAATCAATCTCCTGTACAAAAATGTGCGCTATTTATTCTCTTCTGTATTATATTATTATAATTAATTGAAGGAATACTCTAAAATTACTCTATAGTACAAAAACATAAGGCTTATGCATGCAACCTTGTAATAGTCCAAAAGGAAAGAAAAGAACACAATGATACTTTTTTGTCCATATAAAAAATATCATTTCAAGTTAGCTCCTTTTTGTAAAAACATTAAAACCAGTTAAAGTCTTAATTTAGTTAGCCACATTCATTTTTTTCTGTTCAATAGTTTAAAATACATTTATGGGGCATATATTTAAATATATGCCCTATATATTTATATTTCAATTTTCTACCATTAGCATGTAGTATTAAAGATGTGAATACTTGGAAATAAAATATATGCAACTTATGAATTATTTTCATAAAAACAGAAACACAACTTTTTAGTGATGTCAAAATGTTTGTTATTTATGTGTTATGTTTGGTAATATCCTTGCAACTTATGCTTGCAAACATTTTTCTGAAATCATGACTTTTACATACACAAATTAGACATTTCTTTATGTATGTAACTAAAAAACAACCTGGTTAAAGTTTATTTTTTTTTAATTTTTCATGGCTTACCTATATATTTATCATATCCTACAAAAGCATTTATATGCATTCTACATGTTCGCTTGATAATAGCTATTTTTTAGATGTAAAAATGATCTACCACTGAAGTACTTGAAGCGAGTTAATGAGATTTTTTAACAGTTTATTGTAAAGAATTTCTGTTAAATTTCTATTTTTATTTCACTGTGTGTTAAATAGGAAATACTGAAGAGTGTGAGTTTTTATTTCAGGAAGGAAAGAATAACATTTAGAGGCAGCCAACTTAAAACAAAATAAAGGATATAGATTTATATATTAAAGAATTACTGGATGAAAGGATAGATTAATAAACTTAGTTTGATAGATGAATAATTGGATAAATTGATAAATGGATTGTTTGATGCTTGGTAGATGTATTTATGGATATATTAGGGGTGGATTGAAGGATTGATTATTGATATTACTCTAAATTCATTGATAGATGGATGGATTGAAAGATATTTTTCAAAAAAAAAGGTATTAAATCCAAGGATAGATTATCTAATAGATTTACTGATAAAATTTGTATTAAATTAGATTAACAAATATTTTCATGAATTAGAAAATTGATTGTCCTGTTAGAGTTTTGATAGATTTATTTAAATAAAAACAATCAAAGAATAAATTGAACAAATTTAATAAAGATATCATAAAAGAGTAAAATAGATTGATATATAAAAATATTTTTTATGTAAGTGTATTTTTGTGCAAAAAAATATCTTGATAAAATGGCCATGGGGGCATTGTAGGTAAAACAAGGGCAATCATAACAAAGAGTAGCGAAGGACAATTATGTTTATTAGACTATATCTATAATGCAAAGTAGAACAATGTCTGTCTGTCTGTCCGTCCATCCATCTGTCCCTTAAGATATTGGTAACCACTGAACTAATCGGATTCTACTCTTCAGGGTATATACCTATTGGCCCTGTGGAGGTTTTAAGCTATTTTCTTGGGGGTTGGGACACCCCCAACCCTCCCAAAAATGAAAATCCCCCCCCCCAAAAAAATATTTTTTTTTTAAATTTTTTTTACCTACAATTTTATTTTTAAATTACCTCATGGGGCAAAGCCCTTAGAGGCTAGGGGCTAAACCGCTAGTAAGTTAAATAAAGAATGATAATGAAACAGGTAGTTTTGAAATCAACATTGAATTTTAAGAATTTTTTTTTTTAATTTCATGAAATTCTTTATTAAATAGCGCAAATGCAGTTTTAGGTAATTAACTCTGACATTTGTTATTGGAGAAGTGTCATACATCATTCAACCAATCAGAGCGCAGGTAGTTTTCAATCCACCAATCACAGATGTCAAAATTAATTAACTTAAATTGTATTTGCGCTTTGAATAAAGAATTATCTTTTTTTTAATCCTTATAATTTGATGCAGATTTCAAATCTACCTGTTACACTAAAATTCTTTCCATCTTATATAGTCCAATGTTTTTAAATAAAATAGAAAATCACGAAACCATTGCATAATATATAAATATTCATGTGCCATTTGTTTCATGACCGACAAACCAAGTAAATTCTATACCAGTAGCTCATTGGTATAGGGAATCTTCACACAAAAAATCAGCTGTCTATCTTGAATAGCAGCCGAGAAAAATAATTTCTCCCAACTGTTTTCTAAGGTCATGTGGTCATGTCAATGTAGTGGGCATTTTATGAAAAAGGCGTTTTTTGAGATAGGCTTTTTCTGAGATGGGCGTTTTTTGAGATGACCAGATCAAATACGTATAAATTAAATTTTAAAAGTGTTTTACTATAGTACAACTCTATTTTTGCAATGAAGAAAGGATATGCAGTCAGGGATCTAAGGAGATAAGACAATGGTCGATAAATTGATGTACAATGTACATCTCCATTGATGATACATAAAATTACAACTTCTGTAGATTACAATTAGTTGTTGAAACATTTGTATACTTAACTTAATGAACCAACCAATTAAAAATTAAATATAATTCACTAAAGTTATTGAGCCAACGAATAAGGAATCGTTGGGGTCGCTTTTGGGACTAGTACAATAAATAGCTTATTTTTCCTCCCTTCCTGATATGCAGTGCATCCTGATTTGTGTCATTAGATTCTCACAATTTTCAAAGGTAGAAAAGAAATAATTTTTGCATCATATTATAGACTGCTCTCCGCGGACATTGAAATGAATAAAACTAGTTTTCTTAGCCCTAAAGGGCCGATGACCCGGGCCAACAAAACTGGTATTAATATTATCACGCCACTGATAAAATGATTCTAATTCATTGTTGTCTTATGATGTTTTGGCTTGATTTCTGTAATTGTATTACTTTATTGTGAGGCCTTCAGTACAACATAATATGTATATGTGTAAAATAAATAGATTGTTTTCGTGTAAATAAATTTTCCAATGTCTTTTCAATGTTCATTTCATAAACGCACAATTTTTTTTAACACTCTCCTAATATTAAAGAGGTGTGTAAGGGGGGTGCATTGCATACCCTTGTCAATAGAGCTAGAGGGATTGACACCTAGGGGGGCAAAGTAACAAAGTCTTTAACTGCATGTCTGTACTGAAGTATCTCTGTAATAGCGGAAGCGGTACAGTTATCCTCATAGGTCCTGAAAGAGTATAAAAATATTTTGGGAGAGGGTGCCACTGTACTTCCAAAAGTAAAAACTAAACTTTTTCCACTTTTTATATCTAAAACTAAAACCTCAACGGCACCCAGAGGTCCTTTTGGGGCGTAGCCGTTTGTGGGATATAACGATAGTTATGGCTTCATTTGACTTAAAATAATCTAGTTATCTAATGTGAATAAGTCTATAGAATCAAAATGGATTTATTATTACTTGAATGTTGCACCATGAACTCTGATAATGTGATGCTCACAGCTGGCTAAAATATCGATACCTTTAACCCCAATTCCTCCTACTGAATGCACGAACCGACCAATTAATATCCTATATTAGCAACCTAAATTTCTGCTGTCAATATATCCAGTATATCCTATATCCATTGAATCAACTAAGGAAGAGAATTGAAGAGAATAATCTTAAAAGATGTGCATGCAATTCCGCATAATTATCATATTTACATCAAGGATATAAAGGGATAAGACAATGGACATTAATTTGTTATACATCCCAAATGATAATAAACAAAATTACCCATTTGGCATATTAACATTATTGGTTGGCACTTCTACTTAGTTAAAATGCAATAAAAGTACCCAAAATTTTTTAGCCGATGAAAAAGATTATAAAACTTTGGGTACCATAGCTTTTTGATTCAGTTCGGATGATTTGGCAATGTTATCAAGGATCTAAAGGGAAAAGACAATTACGAATAAATTGATGTACATCTTTTAGTTGAACACAAAATTACCCCTTCTGGTGATTGCAATTAGTGGTTGAAACGTTTGGACACTCAAATTTATAAATTAACCAATAAAAATCTATTAAAAGTCCCCAAAGTTGTATAGCCAACCGATTAGAAAACATGTCTATGGGGACAATTGTCATAAACAGCCCATTGTCTCCTCTCTCTCTCTGCAGTTTGATACAAATGCGTAAGTGATTGTACATATTTCTTGAATACTATCAAATATTAATATTCTCTCTCACACACACACAGTACTTTCATGTATAATGTGCAATAGTTTCTGCAAAATAAAAGCAGTTTGTCTCGTCAGGGGGTGGGTTCCCTTTCGATCGAGTCAGAGCGTCATCTGCTCATAAAGGGATTGCACAACCTTTGTCTGACCCTAACTGCGCCTTTTTATGGGCCATGGCATTAATCTCACAATTAGTGTCTCGAACCCGACACCACCCCGACAGAAAGGAAATTAAAGGAATTTTACAAAATTCGCGAAAAATGAAAAGTTATCAATGTTGAACTGATGGAAGAATCCATCATCTATTCATACAATAGTTAGTTATACAACATATTCATACAATATTTTACAGCAATGGCGTGCACAGAGGGGCTGTAGTACCCCCCCCCCCCCTCCGGGCCTCCCCCATCTACTCATACAATAGTTAGTTATACAACATATTCATACAATATTTTACAGCAACGGCGTGCACAGAGGGGCTGTAGTACCCCCCCCCCCCATATACTCATAAAATAGTTAGATATCCAACATATTCATACAATATTTTACAGCAATGGCGTGCACAGGAGGGCTGTAGTACCCCTCCCCCCCACTCCCATCTACTTATACAATAGTTAGTTATACAACATATTCATACAATATTTTACAGCAATGGCGTGCACAGAGGGGCTGTAGTACCCCCCCCCCCCCCATATACTCATACAATAGTTAGTTATACAATATATTCATACAATATTTTACAGCAATAGCGTGCACAGAGGGGCTGTAGTACCCCCCCCCCCCATATACTCATAAAATAGTTAGTTATACAATATATTCATACAATATTTTACAGCAATAGCGTGCACATGCAAGACATAAATAGTACGAGTAGGGGGAATGCCTTGGCCCAAAACAGGCACAACTCATTGCAATGGACAGTTAGGACTTCTCAGAAAAAGGTCGTGCAATCAAAGGGTTGGTTGTTTGATGGGTGTTGATACCCTAGGCGATTGGGCGCGTACATTGCAATTTAGATGCAGAGTATGTTCAAAGGTGACGTGGAAAGGACTTGTACCCGAAGCGTCACCACGCCCCTAGAGTCAATAGTCAACAGATGATAAAACAAACTAAAGGATATGATTTTAGAGTAGCTTCAACAAGAAAAACAATTCTCCCCCTATCATTTTTATTTTGTGAGATTGTATAGTTTTACTGTTTACTACCAGGGATCTAAAGGGATAAGACAATGGCTGATAAATTGATGTACATCCTCAATGATGATACACAAAATTACCACTTCTGATATGTAGTTTAAACTTATTGAAGAACCAAACAATCAAAAGTCCCCAAAATTGTTAATCCAATTTATATGAAAACGTTATTTTAAAACTTTGGGGACTAGTGTAATAAACAGCCCAATGTCCCCTCCCTCCCTGGTTGACTACTATCATAAAAGATACATAAAGACAAATAATAAAAGGAGGGGAATTTTTATATGACTGATTCAGAAGGATCTCTTGAAAACGAAGACTTTTTTTATTTTCTTTTCGTCGTGGTCGTTAGTTAAGGCATGTTAAAGCCGTCCTATCGATTTCAAGCCTTGTATATAAGTTCCATAATTAAAGTAAAAGAATGTCTGTGAGTCAGCCTGTTTGTAACGAAGGATCTCGCTAACCGCTGATCCGATATGGTTCTCCTGTACAATGGAGATTATCTTAGGTCCGTGATGGGTAAATATATCACGCCAGGATACAATTGAATCAAGATAAAAGTAAGTGCCGAGCTCTGGGACCTATGTATGGTGAAATTAGACATAAAACCATGATGATTCCAGGTAAAACCAAAATATTTCAGCGGGATCTTTTTGAGAAAATTAGATTTGAAAATTTTAGGTTCAATTTTCACCCCTTAGGAGTTGCCGTATTATCATGACAAGAAAAGCAAAGATGTTCAATTCTTGAACAGGACTAATAGGAACACTATAGGATCAATCCGACCATATTATTGGTTAGAAAGTGTACACGTTTTGCTATGAAAATTGATTTCTTAAAAATATAGAGTAAAATTTCATCTCCTTTAAATGTAAATTAAACCATAATTGACCAAATTTAATGACAAATATATTAGAGTAAAACACTAGAGGGAGAAAGTGTTAAATAAATGTATCTCCCCATCGCAACCACCTTGTGCAACCTTTCTATTTGGTCATTGAAAATCAACCAATGGTGTCGCTTATATTAACACAGCCAAGTAGCAGAAAATAATTTAAAAGCAGACGAAAGAGGTCTTTGAAAAAGGAAGGGAGGTAGTTGTCTGTATATACATCTATACTATAGATCTGTTATCTATATTCAAGTTTTGTGGATTATTATGACTGAATGAACATCTAGAGAAGTAAATCTATTGTTTCTAATTTTAATAGTTTACATCTTGAACTTGATGGAAAGATTAAAATGGTTTAAAATGCAGATTAAAACATCTCCGTTTCCTCTTTCTGACAAAAAAATATTAAAAAAAGATAAATCATGTTTAAAAGTTGCGTAGCAATAGCAAAAATGGATATAGAATATACGTGGATATTATGACAGGAGAAGATTGTCGTCAATTTAGGTTGCTAAAATGGATATAATTTATTGGTCAGTTAGTCCATTCAGTAGGTGGGATGGGGCAAAAGCGATGGACCCGTGGTATCGTTATTTTAGCCAGCTATAAGTTTCACTTTATTATTTATTTTGATAATCTGGTGAAAGACCAAAGTCATAATTCCTTCTTCAAGGGGCTTTTTAAAAAAGGTTTTGAATAAACCTTCAAAAATCTATTACCAACATATTTTAACTAAATCTTTTTCCCCACACAGATTAAATCTTGCTAAAGTAAAACATCTCTGAAAATAGTAGAATAACGGACAAACGGACAAATATATTTACATCCTGTTACTTTAGAAAATAACAAGGATGACAACATCCATAAAAGCGAAGCTTTGAAATGGAAGGACAAACGAACATTAACACTTGTTGAGTGTCAGAACTGAATAAACTGAATAGTAATGCACATGTCTATACAAAATTATAAGTAAATTTGTTATAAAACTGAATACATGTTACTGTTTAAGGACATACTGATCTTTTTAGGACTGATTATAGAGATGCTTCACTAATAACACTATACCTTGTTGTTATAGGAATCAGTATACCAAAAATCAGATGAATAGGATAATCTTAACAAAAAAAAATTTGTTATCATAAAAGTAAAAAATCAGCATGTTTTAAATAGACGTACGGACTTTCTGGTAACGATTATAGAGTCGCTGCGCTTTCAAAGTCGTACCTAACTGTTAAAGGAATCATCATGCAAAGTTTGAAAACGATAGGACAATTCTAACCTGTTTAAATCAACGAAAAAAGCTAACTGTAACGGACGGAAGTATGGACCGCTAATTATAGAAAAGCTTCGCTTTTAAAAAGTTATTAGGTAGAATGTTAAAACACTTGAAATGCAACAACAACATTTCGTTTGCATTTTCATTTTAATCTTATTTTTACATTGTTTATTTTACATAATTAAAAACAACGGACCATATGGGTTCAGTGGTTATCGAGAGTCTTCGGTACACACACATACACACACACACACACACACAGACAGATACTTTATTATAATAATGATGAACGTCGCTTCTTAAGGAAGTTGTAATTTCATTCTCCATATTCACAGGGGTCTGAAAGGATGAAAAACTTGTTGATAAATTGATGTACATACATCTTCTGTGATGCTACCCGAAACTACCCTTTCTGTACATTACAATTAGCCAACTTTCCACCAATGAGAGCACAGCATTTTATGAAATGCCGCGCTGTGATTTTGGCTGAAATTCTACTCACCCCGATCTGGCTAACCACTAAAATGATTTAAAGATCCAGCTCTGAGGTAAAACCACTTAAGATTCAAAATATGAATTATAATCTACAAAAAAAAATAATACATTCTTATCCTTTAAAACATGAAATGCCTTATATGGTTCTGTATGAATTGTCCACAGAGACGAAAATGAAATGATACAATTATTCTTTTTAAAATACTGGAGCTTTGGAGCCATCTGGTGCATTAAAAGAGAATTAAGCTTTACTTTGTTTTTTGTTTACATACTCACCGAAATATATTATTAAATTTTTGTGTTTTTTTTTGTATCTTATTACCTATGTTTTTTTATATATTTGTATCCATTTTATTCATAAAAGAAAAGTTCTGGTAGATTGACTACACTTTAAGCATTAGGGTTACTGATATGATTTTTCTCTCTTCAAATATAAATAATCCCCCAAAATAGGCATAAACCATCCCGGGACCTATGAGAAGCTACCCTGTTAAGGAGAACCCGATCGATTCAGCGTTCAGCGACATACTTTGTTTCAAACAAACAAACAGACAGACATTATTTTACTTTGTATTATAGATTAACATATTATTAGAGCTGTTGTTATAGCAGTTTTATATTTTTATAAAGTTTTATAAGATTAGAACAGGACCCCCCATAGGCCTTAGGCATAGAACAACACAAAGGTTCACATTCTTTTTTTTTATTTTATCAAAATAAGGGGGAGGGGGGTGGGTTCGGTGCTCGATTGACATTTTTTGGGAAAGCACCCACCTATCCAATTATATAAAGTAGTAAAAGTTTTTGATCTGACTAATTTACCGATTGGGTTCTCTATTTTAGTTAAGCTTCGAAAACAGTAAAAGTGTCGAACTATGACGTCAGAAAAAATTAACAATTAACCAATGAGAGGCCGCTATATATTTTACCACAGTGAATACTGGCTTCTTATTGGTTAATTGTTAACTTTTTCTGACGTCATAGTTTGACACTTTTACTGTTTTCTTAAGCTTCACATAGGTCCCGTGATGGTTTTAGGCTATTTTGTTTTCAGATTTAAGTCTTTGGATGGTTTTCATCTATTTGTCTAGCCCCTTTTATGTAGAGCCCCTAGATAAAGGTGCAGTCGCTAGTAGTTTTATTAAATAAAAGATAATTATTTTCAACTACTCAACTGTTTTATCCGAATTTTATTGGTATCATTCCATCAAAAGTATCTTTAAATCCTTTACATTTGACTTTTTATGTCAGGAGAAATGAGCTGAATATTTTGTTTTATGTCAAGCAAAGCCACTCTATACATGCTATATTACTTTACCTAACCTTCTAGGGGTGGGATCATTAAGTGATCATCTAGAGCATCATCCGCTTGTAATGGGATGCGATAGTCGTACCGCTAAGTAACACCCAACAGACAACCAACCCTTTGATTGCACGACCTTTGTCTGAGAAGTCCTAACTGTGCATGGTAATGAGTTGCTCCTGTTTATGGGTCAATGTATCCCCCCTACTCTAACTATATATGTTGCGCACCTGACATAGCAGCAGTAGGAACCATTGTTAACGTCTTTAGTTATGACGTGGTTTCGGGCCGAGATTCGAACCGACGTTTTGATCCACGATCGTGGGTCATACTTGCTATGTGGTTATTTAGGCTTTCAGACTTTTACAGTTGCTTCCTAAAATTATGCCTTGTTGTTTAAGGAATATATTTATAAAAATATTCTGATTGAAACCTAGTAAATTTAGAGTGGAAACTATATTTATGTATAGCAACTGTTCAAATAGATATATTTTAAAATATGAAGTATTGAAGTTTTAAAGGTAGCCCAAACTTTTAAATATTTTTAACATTAAAATAATATTTTCAACAATATCCCTTAATAATGAAATATAGCACTTGAAACTTCCCCTCTAACAGGCAATTTTTTTTAATAAGTTTGAACATATCTTTAATTTAGGCATAATAGAATTGTCAAGCTAATAATTTCTGTAGTAGCTAGGTACGACTTAGAAAGTATAGCAACTCTATATTCATTACCAGAATGTCCGTACGTCCATTTGAAACTGATTTTTAACCTTTTTGAAAACTATTTTTAATGTGATATAATTATCTTATTGTTTTTGATTTTTGGAATACTGATTCCTATTACAACAGGGTACAATGATAAAAAACGAAGCATTTCTTTAATAAAGTCCTAAAATTTAATTATGTCCTTAAATAGTATTCTAACCCTCTGCAAATCTTAATGTTCGTTTGTCATATTGTTTCAAAGCTTCACTGTTCTGGATGTTGTCATCCTTGTTTTAAAAAGATTATAAAAAAGGGGGGTCAGAGTCTATGTCTTTGATGGGATATTGTTAAAATTTTCTTTTTCAAGTTTGAGAAAGTTGGAGGCTTCAACACATGTAAAAATTAATATTTTAAAATAGAAAGAATTAATATTTGGTATTAGTTTAAAAATAGGATGACAACATCAATAAAAGCGAAGCATTATAATTAGCAGGAAGGACAAACGAATAATAACTCTTGGACAATGTCAGAACTTTATAAGCGGAACACTAATTTTTGAGTCAAAACAACATTTTACATAAAAGTTAAAAATCAGCAAGCTCAAAATGGACGTACGGACTTTCTGGTAACGATTATAGAGTTGCTACGGTTCTTAAGTCGTACCTATATGTTTAGGAATCAACATTCAAAGTTTGAAATCGATAGAATAATTCTAACATGTCAAATTGAGAACAAAGAAAACCATTACATAAAGACGGACTGACCGACCCTTATTATGGAAAAGCTTCGCTTTTATCAAGAACGATAAAGTCTTTCTAAAAATAGAAGAAAAATTAGTTTTTGTAACAACTTTTAAAGTCAGTTAAACTACAGTGCCTGAAAAAAGTATCATAAAGAGACACTTAAAAGGACTCTTTAATATCGAGACATATATTGTTATCAACAAAGAAATAATTTTAAAAATATTTGCTTTGAAATAATATTTGTAAGATTATTCTTGAATTTCATTTTCACAAATGGATAAGAAATACGTGGATATATTGACAGGGGAATGTTTGTCGTAAATTTAGCCTGCTAGTATGATCCTCATTTATTAGTCAGTTTGTTAATCCAGTGAGAAGAAGGTGATGGGGTAAAGGTAGTAGATGTATTGGCATCGTTATTTTAGCCAGCTGCGAGCATCACTTTATCAGAGTACATAAAATCTTGAACAATATCCAAGTAATACTATTACTTCAAACAAGGGCTTCTGTTGATTTATATTGGAGGGAGGAGAGTCTCTAGCAGAGACGTCAAAGCTTTAAATTTGGATAAAGGTAAAATTTGAGGGGTTTAAATGATGTATTTTAAAGCTTGAAGGGGGTTTTAAGATCGAACTGAGCAATAAATGAGGACCACTGTGGCAACCTAAATTGACGAAAAATTATCCACGTATTCTGAATCTGAATAAAACCTATCTAACACTCTACGAATAATCAAATATTAATAATAAGATCTTTTTCAAGTTAACTAATTAATATCTGCCGGATTAGAACTGGTTATCAGCCATACTGAAAAATCATGTATAGCAAATGACAAAACTGGTTTTATCTTATAATTTTTAATATCCGCGGTAAACTGTCTATTACATGATGCGATAAATAACTGTAGTAAATACAAAAAGTATTTTGTGAATGTTTGTCGACTGTTTAACAAACCCTGAAGACGAAGAAAGTCCCTCAAAAAATCAGCATGATACGTCATAAAAACGAGGGATTATCCATCTCTTTCCCACTCCTTCTCTCCTCATTTTTATAACGTCATTGAGGGACTTTCATCGTCATCCAAACCCTTGCTCTTTATTTTGAAAGGGGTGGTAAACTTACCCCTAAACTACACCCCCACATTGTGCACGCCTTTATTCCAAGATACAATGCATAATATATTTGGATATATATTAAATTAAGGAAATACTAATCAATTGCCCGTGGAGAACATGTAACCCTTCCCTTGTCAATTTTGTGTAGCGATGAGAGAGAAGGGACAATGGATCTGTTAATTACACTAGTCCCCAAAGTTTTATATGAAATTTTCTTATTCGTTGGCTTCACAACTTTACCGGACTATAGAATATTTTGATTGGCTGGTTCATTAACTTAAGTGTTTAAACGTTTAAATCACTAATTCTAATCTACAGCTGGAGTGATTTTGTGTATCAGTATTGGGAATGTATTTTTGTCGTCAATGTTGGTTGCTACTTTAGTCCTCATTTATTGGTTAGTTCGTTCTCCAGTAAAATGGGGAGGGGATGGGGTAAAGGGGAGAATTATCGTTACAATATAAGAAAATTTTATTTTTTGTAAAGGGATAAATTTGATTTATTTGGCTGTTTTATGAAATAGGACTTTGACATTATTTTTAAACATTTCATTGTCATTTTTAATGGTCTGTACATTTCTAAGAAATTATTTGTGTGCTTTTTGCTCAATAAAAGATGTAGGGGAGTGTGGGGGGAGTTAGTAATACACTATTAAATAAGGGGGATTCTGCATAAGTTAAATATACGTCATTATTAGACTATCTTATCTTCCTTATAAGACTATCTCGTGGCTCAACACGTAGCGCATCCACTCGTTGTCGGGAAGGTGATAGGTTCGAATCTCGATCCGACAACGCGTCATAACTAAAGACGTTAAAAATGGTTAAAAATGCTGCTGCTATGTCAGGTGCGCGACATAAATAGTAAGAGTATGGTGAATGCCTTGGCCCAAAAACAGGCGCAAATTACTCAATTTTCGAAATCATGACATCCCAGCAGATGCGCTAATGTCAAAGTTTAATAGATGGAATCATTTTAACTTGCCTACTTCACCTAGTTAGTGTATAAATCCAAATATTCAAAATAGATCCCGTAGCCGATTGAGTTCCCAATTAAAAGATCTTTCAAACAGGTCCCTTTATGGTTTTAAGCTATTTTTATATAAATAAATCAAATCCTAGAACCAAGGCACTTTAGATAATATTGTGTCTAAACTAATTTGATCAAACAGATAAATTTTACTTCAATCAAATGAAAACATTTTCATAAAAATTAAATTTTCATAAAAATTCAATAAAAAGGCATATAATTTTCATATAATGTAACAGATAAATACAAAAACATATATTAACATAATTTTAATTTCCAGCACTTTTTTGTTATTTTGTTTTTTTTATAAAAAAAAACTGCACTTTGTCTGCTCGTGTGTAGTGACAGCTGAGCACATACTAATGGTCCGTACGGTTTGGTTAACCATTCAGAGTGTCCGTGTCTTGCAGCAAGTTACCAGCTTTTACTTTTCAGCTCCAAAGGTGGCTGGGGCTGGGTAGGTATCACTTTCATCTCAAATATATGGGGGGAGGGGGGTGGGGTCTGGGGAATAGATGTCAAATAGGATTTTACTTTAGAACATAACATTTTAACTCAACCCCCCCCCCCAAAAAAAAAAAAATTTTTAAAGTTTACCCCTGATCGGACCATCAATTTTTAATATCTTACAGAAAAGTCATATAAATTTTGTCAAATTATCTTTTAATTTTAAAAAAATGTACTATCAACGCTTTTTTATAATGGCTGTATTATGTAATAAAAATACTACCGAAGCTAAAGTTCTTGATCAATTGAAATACCTAATTCGCTTTAGCTTTCTTTATCTAAAGCTTGCTTTTGCTGCGCTATTAATTGTTATGATTTATCTTCCATTACTTTCAAATTATTTATTTTCTGTTAGAATGTAAACATACTTGTACATATCTTGTATTTCCCCCTTTTTGAAAGAGAAAACACTCTTACCTCCACATACTCAACAATATAACCCCCTTCCCCAACCCTCCGTGAAATCTCTGAGAGAGAACCCTCTTCTTCATATGTATACTCCGTTCAGAGAATTCAGAGGATCTCTAACCAAACAGAATAAAACAATTATAAATTACGTTTTTTTTCATAAAAGCAAATAAAGGGACAAAGTGACTCAAAAATCAGCCATGTGACCGTTCATAAAAATGAGTGAGATGAGAGAAGACGTGGATAAGAAAACCACCAAAAAAGAGATGGATAATTTTTATGACATTGCATGGCTGATTTTTGAGTTACTTTGTTCCTCTAACAAAGAAACAAAACAAATTTATATTTTAAAAAGAAAAGAAAAAAATATGTAATGGTTAACCTTTTGTTTAAGAATTTTGATGTAAATCAAACACTTTACTAAAGTCAAGCCAACACAAATTATTCTAGATATTTATTTCATCGTTTTATAGACAGCTTTAAGGGGATATTAAAATAAAAAAAATTATAAGAGTAAAACCAGGCCTTCAGAGCTGAAAAAAACTTTTATCTTAAAATTCGTAGAAACTTTTCTGTAATACGATGCTATATATGATTTTTCAGTATGTCAGAGAACTGGCTCTAATTCAGCGGGTATTAATCGGTATTGAAGCCATACTGGAAAAAAACCTAAATTATTTATTTCAAGCAATGATTTATACTAGTAATGAAGCACTATTTTCTATTTATGATAATCTGTAAATAGTTTGTAAGTTAGGGCTCTAAAGCAGAAAATTCTCCCCATCTCATTTAGGCTCTAATCTAAATAACACCATCTCTTTTATCTCTCTCTCTCCCTCTCTCTCTCTCTCTCTCTCTCTCTCTCTCTCTCTCTCTCTCTCTCTCTCTCTCTCTCTCTCTCTCTCTCTCTCTCTCTCTCTCTCTCTCTCTCTCTCTCTCCCTCTCTCCCTCTCCCTTTCTCTCTCTCCCTCTCTCTCTCTCTCTACCTCTTTCTCTCTCTCTCTCTCTCTCCCTCTTTCTCTCTCTCTCTCTCTCTCTCTCTCTCTCTCTCTCTCTCTCTCTCTCTCTCTCTCTCTCTCTCTCTCTCTCTCTCTCTCTCTCTCTCTCTTTCTCTCTCTCTCTCCCTCTCTATCTATCCCTCTCTCACTCTCTCTCTTCCATTCTTACTCTTTTCTCTTATTCTTTCCTTTTTTGGGGTTCCAATATAAAAATCATCCCCTTTCTCCTTTTTCCTAACATTTTTCTTTCTCGCTTTATCTCTTTCTATTTCAATTTAGGTTCTAATCTAAATGACATAATCTCTCTCTATTTTCCATTTTTCTTTCTGTCTATCTTATTCCGTCTATTTTTAAAAGAACAAGGATGACAACATCCATAAAAGCGAAGCACTGAAACGGTAGGACAAACGGACATTAACACTTGTATAGTGTCAGAACTGAATAATCATAATATAAATGTATAAGAGTCAAAGCAAAATTGTAAGTAAATTTGTTTAAAAACTGCTTGATTCAGGATAATGTTTATGGACATACTTACATTTTTAGGACTTGATTATAGATTTGCTTCGCTTATTACATTATACTTTTTTGTCCCAGAAATCAATATACCAAAAATCAGATCAATCGTATGATTAGATCACATAAAAAGTTGTTGTTAAAAAAGTAAAAAAAATTAACATGTTTAAAATGGACGTGCGGACATTTTAGTGATGATTATAGAGCTTTCAAATTTTGCATGGTGATTCCTGTAGTAGTTAGGTATGATTTAGAAAGTGTGGTAACTCCATATTCGTTATAAGAATGTCTGTACGTCCATTTGAAACATGTTTATTATTAACATTTTTTCCACTAAGTTTTATGCATTTTGATCAGCTGATTGATCTGATTTTTGGAATACGGCTTTCTGGGACAACAATGTACAATGTTATAAGTGAATCATCCCTATAATCAAGCACTAAAAATGTAAGTATGTCCTTAAACATTATCTTTCATATATGCAGTTTTTCAACAAATTTACTTCCAAATTTGTTTCGAATTTTATAATTTTTACATTCTGATTATTCAGTTTTGACAGTTTTCGTTTGTCCTACTGTTTCAGAGCTTTGCTTTTATGAATGTTATAATCCTTGTTTTTTTGTTATTTTTAGCGTATTTTCACAATTTCAATTATATTTTGGTCGTCTTCCAAGATTATATTATGCAAAGTCTGATAATAGTAAAAGTTCTACTAACAAGGATGACAATATCCATAAAAGCGAAGTTCTAAAATTGAAGGGCAAACGAACATTAACAATTTTAATTTATAAGTTTTGACAGAATTATACGTAAATTTGTTGCAAAACTTCCTAAATACAGAGAACTGTTTAAGGACATACTTACATTTTTAGGACCTGATTATAGAAATGCTCCACTTAAAATTGTTCCTTGTTGTAATATGAATCAGTATTCTAAAAATCAGATGAATCGGAAAATTATAACATACAAAAATTTTGATGTCAAAAAATATACAAAAAATCAGCATGTTTGAAATGAACTTACGAACTTTCTGGTATCGATTATAAAGTTGCTTTGCTTTCTAACTTGTACCTAACTGCTATAGGAATCATCATGCATAGTTTGAAATCGATAGGACACATTTTAACATGCCTAAATTTACGAAAAAAGCTTTTCGTTCCGGACGGACGTACGGACCGACCCTAATTATAGAAAATCTTCGCTTTTAAAAATAATCCAGGACAGAAATTACCTGAACATGAAGTTTTGAAAGTTGTAATATGAGTAGCCAAGCCAGAATATCTAACCAGTAACCACCAAGGGAGGGAGAGGACAGTGGGATGCTTATTACAATAGTACCCAAAGTTTTATAATAACGGTTTCTTATTTGCTGGAGTTTCCAAACGTTTCAACCACTAATTATAATCTACAGAAGTAGAAATTTTGTGTATAAAAATTGGGGATGAACATTAATTTATTAGTCATTGTCTTATCCCTCTAGATCCCTGCTAACCGCCTCTTTAATTCTAAGGAACAACTACAAATTTGCAACCACAAAAAAAAATAATATCCCCTTAAATTTAAGGAGGGGGTGGCTTTTTGCCCCACTTTGGCTGTTTTAGGGGGTTGTATTAATGGATGTGTAGATTATGTTGAATTGATTGGGTGATGGGGTGATTGGGAACCTAGAGGTGTGTAGATTTAGATAATTTAGGTGTATTATATTTATAAAAATCATGTGCAATGTCCTGCTTTGGTCAGAGATGAAAATGTCAAAAATTGATCTACCCACAAATTACCCCCATTCCTAGATTACATATTTAATTTAATTTGTAATTATGCCAGTGCAGTGGGGTGCAGTATTATATCCAGTTTTCTACGATTTTAAAAATGTAATAGCATAAGATTAGAACCAGATTTTATTGCCCGTGCCTTCGGCATCTCGGACTAAAAAAACTTGTTTTAATCTTATGATTATACATTTTATATCCGCGGAAAGCTGTTTATAATAATGTGCTAGAAATAACTATTGCCGCATTTTGTAGTTTAGCCAATTTGCCTTGTCTACAAACTTTGATAAGAAATAAAATTGTGAACTTTCAAATTAACTATGTGTAGTGTACATACATACGTATACAATATACATATCAAGGTATCATATGTTTATTAAAAGCAAGTTTTTAAAAGCGAGTTCTCCCTTTTAGAAAATATTCTTAAAGGTTTTGGTTTAAAGTTAGACTACTTAGGGTGGTTTTGGGCTATTTCTCTTCTCTTACAGTCCTTGGATGTTAGAAACGTATTTTTATAAAGATCAAAAAGATAGTTGACTTTAACGAACCATTTTTTTACATTTTCTCTTTTTTTTGTCTTTCCCCCTTTATCTGTAGTAAACTCAGGGAGGGAGGAGACATTACACTGTAAATTACACTTGTACCCAAAGTTTTATATAAAAAAATTTGGCACAAAAAAACATTTGGATTTTGATTAGTTAGTTCAGGTGTCCAAACATTACAACCTGTTTTTTGACGGGGGATATATATAAATGTATCATCCATTTTCTTATCCCTAATTAAACTCTGATAATTAAATTCAGTGGCGTGGTTAATAAATCTTGTTGGAGATGTCAGGGGGAGGCTAAATTTAGAGATTATAGGTAAAGTGTTCCAGTTTTTGTACTGTACATTAAATGGGATGAATTGATGGATTAAGTGTTGTACAGTATGAGTGGATATATGGCATACATAGATATATTAAAAGGGAAAATTTGTCATAAGAGGGATAGGGTAAAGAAACATATAAAAATATATTTATTGTTGACAGTGAGGCTAAAATTGAGATTATAGGTAAAGTGTTCCAGTTTTTGTACTGTACAATATATGGGATTAATAATAACTGTACAGTATGAATCGATGTATGATATACCTGGATATATTAACAGGGAAAATCTTCATCGATTTAGTTAATATGGACATAATTTATTGATCAGGGCATTCATCCAGAAGGAAGAGAGGGGATGGAATAAAGGGGGTTACTCTAGCCACCAGCGAGCACCACTTTATTGGTATATCCAAGTAAAAGTATATCAATTGTTTTTTCAGTGAGGCTGAAAAACTGGACTGTACATTAAATGAGATAAATTGTACGATTTTTGTATGTTAAGTCGCTTGATTTTAAAGATATAAAAAGTACACCAATAAGTTTTTAATAAAAGTCGATTTTTTTAGTTTCACTGGTACGTGAAGAGAGTCGCTCAAAAAGATGAGGAATGTGGGAAAGAAAACCCCTAAAAAGAGATGGATATTTAATCATTTTTATGACGTCACATGCTGATTTTTTTAGCAACTTTTCTCACGTACTTTCACTGTTTTAAATTTAGCCATAAATTGAATATTAGTCTGTTTAATAGCCTGCTCAGTTTATGGACAATTCTCAACCGCAGATGCCATAAAATTCGTACAATTTTTGGATTATCCACACCTACATAACAAATTTATAAATCATCATCTAATGTTAGCTTTGTGAGAAATTTTTCTATGCAATTTTTTACTAAATCTATGTAAAAGATCTGTTCTACCTCTCTATCTATCTATCTTTAAACAAGGACGACAACAGCCATAAAAGCAAAGCTCTTAACAAAAATGAACACATGTATAATGTCAAAACATAATAATCAGATAATATTATCTTCAATGAATAAACAAAATCCTTATACTAAAGTAACAGGATGTTTGTCTGTGTGTCTGTGTATCTGTGTATCTGTGTGTCTGTGTGTCTGTGTGTTTTTACCAAAGGATCTCGCTAACCGCTGAACCGATCGGGTTCTCCTTTACAGGGTAGCTTCTCATAGGTCCCGGAAAGGTTTATAACTATTTTCATGGGGGTTGGGAACCCCCCCAAAAAATGAAAAATACCCCCCCCCCCTCAAAAAAAAAAATTATTTTTTTATCTAAAATTAAAAATGAGGGGGGGGGGCACCCCCCCCCAAAAAAAAAATTTTTTTTTTGCCTTCTCCAAATTTTTTTTTATTTTTTCTTTTAAAATCTAAAATAAGAAATTGGGTTATTCGATTCGACTCTCTCCTCCTCAAGTGCTCCTAGAGGCCTCTAGGGGCGTAGCCGCTAGTAGTATATAAAATACAAATACACAATTATGTTCAATTATGTTTATTACTTGATTATAGAGATGCTTCGTATTAAACAATAAACATTGTACCTTGTTGTCCCAGAAAACATTGCTCCAAGAATCAGACTCATAGATTATAGAGTTGCTACGCTTTCTAATTGTTGAAAATTCTAACATGCTTAGATTAAGGATAAGACGGACAAATTATAATTATAGAAAAGCTTCGCTTAATAAAAAGTGTTTTCTCACTCAATAAATCTTCCTTTTTACTTTTTACAATAGTTTAGTTTTTCTGCGAGGATGTGGCCAAAATTATTGATGATAATCGATATATTATTACTTGGATGTTGCATCAGATTTTCATGTATTTTATTAAAGTAATACTAGCAACGAGCTATAATAACGATACACCATTGCCCACCTCTTTTACCCCATCCCCTCCCCTCCGACTGGATGAACAAACAACTTAATAATTGAGTTCCATATCACAAACCAAAATTGACGTAATTTTTCCCTCGTCAATATATCCACTTATATGACAAATCCTTTGAAAAGAAAATTAATGTAATAAAATTTGGGGGATAGGTTTAGTGATTTTTATATAGTAAATATTTTCTTATGGTAGGAATGTAAGTTATAGTTAGCTCTAGGCGTTAACTTAGGCATGTTAGAATTGTTCTATCAATTCAAAACTTTTCATGATTATTCCTGTAAGGGTTAGATACGATTTTTAACTATTTCGACTACAACTTTTGTACATTATAATTGTCTGTTCATCTTATTTTTAGAGCAATGATTCCTAGAACAAGAAAGTACCATATTTTAATATTTCAATATATGTCCCAATTGTAAAATAACTGTGCTGCTTACAATGAAGATTTGGTAAATCTTTACATATTTTATTTAACCGCTTCGGAAGTCTTAATCAACGCAAATAGACAAAGGCAAAATTTACAATTTAAGAAAAAGGTTTTATTTTAATTTGTGTTAATTTGACTTCAGTAAAGTGTTTAACAGTAAAACCATAATAAAAAATTTAGTTCTAGAACAAGTTTTAATTCTGGTGCAATTTCATATTATATTTTATAAGGTTGCTATTAAAAGCGAATCTTTTCTATGATTAGGGTCGGTCCGTACGTCAAGGGCAGTTAGGTCTTTTTGTTAATTTAAACAAGTTAGAAATGTCCTATCGATTCCAAACTTTGCATGGTGATTTTTGTCGTAGTAAGGTACGATATAGAAAGCGTAGGAACTCTATATTCGTTATCAGAATGTAAATACGTCCATTTTAATCATGTTGATTTTTAACTTTTTTAACAACAAATTTTTATGTGATAAAATCATCCAATTGATCTGATTTTTGGAATAATGATACCTAGGACAACAAAGTACAATGTTTTAAGCGAAGCATCTCTATGATCAAGTCCTAAAATATCAGTATGTCCTAAAGTAATATCCTGTTTTTCAACAAATTTACTTAAACTTTGTTTCGATTTTATACATTAATATTCTGATTATTCAGTTCTGACAATCTACAAGTGTTAATGTTCGTTTGTCCTACCGTTTTAGATCTTAGCTTTTATGGATGTTGTTTTATTGTTTTGAGTTCATAATTAATTTTGTTCCGCCGCCTCTAAATAGATAGGGAGTTTTTAAGAGCACCCCCCCCCCCCCACCCTATACAGGCAATACTAGAAAAAGTAAAACCAGGTCATGAATGATCTAAATTTTATTCAGGGATCCAAAAGGATAAGACAATGGCAAAAAAATTATGTACATCCCTAATAATGATACATAAAATTTTCCCTTCTGTAAATTACTATTAGTGATTGAAATGTTTGATCACTCAACTAATAAAACAACCAATCAAAGTTCGATAAAAGTTTCTAAAATTGCTAAGCCTATGAAAAAATAAAATGTTATCATAAAACTTTGGGGACTAGTGCCATAAACATCCCAATGTCCCCTCCCTACCTCCCTGATATTACCAGTAGTGATGAATATTATTCACGTTTTTTTAAACAAACAAAAATAGAACACAACCAAGAGGGTCAGAGATATGTTTTGTTCAAATATATATTGCCATAGTTGAAGAAAAAATTATTTAGAAAACGGCTAATTAACCATTACATCTTGTGTTTTTTTTTCGACAGGGTAGAGATTTGAGTAAAACACTACAAGGAGAAAGGGTTAAATAAATAACTCCCCATCGCAACCATCTTGTGAAGCCCTTCTATTGGGTCAATTAAAATCAACCAATGGTGTCGCTTATATCAACACAGCCAAGAAGCAGAAAATAATTGAGAAGCATACGAAAAAGGTCTTGGAAAAAGAAAGGGAGGTAGTTGTCTGTGTATACATCTATACTATAGATCTGTTGGGTAGGGAGGTTAAGCTACTTGCAATATTCCCTCTCTCTATATTTGAGAAAGCTCTGTTTTCAATGCTAGGATCAATGTTAGGTTAGGTTAAGTAGAGTTATTACAGATACAATGGTTATGTATATGTATATGTGGTAATCTTTTTGTTTGGTTATAAGCTCTTATAGACATCAAATCGCTATTTATTGTGTCAATAAAATATTTCATATTTTTTAATGCTTATACTTATCTCTAGCCGTGAAAAAAAAACTGCATAAAAAAAGTATATTTCTAAATTTCCTTGTTATTTGCCAATTTTTTTTGCAAGTTGCAAAGGAAAAACAAACAGGTTGTAATGCTGTAAAAATAAATGGGTAAAAAGCGTTTTTTCATTTGGTCAAAAAAAATTTGAAAAATGCTGTATTTTCAAAAAGCATAGCTGCTTTATAATATTAGATTACCAATGAAGATTTTTAAAAGCAAAGCTTATAGGGTAGGTCCGTACGTCGGTCCGTCCATTGCAGTTAGTTCGTTAATTTAAACAGGTCCTATCGATTTCAAACTTTGTGTGTTGATTTCTGTAACAGTTGAGTACGACTTAGAAGCGCAGCAACTCTATAATTGATACCAGAAAGTCTGTACGTCCATTTAAATCGAGCTGATTTTTTACTTTTTTAACAAAAATTTTTTGTATGTTAGAATTATCCTATTCACCTGATTCTTTGAATACTGATTCCTATTACAACAAGGTTCAATGTGATAAGCGAAGCATCTCTATAATCAAGTCCTAAGAACGTTGGTTTACTTACAATTTTGTACATGTAAATCCAATAGTATTCAGTTTATTCAGTTCTGACACTCTACTAGTGTTAATGTTTCATTAATGTTAATTTCAGAGCTTCGCTTTCATATTAAATATTAAATAAATATTACGCAGATTATAACACACAAAACAAAAAAATATGGGTTGGGGTTGAACTTCCCATCACATCTTGGGGCGAAGCCCCCAGCGGCTAGGGGCGAAACTGCTTGTCCTTATAATAAAGTAACAGGATCTTTGTCTGAGTATCCCGAAGAATCTCGCTAACCGCTGAAATGATACGGATCTCTATTACAGGATAGCCTCTTATGGGTCCTGGGTAGGTTTATAGCTATTTTTGGGGAGTAAACCAACGTTCCAAGAGAAATCCCTCTTCCCTCATTTTTATACTTTTTCTCCTAGAACTTAATTTGAAAGAGGGGGATTGAACTCTCCTCTCCCCCCCCCCCCCTCCCTACTTTAAGTGCCCCTAGAGTCCTCTAAGACGAAGCCAAGCTCTTTGATGTGATCCTTTATCCTGGTTTGACTGAACCCCACCAGCTCCCCGGATGTAGTAGGCCTGATTTAGCAATAAGTTCTCATCAATTCTCTAGGGCTGCACAAATTCAATGTAGTATTTGAGGAAAAGGGAAACAGCTAAATATTGGACATATCTCGTCATGTACCAATAGAGTTAGTTATATAGACTGAACTCGCGATCATGGCTCAACACGTAGCGCATCAACTCGCGTGCCGAGGAGGTGATAGAACCTATCACGGCCCGACATCGCGTCATAACTAAAGAAAATGGTTCCTACTGCTGCTATGTCAGGTGCGCGACATAAATAGTAAGAGCAGGGGGAATGCCTTGGCGCATGAACAGGCGCAACTCACTACCATGCACAGTTAGGACTTCTCAGACAAAGGTCGTTCAATCAAAGGTTTGGTTTTCTGATGGATGTTACTTAACGTAATATCCTTGAATGTTAGAGTATCGCTTCCTAATACATGTGGATGATGCTTTGGATTTTTAAGATGATCACTTAAATCGCCCTTTCGAGGTAATGGTAATAGTTATATAGACTAACCTGCCTGCTTGCTGTCAAGGGGGTCTTAGGTACGAGTCTAGTCCATATCGTGCTATACTAGAGATGTTAACATTGTAAGAATAGGACTTTCAGACTAAAGTCGTGCAATTAAAGAGTTGGTTGTCTGTTTGGTGTTACCCAACCTAATACCCTGGGTGTTTGGACAGAAAAGGAGAGATATAGCTCACCTTTGTTATCCTTGGTTGTTAGACCTGATGTTATAGTGTCATGTATGTAAGTATGTAGCCTTGATTCTCCGAAGTTAGGATTCAGATGCACGAGAATTGGAGATTGGAGGTGAGAATCCTTTGACCAAACCTACATTGACACCAGCCTCGCACTTATAATGATGTACTTATATAGACTAACCTAAACTAAACTAAACTAGAGGATTAATTCATGAAAATCTTTGATTGCATGAACTTTGACTGGAAGTCCTAGATATGCATGACAACGAGTTGTGACTGTGTTTCCGGACATGGTATTTTGCCTACTGTAACCATTTATATTATTTATATGTATATTAGAAAAAGTATCTATGTATTAACGTCTTCAGTTATGACGTGATATGAGGTCGAGATTCGAACCCAGCACTATTCCGACAACGAGTGAATGTGCTTCTTATCATGCCATTTAATTATGTAAAGATTACAGCAGCTGAAAGCTAATATTTTTTTACTACTACAGTAGCCTAAAACCTTGCCTACTATAATGATAATATACAATGATATAAGATGTTATCAAGATCTTTCTGGATACACAAAGAAATCTTGCTACTGTACATAAACAGTAACATGTATTTAATCAGTTTTGCAACAAATTTACCTACAATTTTGTATAGACATATGCATCAATATTCAATTTATTCATTTCTAACACTATACAAGTGTTAATGTCCGTTTGTCCTTCCATTTCAGAGCTTCGCTTTTAAGGATATTGTCATCCATGTTGAATATTCAAAATTGTAAATTGAAAAATAAAAGAAAAGGATGAAGTAACCTATATTATTTTCCAGCTATGCAAAAAAAATTGACAATTCCATTATTATTTTTTTCAATTTTCCCGATTTGGTGTCAGCCATCACTAAGCAGAAAACGTGTGTTTTTACAGGGATCTAAAGGGATAAGACAATAGCCAATGAATTGATGTACATTCCCAATGATGAATCACAAAATTACCCCGTCTGTAGATTACAATCAATGGTTAAAACGTTTGGACACTCGACTTAATAAACCAACCCAATAAAAGTTTCCAAAGTTGTTCAGAAACTTTATTATTAACTGCGGGGTCACAGCCCATTTTCCCCTCCCTCCCTGGTTTTTTATAACCCCCAGCATCTAAGGGCTGATCAGTGGTAAGAAGGTGAGCAGGAAAATGGCCAAAAACCAGTACCCAAGGTATAAAAACAAACATAGTTTTAAATAGGACTTTTGATATTTTATTTATTAAATAAAAACATTAACAATAGAACATTTAATTCTATTTAGTACAATATGTACATTCAAATTATTATATACAAAATTATCCCTTCTGTAGATTATAATTATAGGTTGAAAAGTTTTGACATTAAGTTTTGAACGAACCAATCATAATTCTAAATAAGAATTAACATATAACATTTATTTCTGTTTTGTATGATAGACGATAAATGTATGTATGTACATCCAAATTATTATATACAAAATTATCACTTCCGTAGATTATAATAATAGGTTGAAAAGTTTTGACATTAAGTTTTGAACGAACCAATCATAATTCTAAATAAGAATTAAACATATAACATTTATTTTTGTTTTGTATGATAGACGATAAATATATGTATGTACATCCAAATTATTATATACAAAATTCTGTAGATTATAATTATAGGTTGAAAAGTTTTGACATTAAGTTTTGAACGAACCAATCATAATTCTAAATAAGAATTAAACATATAATGTATAACATTTATTTTTGTTTTGTATGATAGACGATAAATATATGTATGTACATCCAAATTATTATATACAAAATTCTGTAGATTATAATTATAGGTTGAAAAGTTTTGACATTAAGTTTTGAATGAACCAATCATAATTCTAAATAAGAATTAAAGATATAACATTTATTTTTGTTTTGTACGATAGACGATAAATGTATGTATGTACATCCAAATTATTATATATAAAATTATCCTTTCTGTAGATTATAATTATAGGTTGAAGAGTTTGACACTTAGTTTTGAACCAACTAACCAAAATCAAATAAAAGTACCCAAAAGTTTTATAACCTAAAAATATGATATAAAGTGTTTATAAAACTTTGGGTATCACTGTAATGTATAGGTTTGGGCTGGATACTTTTTTGGCCGGATACCGAAAACCGGATATCCGTCTGATTTCTAATGCCGGATATCTGGTATTTAGTCGGATATCTGACCAATGCTGGATACTCGGTGTCCGGACGGATATATGGCCAACGCTGGATATCCGGCATTAGAAATCAGCCGGGTATCCGGTATCCGGATAGTTTCAATATCCGGTTTCCAGTTAGATATTGAAAATGGCCGGATTTCCGGCCCAACCCTAGGAATTTACTGATTTTTAATCATTTTTCTTAAATTGACTCTGACCGGCCATGACAAACTTTGGGTTGGGAAAAGTTTTGGTGAATGACAATAGTACTTGCAGGAAATCTGAGTTGGGCCTCCTATTATCCTGAAAACAGATCTATAGTATAGTACAATTATTGATTATATACCCGCGATCGTGGCTCAACACGTAGCGCATCCACTCGTCGCCGGGGAGGTGATATGTTCGAATCTCGGGCCAACACCGCTTCATAACTAAAAACGTTAAAAACGAATCATTCTGCTGCTATGTCAGGTGCGCGACAAAAATAGTAAAAGTTGGGGGAATGTCTTGGCCCATGAACAGGCGCAACTCACTACCATGCACAGTTAGGACTTCTCAGACAAAGGTCATCCAATCAAAGGGTTGGTTGTCTGATGGATGTTACTTAACCTAATATTCTTGGGTGTTAGAGTATCGCATCCCACGTGGATGATTCTCTAGATGCTCACTGAAATCGAAGGAGAATCTCGCCCTTACGTGGTAATGGTAAATAGGTCATTGTATATACAAACAACTACCTCCCTTCCTTTTTCAAAGACCTCTTTCGTCTGTTCCAAATTATTTTCTGCTACTTGGCTGTGTTAATATAAGCGACATTATTATTAGTTAATTTTCAATGACCCAATAAAAAGCTTAATGATACACAAAGTGAACTTTTCTGTAGATTACAATTAGTGGTTAAAATGTTAGGACACTCAAATTAATGAACCAACCAATCAAAATTCAATAATTGTCCCCAAAGTTGTTAAACTTTCCTATAAAACTTTTGGGACAAGTGTATAAATACAACATTGTCCCCTCCATCCCTAATTAAATTAGATAACCATAATCAGGGCTCGGCAGCTCTGCCATACCTTCCAAATTTTAATTCAGCCACTATCAGACCTATCTATCTCAATCAATAAGCCTTATATTGGGAATCTTCTCAAAAATATTGACCAAAAATTTTAAATATATATACAAGAATCACAATACTAAGTTTGAAATTGATAGGACTTTTTGTTGTGCCTAAATTAAAAATAAAAGTAATCCGATAAGGACGGGCGGACGGCCTGACCCTAATTATAGAAAAGCCATGCTTTCAACAATTATCTTTACCTGACTGTAAATATCTGTGTAGACTGTGAATGAACGAACCAAAATTTTAATAAGTCTCGCAGTATACCAGACAGTCTACAAAAATAATAGTTATTTATCCAGGGTTCGGAAGCCGCGCGTAAGCCGCGTGTAAGTCTCAGTGAAATCTTCATTTTATCACTATAAAATTCAGCTGGATGTATAAAACTGTCTTTTTAGCAGACAATCCTTCTTTCTGAAATTTCTTTTTCTGCTCACAAGCAGGTTTAAAACTGAGGCTTATGCGCGGCTGAGGCGCGGCTTCCGAACCCGGTATTTATCGCATCGTATTATGGACAGCTTTCCGCGAAAATTCGAATGAAAAATTAAAAGATTAAAACCAGTTTTGTTAGCCACAATCAGTGGTGTGCGAAGCACTTTGTCTAGGGGGGGGCATTTTGAAGATTTTGTAAAATTTTGCCCCCCCCCCTAAAGCAAAGTGCCCCGGGGGGGCACTTTGCTTTAGGGGGGGGCATTTTGATTATATATACTAATTTTAAATAAAGGCGTTTTAAGGGGTGGGATTATTTGATTATGGGCCTTCTAGTCCTTATCCCTTCTTCCCCATCCCTTCTCCCATCCCTATTTCCCGTTTATATCCCCTATCTCTTCCCCCCCCCCCCATCTCTTCTCCCCCATCCCTTCTCCCCACCCTCCAATGACCAAAGGGAAGGGAGCTAGAAAGCATCTTCGAAAAAAAAGTACAGAATATAATTTAACCTCCCCCCCCCCCCCCCCACCACAAAACATTTTTTATGGGTGAAAGGGGATGTTATAAAATCTCAGCAGGAAGGATGAATAACCCCATTAAATAAAAATTTTGGGGGGAGGAGATTAAAACACTCATTTTGGAAATAATTTACCAAAAATTAACCTAATATGTAAAACTGATTTAAAATATTTTTTTATTGTATGACAACAAGGATGACAACATCTTTAAGTAGCAAAGCACAAAAAATCATTAATAAGAATACAGACAAGTAGATTTAAAGAGCATCTGTTGAAATAAATATATATTTTAGGTAGAAAAAGTCACAAATCCTTTTTCCTGCATATTGTGTGATGACAGTCAAAGTAAATTACATACTGGATGCTCGAGACAGCAAGAAATTTTTTTTTTTTTAATATTATAATCCACAAAAAAATTTATTGTACCATAAAAACCAAAGATATAAAGAAATATGTAAAAATTAAAAAAAATTACTTGTCCTTTAATCTACAGATATAAAAATCTCTTAGAAATATGGAAAACTTTGGGGTATAGTCTCTTTTGTCGCAACGCCTCTTAAGGGGCATTTCGTCGTATTTTCATAGTAGCTTTTAATAGGTTATTCTAGGTTAAGTTAGGTCAGGTGATTTCCCCGCAGGGTTAGGCAATTGGCCCCGCAGGAGCTATAAATAGGGGAAAAGCTACTGTGAAAATACGACGAAATGCACCTTGAGAGGCAATGTCACAAAAGGGACTATACCCGAAATTTAAAAGATACAAAAATAGCCAAAAACGTCCTGAAAAGCAGTCCGACATCCATGAATTTTTAATAGTTAATTATACTCCATAATGATGGGAATGTTAACATTAAGTTTTAGCCTTCTATCTTTAATTGCAGTTGAAAAAATCACATTTCCCTCTTAGCATTACGTACTGACAGCCATAGTGAATTATAGAGAAGCTAAAAAGTTATATCAACATATCCTACCCTCTTTAAATGGCACTTTAAAACTCTGTTTATTTTTCATTAAGTGGTGTTTCCAATGATTTATAAGGGCAGTGCGTGAAGCGCACCTAAAAATATTTACTCCCCCTTTGAACTAAAATTAATTAAAGACAACAAGAGTGGTGTATTTTATCAAGTTAGGAATATAGAGTGTAGTTAGTTTTAAGGGTTTTTAATGAAAATTGCCATAAAAAAACATGTCTTTTTGTAAGGGTATGTAAACAAAAAAATGATAAACTTATCCTGAAAATAATATGACATCATATATAGTTATTCATTTAGACAGACATACAGTGTTGAGAAAAAGGCTTAGATAAATATCAACGCTGTTTCTTTTTTATATAAAATAACTTTTTGATTAAATATTTGTTGTTTACAAAAGTTTTTATAGAAATAAAAACAAAATATACAATGCATGTGATAAAAAGCAGAAACCATTTGGAAGTGCGCGAAGCGCAATTTTTTTTTCTTCAAATATGCAGGGAAGGAGGGGTTTTTGGGCTATTTATTACACTAATCCCAAATAATTCATATAAAATTTTCTTATTCGTTGGCTACACAACTTTGGGGACTTTAATTGAATTTTGATTGGTTGGTTAATATAGTCGAGTTTCCATACAATTCATCCACTAATTGTAATCTATATAAGGGGTAATTTTGTGTATCATCATTGGGGATGTACAAAATTTCTTTGGTAAAAAGTTTATATTATACCAAATAAAATACTTCCTATTACCTGGTTTGTTATGTTCAGTGAAAAAAGATTATAACCTAATTCCTACACTAATTAAAAAAATTTGGTAAGGTTAAATGAATAGTAACTGTCTGTTTGGCGCAAAGCGCCAAAAATTTTTTTTGAGTATATCTTGATCTTTCTTTTGGAAAATGGGATAGTTTTGCTTTTTGTAGGGGGCATTTTTGTTGACCAGGGGGGGGGGGCAAAATGGGGCATTTTTCAACATTTAGGGGGGGGACAGGGGGGGCGGCAGTGGCTAGGGGGGGGGCGATTGCCCAAAATGCCCCCTTCGGTTCGCACGCCACTGGCCACAATGGGCCGAAGGTTTGTGCTAACAAAACTTGTATTAAAATTATGATTTTTTTTTAGTATTCGTGAAAAATTGTCCGTAATATGATGCTATACATGATTTTATAGTATGGCTGATCCTGCGGTTATTAATCGGTAACGAAGCCATACTGAGTTTTTTTTTAAATTCAAAGTAATAATATTTCTCGTATTCATTTGAATCCGGTGGATAGGAACCGGTTCTCATGAATACGAAAAAACTATGTCTTCGGCACCACGGGGCTAAAAAAACTAGTTTTAATCTTATAATTGTACATTCTATATCCGCGGAAAGCCGTTTATAATACGATACGAGAAATAACTATTCTCGTATTCATTCGAATCCGATTAATAGGAACCGGTTCTCATCCATACGGAAAAACTATGACTTGCATCGTATTATATCCAGCTTTCTACGAATATAAAAATATCTGCGGAAAGCTGTTTATAATACGATGCGAGAATTAACTATCATAACTTCTTTCGGAAAAGCTAATTTACAAAATATATTATGACATTTGTCTCTTTCACATTCAGAATCACATAATCTCCTTAAATAAAAAAAGTTATAATACTTCCCAGGACGTATGAGAAGCTACATTGTAAAGAATAACCATATTTATTATCGGTTAGCAAGATCCTCCGATACAGACTATTTTGGGGGAGGATACCACCACCTACCCAAAAGAAATCTCAAAAAATACCAAAATTATTTATAAAGTTCCGCAAGGAGGCGCCACTGTTTGACTTACTGGACTTCTCTTCCTGCAAGGGTCCTGAAACTCCCCCCCCCTTCAAGAGCCCTTAGAAGCCTTTAGGGGCATAGTCACTAGTATTATTATATAAAAAGTACTTACTAGAAAGTAGTGCCAGTAGAAGTATCCGGTGAAACCATACTTGATAGCAAAATCCATGTTTCCAATAAAATAATGGATAGACGAGTCCATAATAATTCTAAACAAATCAGAAGAAAAAGAAAAACCCTCAATGACGTCATAAAAATGAGGGATGAGGAGAGGGAAAGAAAACCCCTAGAAAAGAGATGGATAATCCCTTGTTTTTATGACGTAATATGCTGATTTTTAAGGGACTTTCATTTTCTTCAACAAATTGAAATTTGTAAGTTTTTAATTTAACTATTAGCTGTACAAATGACGCCAATTCTTAACAAAAAAAATATTTTTTTCTAAATTATGAAATTTAACAACAAAATATGACAAATAACAGATTATGGTAAAATATTCCCTGTAACGATTATCTACAAAAATCTATCAATAAAGACGGTCAACCGGTTGAAATTTATGTAAGTACAAAATTTGAACAATATAAAAAGCCAACAAATAATCGAGAAAACCCTTACTCAATTATGCAGAGTTACATATATTGAGGCGCGCATAAATACGCCGAAAAATTACGCATTAAACGCGTGTTTTCTTCAGTCAAGCTTTCCCTGTGCATTATTGGATGTTGACTGTTAAAGATTATATTTGTAGGCCTTATCATGCAGCTCCTAACGATATGTGGGAATAACATGTGAATTTAGGTTTTCAGATAATCGTTTCTAGGAACATTTTACTGAACTTGATCCGGTTTTTTTTCATTTACCTGCCTACGGCAAGAACAAGCAAATAGTCCATTGAATCCCTAAACAAATGTTCGTCTTTGAAACAGCGTGTGATAACTAGGGTTGGGCCGGATATCCTGCTGGATACCAGATATTGAAACTATTCGGCCGGATGTCCGGCAATATAATCTTTTATATTATACTACAAAATCCCTAATTTTAAAATTTTAAATGGTTGTAATTTTAATATTTTTGAATGTAGAAAAAAATTCTTTATTTTAAAATTTTATATTAAAAATCTCAAAATATGATTTTTTGCGGTGGCAGCTGTTTTTTTGGAAGCTGCCAGCCGCCGCAGCAGACAGTCGGCAGCTAAATGACAGCCGAATGTGTTTATCCGGCATTAGAAATCAGCCGGATATCCAGCCCTACCCTAGTGATATTCCAATTGCAAACTTTTAACTGTATCAGTGTATAGGGATGGGGGGGGGGGGACTTAAGGCAATATCATTGTTGCTTAAGAACAAGGGGCAATGTGGCTAAATGGACAACAAGAATAAATAACATTGGAGAAAAAAAAAGAAATATTGCAAAAAAATATCAGATAACTAAAGGTCTGGATGGGGGGTATCACTTTGTGAATGAAAATCTGATTAAACATCGAAGTAATCTTATATTGGATTTAGAATATATGATTATTAGAATCGTTTTCTGCCTATTAATGGAAATAAGGAAAAGATACATAGACAACCACTAGGTAAGAATTATAGATTAACACCACTACAATCATTTCCTACCTGAAAGAAAACAAATTATAGCCAAACTGCAAGGAATATCTACTCAAGCTCTTTTTCATCAGTTTCCTTTAATACATTAATTAATTATAAACATATACTTTAAATCAATTCTTTTACAATTACGAGGAAAAATGTTCCAACTTACAAAATACTTTTAAACCTTTTTCTCACATTTTCAATGTAACTCCTAAACTATAAATAGCACAAAAAGTAGAGTTTATGACAATTAAAACAGTATGCATAACATATTTTAATAGATCTTAACAACTACAAGAATAACATTTATGAATGCTTTACATTAGTCCAATTTAAGTTTTAGTAGGAAACCACTCTATATATGATAGAATTTAGCGCCCTGCATGGACTAGAAAAGTAGCAGGACAAAGTGTCTCAAAAATCAACCACATGTCACCATATAAATGAGAGGAGAAGTGGGAAAGAAAACCCCTATAAAAAGTATGGATATTCCCTCATTCGTATGAGGTCACAAGGGTGATTTTTGAGACACTTTGTCACCTAGAAAATCTTTTGTGAAAGAAAGACAAAGGAACTCACCCTAGTTAAAGAGAATTTGCTCTAAAATATAGTTACTTTTCAAGGTTTAATGTTGCTTTGTAAAGGGCCAGAAACCCTAACACAGAAAAAGGATAAAATACAAAAACAAAGGTGGTTTTCTAAATAGTGTCAGAGAAGGGCTTTTTATAGTTTATTTTGTAAAAACAATTTTCATACTGAATTTACTTGCTTGTTGTTTGGTCTTTGGGTAATAGGCTAAAGAACAAGGCTATTGAGAAAGGCAGCTTCTAGTTAGTCATGGTTGGTCTGTTTGTTTGTCTTTTTAAGAGGTTCATAAATAGCATTATAACAATACAGGAGTAAATAACTTTAAATGATAAAACTTATATTACCAAAACTAGAGTTTATGACAATTAAAACAGTATGCATAACATATTTTAATAGATCTTAACAACTACAAGAATAACATTTATGAAAGCTTTACATTATTCCAATTTAAGTTTTAGTAGGAAACCACTCTATATCTATAATACAAAGTAGCGTGATGTCTGTCCGTCTGACCGTCTGTCTGTCTGTCCCTTAAGATCTCGGTAACCACTGAACCGATCGGATTCTACTCTTCAGGGAATATACCTACTGGTCCTGTGGTGGTTTTAGGCTATTTTCTTCAGGGGGTGGTACACCCCCAACCCCCCCAAAAATAAAAAAACCCAACCCCCAAAAATTTTTTTTTACATTTTTTGTAAAATCTCAGTAACTGCTGATCAAATTGGGCTCTACCCTTTGGGGAATATACCTACTGGTTCTCTGGTGGTTTTAAAGGGACTGTGAACGAGAATTTTTCTCATCTTAATATCAAATCTTAACATTATCTCATTCATAATATCTCACAGATAGAGCAAAACGCGCTTTTGTTTGCTTAAAAAACGGCTTTTTCCGCCGATTTTTATAAGGTACGGGGAAAGGAAGAAATTTTCCGTATTCTATAAAATGTGCATGAAATTGCTTTTTTCTCTCATTATAGCTAAAATTAAACTTTTTCGCATAGTTCTTGACTTTTCCTAACTGTTAAGCTATCTGTAGATGTAAATTATTCATTAAAATATGAACCAGGCACAGAGAAATTGATGAAATAAGTCATGTTCTTTTTGGAAATTCAAATCAGCCATTAAAATTACATAACAAAATTGACACCACAATTCTACTGTGACACATATATTAACTCTTTTCTAGGTTCGGAATAGGTTAGTCTAGTATTTCCACTCTTCCCTTTTTTCATTACTTCCCCTCCATTAATTTGAAGCAGACAATATAACAGCTGACTGGAAAATTATATAAAATAAACCAGACATATGTCTACTTGAAATCTATTCAATATATCTTTGACGATGGAAATTTGAAACTCACGGGTCAATATTTCTTTAATATTCCCCCTATTTTCGAACTGTCCAAAGTCGTTTATAATAATTAGGGAAAGGGTTGAATTTGGACATGAAACATAAATATTAAAATCTTTTCTAAATTTTTACGATCCTGAAAGTTAATATTTACTGATATTTTCCAATAAATTTTTTCGTTCCGTCAAAATTTGGAAAAATAGCCAATATGGCTGTCTAGAAAGAACACGAAACCTCTACACCTAATATTTTCTCAGTGTTTTTTTTTACTTTTTATACAATTTTTTTTTAAAAATTAAATATTGATGAGTTTTTTATTTTTATAGAATGAATTATAAAAAAAATAATATTGGTTGATTGGTTTTTGTGATATCAGAACCATATTTTGTATCATTGTTGGGGATGTACATCAATTTATTGGCTATTGTCTTATCTCTTAAGATCCCTGATTTTTCTTACTTTTAATTTTTATTGCAAGATATTTTGACTTTTAGACTGACATAACCTAAAACATAAAAAGGGAGGCGGAAAAATTAATATCCAGGGAGGGAGGGGACAATGAGCTGTTGATCACACTATTCCTATGTTCAACCCCTTCCTTTCTTTCCCCCCACCCCCCATTAATTATTTATGATGATGATAATCCCATTTTATGGGGGGGGGGGGGGGAAATGTATGACATGTATATACTCAGTCATGGAAAATTTTAGAAAGGATTACAAGATCCATAAAAGCGAAGCACTGATACAGTAGGACAAACGGATATTAACACTTGTATAGTGTCAGAAGAGTCGAAGCAAAATTGTAAGTCAATTTGTTAAAAAACTGCTTGATATCTCAAACATGCCTAAATTAACAAAAAAAGCTATCCATTTGTGACGGATGGAAGGACCAACCCTAATTATAGAAAAGCCTCGCCTTTAAAATGTCTAAGCTATGATGAACATAAGCCTCCCCCCTCCCCCCCCCCCAAAAAAAAAAAAAAACAAACCTAATAATAGACTTCAGATGGACAACTCATATCATATTACCTTAGATGGGGGGGGAAGGGGTTGGAGGGGCTGTAGTCCTGTATTCTTTATATGAGATCTAAAGGGATAAGACAATGGCAGATAAATTGATTCACATCCCCAATGATCATACACAACCCCTTCTGTAAATTACAATTTTTAAAGTTTAATAATTATAAGTTTAACACATAATACATCTTAAGACAAAGATAATAAAAAAAACATGTATAGAGTCATGAAAAATTAAAAGTATATTTCTGTTTTCAATATCTATTAAAATGTTTAAGTTTTTAACCATGCATAATATTAGTAATGTTATAAGCGAAGCATCTCCCTAATCAAGTCCTAAAAATCTTATATGTCCTTATATCTATTTATATTCTGCCCTCAGTTCTAACACTCTACAACTTACAAGTAATTATAAAGTTTATTTGTCCTACCATTACAGAGGTTCGCTTTGATATATGTTGTCATTCTTGTATTAGTTCTAATTTTTCTAAATGTTAGCGCCTCTTCTTATTGTAGAAACTAGAAATCTTTCTCATTTGTATTTTGAAGCTAGGGAAATCAGAAAATTGCTTCAAAACATCCCAAGACCTAAACAATAAATTGAATTTTGATTGGTTGATTCATTTAATTTAGTGTCAAAATGTTTTAAACACCAATTGTAATCTACATTTGCCTATTGTAGAAAAGGATATATACGTGGATATTATGACAAGGGAGAAATAGTGGTCTATTTAGATTGCTAACAGTGAACTCCCTTGGTGGTTAGTTCGATAATTCATTAGGAGGGGAGGGGATGGGGTAGGGAAGGGAAGGGGAAGGGAGAAATCATTACTTAGACTGCTGCGTAATTGCAACCTAAATTCAAATTAAAAAGCTGAAATGTTATATGAGTCATTATAAAAGGCTTGAAACAAGAAGGACGTGTCTATCACCCTAAAAATTAATCTGTTATGGGCTTTATGGACAAACAAAATTATATATAGAAACAAGGATGACAACATCCACAAAAGCGAAGCACTGAAAGTGTAGGACAAACGGACATTAACACTGATATAGTGTCAGAACTGAATAATCAGAGTATAAATGTATAAGAGTAAAAGCAAAATTGTAATTAAATTTGTTGAAAAACTGTTTGATACAGGATAATGTTTATAGACATACTCAGATTTTTAGGAGGACCTCATTATAGTGTTGTTTCTCTTATAATATTGTACTTTGTTGTCCCAGGAATCATTATACCAAAAATCAGATCAATCGTATAATTAAATCACATTTGTTGTTAAAAAGTAGAAGAATTAACATGTTTGAAATGGACGTACTTACATTCTGGTAATGATTATAGAGTTTCTCAATCTTAACTAACTACTACAGAAATCACCATGCAAGAAATATATAGGACAATTCTAACATGCCTAAATTAACGGAAAAAGCTATCTGTCTCGGACAAATGGACCGATTCTAATTATAGAAAAGCTTCGCTTTTAAAAATCAACTGATGTTTAACATTATATTAAATTATATGAAAATAATTTTGTCTTTAAAGAAAATGAACAATAATAGTTATTTCTCGTATCGTATTATAAACGGCTTTCCGCGGTTATAGAATGTACAATTATAAGATTAAAACTCGGGGCTAGTTTTAATCTTATGATTGTACATTTCTATATTCGTAGAAAACTGGATATAATACGATGCTAGACATAGTTTTTTCGTATGGATGAGAACCGGTTCCTATCCACCGGATTCGAATGAATACAAGAAATTATATTAAACTAACTAAGAAGCATGGAAAAATAATCATGGTGATAACTTTAGTAGTTAGGTACGATTTAGAAAGCGTAGCAACTCTATAATCATTACCAAAATGTCCGTACGTCCATTTTAACCATGTTGATTTTTTTACTTTTTTAACAACAAATTTTTATGTGATCTAATCATCTGATTGATCTGATTTTTGGTATTTTGATTTCTGATTTTGATTAATGAAAAAAGCTATCCATCTCAGACGTACGGTCGGACGGACGTACGGTTCAACCCTAATTATAGAAAAGCTTCGCTTTTAAAAATTTAAACTTATAAAATCATTAGATTAATTTAATATCCCTCCCATATTTCTTTACTAATACAACAACAGGAAGTTGAGGTTTTGATATGAGCAAGGGGTCCAACCTTACTTTTTATAAAGCAGGGCTTTTCTATACTTAGGGTCGGTAGGTCTGTCCTTTTAACATTATTCTGTATTTAACAGTTTTACAAAAAAAATAACGTATAATTTTGTCAAAAATAATCCAAAAATATTATGCTTAATTTGTTCTGACACTCTACAAAAGTTAATATCAGTCATTCCATTTTAGAGCTTCGCTTTTATGGATGTTGTTATCCTTGTAATTTTCTCAAAGTAGATAGTGTAAAAAGTAATGATAAATAATTGGAGGGGGGGGGAGCAGTATTTTTAATTATCCTATTATATAAAGTAGTAAGCGTTTTTGTCTGTCCCGAAGGATCTCGCTAACCGCTGAACCGGTATTGTTCTCTTTTACAGTAAAGCTTCTTACAGGTCCTGGGAAGGTTTTAAACTTCCCCCCCAAAATATTATTTTTTTACTCTTTCAAAACTTAATATTAAAATGGGATGAGGTCGACTTTTTCCCCTTCTACCTTAAGTACCCCTAGAGGCTTCTAGGGGCGTAACCGCTAGTATATGTATATTGTAAAACTACAAAAACATGTGTTAGGTGTGATTGGGAGAAGGTTGGAACTTGCCCTGATTAGTTCTGCTAACAAAATATCACATAGGTTTTGGGGGTTGTTGATGGTGTCCCCCCCCCCCCCACACAATACAAATAGCCTATAACCACCACAGGACCAGTAGGTATATTCCCTGAAGAGTAGAATCCAGCAGTTACAAAGATCTTAAGGGACAGACAGACAGACATCATTCTACTTTGTATTGTAGATTGTGGGGGAGGAAAACTTTTACTTTTATTTATTATCCCTTCATTCTTCTGGGTTAGACTTAGGAGTTGACTTTCCAAACTTTCGAAGCTACTCTATATTTTGAAATGTCCTTCTGTCTTTCTATTTTTGGTGTTTATGGTCGGAATATCAAAATAAGCATAATTTAAATGTACATGTGTACATCTAAATCACATTAAATGACCCGTGTATACATGTCATTCCCCCCCCCCCCCCCCCCAAATAGACGTCATATTGTAATTTGATAATTATAACATGACCTCCCCTCCCCTCCCCCATCCTTTCATGCAATAATAAAAACAAGGTTGACTAGATCCAAAATCATTGATAGAAATACATACAACAAGATTATTTGTGTATTGTAGTTTAAGTTATTTAATCTAGAGAGTGACATATTCATAGAAGGTAATTTTGTGTATCATTGTTGAGGATGTACATCAATTTATTGGCCATTGTCTTATCTCTTAAGAACCCTGATTTTTCTTAATATTGATTGCAAGATATTTTGACTTTTAGACTGACCTAACCTAGTTATAGAGCAGCTGTGCCACTAAAAAAGGGGAAAACAATTAGTGAGCAAAACTTAAAAGGATTTTGTTTCTTGTAACTAAAATTTGTTAGGGGAAGGAGGGGAAACTTTCTAACTTACTAGTAGCTTCGTCCCATGTTCCTAGGGATATCTTATATTTTATAGAGAAACTAGCTTAAAACCTGACCATTGATATTATTTATCTTCTCAATATTTCAACTACATACTACTTAACTTTTTAATAGCAAAGCTATTCTACAATTCTATAATGTATAACTCCTAACATTCGTCTATAAAAAGGTTACTATTAAAGATTTATGTCGGATTTTTTTACGAAGATTTTCATCAAATATACTTTTCAAAGTTCAAAGAGATAGGGGACAATGGGATGTTTATTACACTAATCCCAAAAGTTTTATAATATTTTCTTATTTGATGGCTTAACAACATGTTACTTGTAAGTGCAGCGCTGCATCTACAAGTTACATGATCCGAAGTTTTCAATAGGAAGACAATATCATTAATGATCAGTCTACAATTTTCTGGTCTGAATTATTGCTCTATCCCTGTATCTTAGGAATGCAATCTTAGCATTTCTTGGGGGGGGGGGAGGAGTTAAATAAACACTCACTCTCTCTCACTTCATACATCCCCCCCCCCCTAATAATTCTTCCTATAGAACATGATGATTTTACTTTTTGCCAAATTTTTTATTTGTGAAATGATAACTAAAATAAACATGTTACAATTATACTATCGATTTTAAACTTTACATGATGATTCCAATAATAGTTAGGTATAATTTATGAAGTGTAGCAACTCTATAATCATTACCAGAATCACATCCATTTAAAAACATGCTGGTTCCTTTTCAAAAATTCAAACAATGTTCAATATTATAAGCGAAGCATCTGTATAATCAAGTGTTTTCTTTCTTTATCTTTTATATTCATTTTATCTCTTTTTCTCTTTCTTTCTCTCTCTTTCTCTTTTGTTGGTTCTTTTCGTTAATTTAGGCATGTTAGAATTGTCCTAATGATTTCAAACTGTGCATGATGATTCCTATGACAGTTAGGTACAATTTAGAAAGCATAGCAACACTATAATCGTTACCAGAAAGTCCGTATATCCATTTAAAACATGCTGATTTTCTTGACACTTTGACAAAACAATTTTGTATGACATAATTATCTTATTCATCTGATTTTTTAAATAATGATTCTTAGTACAACAAGGTAAAGTATTATAATCAAATCCTAAAATTGAAAGTAAATATTAGAGAAAGGGAACAATGGGCTATTTATATCACATGTCCCCAAAGTTTTATAAAAAGCATTTTCTTATTTGTTGGCTTAACAACTTTGGGGACTTTTCCTGAATTTTAATTGGTTGGGATGTACATGAATTTAACAGCCATTGTCTTATCCTTTTAGATCCCTTCCTAACCTAAAAGTATAAAAGTCTGGGACTATAAATTAATAACTGAAATATCTTTAAAATGATGTTTCTTAGTTAGGGAAATTGATGGGTGCTTTCACACAAAGTACCTGTTAAGCACAAATACACCCCCCCATCCTCCTTTACTTATCATTTCTATAAATATGAATAAGGACCTAAAGAAATTAACAAACAGACATGGGGGTTTATCATTAATACACTTTCAGTGATAAATCTATTTATATAAATCAGGGATCAGAAGGAATATGACGATGGCCTTTAAATTAACACACATCCCTAATGTAGATCACAGTTAGTGGTTGAAACGTTTTGACACAACTAAATGAACCAATCAAAATTCCCAAAGTTGTTAAGCCAACGAATAAGAAATTTAAAACCCTAGAGACTAGTGTAATAAACAGCCCAATGTCCACTTCCTCCCTGCCAAATATTTATTTGAAATTGCCGTGGTTAAAACGGTCATGAGTGTATCTTAACGGTCATTGGAATGTGTGTTAATCCCCGCCCCATATTAAAACGGACATTAATCTCCGCCCATTTATTTCCTAAAAAACGAAACGGTCAGGTATTAATCTCTATTAGAATACGGTCATAGACTATTGTCTCCGCCCATTTATTTTTATTTAATGGTTATGAGTTAATCTGTACTTGATTTTTAAAAATTGGGGTTAAACTACCCTCCCCCCCTCCTCTCTACAATCAAACCAGGAGAGGTTAAAAGCCTGCCCAGGATTTATATAATACATAATTATTTTAATAGAGATTTTGAACATTGTTGTCATAGGAATCAATATTCCAAAATTCAGATGAATATCACACAAAAAAATGTTGCAAAAAAAACGTTAAAAATCACCCTATTTTAAATGGACATTCGGATTTTCATAGAGTTGCTATGCTTTCTAAATCGTACCTAACTGTTATTGGAATCATCATGCAAAGTTTGAAAACAATAGAACAATTCTAACCCATCCAAATTACAAACTGATGACCGTGCAGACAGAATTAGAAAAAAATCTTGTCTAAAAAAAGGTTTTCAAGAAAGAAATTTAAACAGTATAATGTAATAATGGAGCATGTATGAGATCTAAAGGGATATGACAATGGCAGATATATTGATGTACAACCCCAAAGATGATACACAAAATTACCCCTTCTGTAGATTACAATTGGTGGTTGAAACGTTAAGACACTTATTGAACTAACCAACCATTATTCTTCAAAAGTCCCCAAAGTTGTTCGACAAAAAAACTTTGTGGACAAGTGTAATAAACAGCCCAATGTCGTCTCCCTCCCTGGTATAATATAATAAGGGAAGATGTATGTAGCCTTGATGTGCATAGGTCTTACAAGTTTTCACCAAAAATTTTAGCTTTCCATTTTAAATAGTAGTCAGGAAATTTATGTTTCCCCTTAGCCATACAGATGGACAGACGCACTAAGTTATTTCTAGAGTAGCTTTGCTAAAAAAAATATAACATTAAATGATACACGGCTGGTTTTTTATTAAATGAATAAGTTAGGGTACAATGTTTGGCACTTTCGATATAAGTAAATGATAATAAAAAACCCATAGAATGCGATAATAACTTCAGAAAAATCGAAGAAAATAGTTTTCATACTTAATTAACGTTTTTAAGTTTTTCTTCAAAAAGTTTAGATAAGATGCCTTTAAAAGTCGTCTATGATTTTGTCAGGGATAAAAATGTAACTTTAAAATAAGAATTACAACATATTTTGTCAATTAGTACAAAGTAAAATTTTGAACATTTTATTGATCAGTATATTTTTTAAAATGTGAAGTAGAAACCTGAATATTTTATCATGAAAATTGTGTTATGATTTGATTGTCTGCTAGATTACAAGAAAAAAGATACTGACAGTACTTGTTGGTTCTTTAAAAAAAATTAGGTAGATTACTTTCAGAACCCCTCTTTTTGCAACGTTATTTTAATAGAACAGAGACGTAATCTTAGTGTACTCAATATCTAGACAGCCAACCATTGTTTTAGAATTGTTCAATTTTTTTAACTTCTGATAAAAACAGAATTAATGGTATTTTTGTAAATATTATACCTCCAAGAAATGGCTATACTTCCCAATCATATGTTGTGTGATATTTAAGAGGAATTATTTTGATATAATGTCATTAAAATATTCGTTGAAAAAAGTGCTATTCTAGCTTATACTTTACATTTTAATGTGTATGATAATTCAAATAAAAGATAATGAAGATTTATATTATATTTAATTGTTATAATTATAAAGAAAAACCTGGAAACAGTAAAAAACTGACTTTATTTTATTGACGTAGGGAAAATTTTGTCAAATATTTGAATAAAAAAGCAATATAAAACAAAATAAATTATTTTTAATATAGTCACAAAAAGGCTTAATGAGTTTAGGAAATATTTCATTCACTAATCATGTCATTTAAACTCTATTACATAGAATACAGTGTAAAAAGATGTTCTCGTTTTAATTTTAAGTAATTTCAAATGCATTTTAATACCTTTTAATGATTTATTTTTTGAAACATCTTTTTATAAAATGTTAATGATTTTTGAAGTTATATGTTAAAATGTTTTTAAATTATGTTAACATTTTGTTTTAAATGTAGAAAATTGGTAATTCTAAACATTCTAAAAATGATTTTATTAAATTTTCATCACTTAAATTGCATGTTTGATGAAATTTTCAACTGATAATTCAAGAAAAATCGTTTAAGTTTTATTATATTTTACTTTGAAATGTTAAAAAAATATATTATTGTCAAAAATGTGGAAGTTATACTTTCCTCAAAAAAAGACCTAAAACATGCAAATTAACACGTGTAATGAGATTTTTTTTCTTTCAGGTTTAATTTTAAGTAATTATTGATATTTTTTGTAAAAAGGATTTTATATAAAAAGTTTTAAAACTCGAGTTATGTAGTGGTTCTAAAAAAGGTTGCGAATTTATGCAATTTTCTTGCAAAAAAAATTTTCTAGGATTTTAAAAATAGCAAAGGATGTTATTAGACGTACTTACAGATACAATTGCTAAGTCATTTTGGCCAAACACTAAAATAAAGTTTTGACATCTGAGGGCCCATACGTGGATATTTAAAGATTTTTTCATAACAAATTGTTATAATTTAACGAGGGCTCTAAAGGGATAAGATAATGGCAGATATATTGATGTACAACCCCAAAGATGATACACAAAATTACCCATTCTATAGATTACAATTAGTAGTTGAAACGTTAGGACACTTATTGAACTAACCAATCATTATTCTTTGAAAGTCCCCAAAGTTTTATTTAGCGCCTATATGAATGCTCATCTCTCATTGGTTAATTTGTTTACCGCTGAAATTTTCTATTGGTTAATATAGTTTAGTGTGAGTGAGTTTCTCCGTCAAAAGTTATGCTAACTCTCTCTCTCTATCTCTCTCTCTCTCTCTCTGACTCTCTCTTTCTCTTATTATCTCTCTCTCTCTCTGTCTGTCTCTTTCTCTCTGACTCTCTCTCTATCTCTCTCTGTCTGTCTCTTTCTCTCTCTCTCTCTTACTCTCTCTCTTACTCTCTCTCTCTCTGAATCTATCTTTCTCTTATTCTCTCTCTCTCTCTCTCTCTCTCTTTCTCTCTCTTTCTCTCTTTATGTTATTCTCTCTCTCTCTCTCTCTCTCTCTCTCTCTCTCTCTCTCTCTCTCTCTTTCTCTCTCTCTCTCTCTTTCTTTCTCTCTCTTTCTCTCATTCTCTCTCTTTCTCTCTTTCTCTGACTCTCTCTTTCTCTCTCTCTCTCTCGTTCTCTCTCATATTCTCTCTTTCTCTCTCTCTCTCTTAATTGCTTAACTACTCAATATTAAATTGTTAGGGAAGCTAAGTATTGTTGTATGGACAGGTTTCAGGCTATTTCTTTTTATTCGATTCTATCTATCTATGGGTTTATCTATCTATCTAAAAAGAACCTAAAAGTCATATTTAGTAAATTTTATTTCGGAATTGTTTAACGAACATACTTAAGATTGCGTGATTTATTTCGAAATAGAAATATAAAACGTAAAAATTTATTATTTTTCAAAATCTTCTATTTATTTACGAAGTACTTCGTAAATAAATATTAAGAAATTTGAATATTTAGAAAAATAGAAATAGGGTGGTATTTTTGAACGAATGGAGAGGGGAATAAATATCCTATTTTTGAAATAGAATTCTTGCACACGTAAATTAATATTCCCCAATTTCAATATTTTCATACCTCTAAATTCCCTTCCAAATTTTCTCGAAATACGATACGTTTAGGGTTTAGAATACTTAATATTTTAAATATCTAGTAGACACATCATTGAAATAAACAACACGTTTGTAATTGTTTCTGAAAGTTTTTCTATTTAAGCAAAATTAGTAATATAGTAGAACGTTCAACGTACGTCGTACATAGTTATCATATTAATTGTCCTGTGTTTTTTTATGTTTTTGCCATTCCCGAGGTTATAATGGGCACACAGGATGGGAAGGAGTATATTTGTTAAGGTGACCCTGAATTACTGTTATTTGGGCATTAAAAAATATCATGTAGAGTACAATTTCTTGTATGTCCAACTGATTTTTATCTAGATTAATTTCAATTGAACTTGATTTTCATATTATTTTAATTTTACCGGCGCCGATAATGGATTAAGTGGTTATGTCTCGGCTGAAAAAGAATTAATAGTTAATGCATTAATTACATCCTATTATATAATGTAGTAAGTTTTTTTTTCTGTAGTGAAGAATATTGTGAAGCCCTCATCATGATTTTCCTTAACAGTGAATATTATTATGTGTCAAGGGAAGGTTTATAACTATTATCTCCAACCTCCCAAGATAAATTGTCCATAGAAAAAAATACTCCCTCTCAAATTGTTTTTTAATTTAAACCAAAATTTACTAAGAGGGTGGGATGGGAGGAGGGGTCGACTTCCCCATCCCACCACAAGTACGTAATTGATATTTGTGGGGGAGTTTGGTTGATTTTCATTTAGTGTTTTTCTGTCAGAAATTCTTTACAAAGTATTTAATTTTCAGACAAAATGCAGTTCAGAAATCACATCACTCGGATGTTGACTATTTCAGCTTCTTCCCTAGTTAAGCTTTAATTAAGGTACTAATATAATTTCTTTAATTGCTCTTAATTAATATCACTAAAATATTCTACGAGTTCTTAATACATAGATTTTTTGGTGGGGGGGATACCCTCCGAGTCCATACCCTCCCCTATTTAAGAATCTTCTTTGGCGAGTGCTTTCCCCCCCCCCTCACCATCCCTCACTCACCCGATAGATAAATTTAAGAAATATTTACTTAAAAATACTCTAGGGGTGGGGGGGGGGGGGGGAGGTGAGTAATGAAATGCGTCATTATACCATCAATTACATTGTCTAAATATTTAGAATTGTAACTACAAGATCAAGAATGATGATTGTTCCCCTGAAATTTGCCTCCTAGCAGCTTTGTGACTCCTACAGGTACTTTTTTTAATAGAGAGAATATTCGAGTAACATTTTTTATCAGCTGTTAAGAAAATTGAAAATTATTTAGTTTATGTACTGTTTTAAGTGACATTATCTAACTATCAGTTTGGCTCGGAAAATTGTGTAGCTCGATCAGTTCTGTGGTTAGCAAAATGAGAAGCTAAAAAAACTAGCTATTATACTTTTTGTCTGTGTGTTTAGCAAAGGATCTCGCTAAACGGTGAATCAATATTGTTCTTCTTTCAGTGGAGCTTTTGTATCAAAGTTACATGGAAGGTACATAACTATTTTGAGAAAGGACACTTTCACCCTTACAGCAGAAATCGCCCCTTAAAATAAACGACTTCTCCCAAGCTTAAATATTTTTTAGGAAAAAAAGTATGGCTTCAAAACCAAATAATCTCCGCTAGATTAGAAACGATACTCAAAAATTATGCATACCAACGTATTATAGATAATTTTCCACGAATATCAAAATAAAAATCATAAGATTAACCTACCAGCAGGGTGTCGGAGCCGTATAATTTTTATGCGGCTCCAGCTCTGGCTCCTCGGAGCCGTATTTGGAAATACGGCTCCGGCTCCTACCGTAAAATTAATATATCATTTTTGTTCATTATTGAATTTGATAAAATGAAATAAATAATATAAAATATTTTGCTTTTATTTGGTTAAAGCTATATAAAAAGTAGAAGAATGTGTGTCTATTTGTAACAATAGTTTTTCCGTTTATTATATAGAAATAGACCGTTGCCAAATTATAATATTACTTTAAAAAATCATTTTTACCTGATCTGGAGCCGTTTTTAACGAAAAATACTGCTCCGGCTCCACCAAAATGTTGCTGCTCCCAGCTCCGGCTCCGAAACCCTGCTTACCAGTAACTATTAACAAAACTGACTACCTAACTGGTTTTAATCTTACAATTTTTCTTTTTAATAGGTATCATCGGAAACCTATCTATAATACGATGAAAAATTATGTATACCAACGTATTATAGACAATTTTCCACTAGTATTAAAATAAAATCATAAGATTAACATATCTGTTTTATTAACTCAACAAAACTGAATAACTGGTTTTAATCTTATAATTTTTCTTTTTAATATCAGCGGAAACCTATCTATAATTTTTTCAAATGCACTTAGAGGCCTCTAGATGACAAAGAAAAATTATTCAAATCAATAATTTTTTTTGTTTAAATGCAATTCTTGAAACTACCCTTTATCAAATAAGGGGGGGGGGGTTAAGGTTTAACACTTTGCGTAAACAGTGATTATAAGTTTTGTCTTTGGAGTGAGAGGATAGGTTATTTTACAAAAATTTCCTTTTTGTAGGAAGTTTTCCTATTTTTAAAAAGATTTGGATTTGGCCTCCAGGTTCAGGTATTGCAGGCCTCCAGGTGGATTCTGGAAAGATAAAAAAATATTAAGTTAAAACAAAACTTATTTAATAATAGTTGCTACTTTATGGATGGTATGAATTAAGGCGGGGGGATGTGCCACTTATTGAAACCAAAAGTAAAATGCCGATGATCTCAGCCCTTAAAAGAGTTACAGCTCTAAAATTCGGCACAGCAGTTGCTTTTGTGGAAAACAATATGGAACTGTGAAGAAATGGCGACATAACCACCACTCCTGCCAAAAGCCGCTGTTTCCCACCAAACTTTGTTTACCTTTATTTGCCAAATTAGACAGTTCTCAATCATCAGAGATAAACTTTTTTTTTCAACACTTGTAACCAGTGTTCCGGAGCCGGGAGCCGCCCTATTTTGCCGGAGCTGGAGCCATAATTTTTGTTAAAAACGGCTTAAAATATTGTAAGTTTTTCTTGATTTTAGGTTGGAGCCGGAGCCGCCATCATCACGGACAGCTCCGTGGAGCCGGAACAGGAGCCACATCAAAATCAAATGGCTCCACAATGCTGCTTGTAACACTTGTAATATTTCAAACATTTCAATTTAAAAGTGTCAAGTAAAAATATAAGGGAAATTTTTTGGAAAAAAAGTTTACCTCAGATGATTGAAAATTGTCAAAAAAAGCAATTAAAGAATTTGGTGGGAAACGGCGGTTTTTGGCAGGAGTGGCAGTTTCGATGCCGTTTGTTCACAGTTGCATATTTTTCTCCACAAAAGCCTCTGCTGTGCCTAATTTTATAGTTGTAACTCTTTTATGTGCCCAGATCATGCGCATTTTGCTATTGGTTTTTAAAAAGTGGCACATCTGACCCCCCCTTCTAAGAAAATTTTAATTTTTACTTTTAAATTTAGAAAAAAAACTTGTATGGCTTCATTATGGCTGATATGAACTAAGTAAAAAAAATTTGAAATCAGGCTCCAGGTTCAGGTACTGCAGGCCTCCAGGTGGATCCTGGACATCTGAAAACTGAAATTTTTTATTACTAAAGTTAGAACAAAACAAAAGTTGATATTTTATGGATGGTGTACACTAATTTGAAGAAAGTTTTGAAATCTGGCTCAAGGTTTAATACTGCAGGCCTCCAGGTTGATTCTGGACAGGTAAAAATAAAATGTCTAGTTAGAACAAAACTTATTTATCAAAAGTTGCTACTTTATGGATGGTATTACCTAATTTGAAGAAAACAATGAAATCATGCTCCAAGTTCAGGTAATGCAGGCCTCCAGGTTGATTCTGGACAAGTAAAAAAATTAAAATATTTTCCTTTAAAGTTAGAACTATATTTTATTTTTACCTGTCCATAATCAACCTAAATGCCTGCAGTACCTAAAACTAAAAATTTTCTTCAATTCAGTTCATACCATCCATAAAGAAGCCACTTTTGTTAGATAAGTTTTGTTGTAACTTTAAAAGTAAAAATTTTCAAATTTCACCTGTCCAGGATCCACATGAAGGCCTGCAGTACCTGAACCTGGATCTGGTTTTAAAAAATTTCTTCAATTTAGTTCATACCATCCATAAAGAAGTCACTTTTGTTAAATAAGTTTTGTTATAACTTTAAAAGTAAAAATTTTTAAATTTTACCTGTCCAGGATCCACATGGAGGCGTGTAGAATCTGAACCTGAAGCCTGATTTAAAAATTTTCTTCAAATTAGTTTATACCATCCATAAAGTAGCAACTTCTGTTAATTAAGTTTTTTTTCTATCTTGAAATTTTTTAAAACTGTCTAGAATCAACCAGGAGACCTGCAGTACCTGAACCTGGAGGCCAAAAACAATTTTTTTTCTTTAAAAAAAACAAACTAAAAGGAAACTTGTGAAATAATCCATCCTCTGACCCAAAAGACAAAGTCTATAGTCTATAATCACTGTTTACGCAAAAGTGTCAGAATTTATCCCCCCCCCCCCCCCCAATGTTTTAGCATTTACAAAAACTGATCATATTATTCCTTATATACCAGTGTTATATTGAGTTCTAAACTTTCACTAGAGAAATAAGAACCTACGACCTTGGCTCAACACGTAGCGCATCCGCTCGTCGCAGGGAAGGTGATAGGTTCGAATCTCGGCCCGACACCGCTTCGTAACTAAAGATGTTAAAAATGGTTCCTACTGCTACTATATCAGGTGCGCGACATTAATAGTTAGAGTAGGGGGAATGCCTTTGTCCTTGGCGAATTCTCTTAGGATGGTTGTAGTAAAACGGCCACCTTCCTTCTACAATGCACAGACACAGACATGCAGCCTGGAATTTACATAAGCATCACAAAAAATATCTTCTGTGAATCAAAACTATCAGCAGTTATTTTTTTTCGGGGGGGAAGGGGTAGTCCAACCTCTTGACATTTTCATTTTTAGTTGTACTAAATTAAAAGTAAAAAAAGGGGGGGGGGGGGGAGGGATAATAGAGAGTTGTGTAACCCTAGCCCAAAATAGTTTCGGACGCACACATGTACTCCATCCTATTAATATTATAGATTTCGAAAAATAAAACAAAAGTAAAGGCAGTTGCGGGTTGCCCTCATATTCTTATACTAAAGTAACAGGATGCTAGTTTGTCTGTCTGTGTGTCTGTACCGAAGGATTTCGCTAACCGCTGAACTGATCGGGTTCTCCTTAACAGGGTAGATTCTCATAAGTTCTGGGAAGGTTTATAACTATTTTCGTGGGGGATGGGACACTCCCCCCCCAAAAAAAAATTTACGTCTTTTTAACTAAAATTAAATATAATGGGGGGGAGGGGCACCCCTTCCCCCCCCCAAAAAAAAAAAAAGATTCAACCCCCCAAAATGTTTTTTAAAATTTTTCTTTTAAAATCTAAGATAAGAATTTCTTTCATCGTATTATAAACGGCTTTCCGCGGATATAGAATGTACAATTATAAGATTTAAACCAGTTTTTTAGCCCCGAGATGCCGAAGGCACGGGCTAAAAAAACTGTACATTTCTATTTTCGTAGAAAACTGGATATAATACGATGCTAGACATAGTTTTTTCGTATGGATGAGAACCGGTTCCTATCCACCGGATATGAATGAATACGAGAAATTGGGTTATCAAATTCGACTCCCCCCTCCTCAAGTGCCCCTAGAGGCCTCTAGGGGGCGTAGCCGCTAGTTGCATATAAACCGCTAACATTTTGGGAACAAAATGTATTTTGATTCTTACTTCTAGATAATTAAATGTTTTAATGCTCCCTCGTCATTTAAATGGCCCAAAAATATCGATACCCAAAATGTTTGTCTGTGTGTTTGTTACACGGCAATCCATTCAATAATATATCCTTATACTAAAGCAACAGGATGTTTGTCTGTGTGTCTGTACCGAAGGATCTCGCTAACAGCTGAACCGGTTGGGGTCTCCTTAACAGGGTATATTCTTATATGTCTCGGGAAGGTTTTTAACTATTTTGGGGGAGAGTACCACACCCTCCCAAGAAAAATCACAAAAAATCTAATTTTTTTTACATTCTTGATTTTAGAAAGAGAGTTCAATGCCAACATAAACGTCAGTCGCAACATAGACATATCCTTATACTAAAGTAACAGGATGTCTGTGTGTCTATATCTGTGTGTCTGTGTGTTTGTACCGAAGGATCTTGCTAACCGCTGAACCGATCGGGTTCTCCTTAACAGGGTAGCTTCTCATAAGTCCTGGGAAGGTTTATACCTATTTTGGGGGAGGGTACCACCACCCTATCAGGAGAAATCGCCCCTAGAAAAAAATTACCCCTCCCGAAAAAGAGACTCCAACGAAACATAAACCAATTATTTCTGTATTTAGATATTTTAAACTAGCGGCTACGCCTCTAGAGGCCTCTAGTGGCCTTTAAATGTTTTTTTTTATTTTAAATATCTAATTTGAGAAATAACTTGTCTATGTTATCAATTGTTAAATTCATGAGTCTACACAGCGCGACTAAGCTAGCGAGACTATGCTAGCGACACTATGTGGCGAAAGTATTTAAATTTTTTTCAATATATTGTGATTTCTCTTGAGAGGGTGGTGGTACCCTCCCCCAAAATAGTTAAAAACCTTCCTGGGACATGTGACAATCTACCCTGTTAAGGAGAACCCAATCGGTTCAGCGGTTAGCGAGATCCTTCAGTACAAACACACAGATACACAGACACACAGACATCCTGTTACTTTAGTATAAGGTGAAAAAAAACATGCAAAGTGCCACTAGAGGCCTCTAGGGGCGTAGCCGCTAGTTTTTAATATAAAGCAAACATTTAAAGTACCACTGGAGGCCTCTAGGGGCATAGCCGCCAATATAATTATAAAACAATGATAAAACATATGATATTAGAATTATCCTTTCGATTTCAAACTTTGCATGATGATTCTTATGACAGTTAGGTACAATTTACAGAACGTAGCAACTCTATAATCGTTAACAGAAAGTCAGTATGTCCATCTAAAACATGCGTTTTGTGTTTCTTGGCTGCTATTGAAGATAGATAGCTGAAATTTTTAGTGAAGATTCATATTATATATGTGCATCTATACATTATTTTGTCCGTCTGTCTGTTGGTCATTCTTGGAATGACAAAAACCTTATTGACGGAAAAATGCTATTTACTAAACTGCTATTTAAGATAGACAGCTAAAATTTTTAGTCTAGATTTCAAATATTTATATTGATTTTTTGTCCGTCTGTATGTAGGTCATGCCTAAAAAGCAAAAAAAGTCCACAGTTTTTTCATTTTTAACATAAATCAACTTATGAACCTTCCACAGACTTCTTATAAGCTTCAAGATAAAGGAAATCCTGATTAGTTATTAATCAGTTATCGAGACCTTTTCAAACAAACAGATATAATTTTCTTTATTATTTATTTTTTTATTTTTCAGGTGTCAAAGAAGTTACCTTCCTACCTTTTGTCGAGAATGCAAGAAAACCTGATTAACAATTAAACAAAAATTTCTAGATACTGTTTGTATTTTTTAAAATGTGAATGTCTTTTACCTATTGTTTTAGTTGAATTTAAAATATAAAACATTCGCAACAAATTGACTTGTATTTAAAATTAAAGCTTTTCTATAATTAGGGTCGGTCCTTATATCTTTTTTCGCAAATTAAGGCATGTTAGAATTGTCATAACTTTGATTAATTCCAAACTTTGCATGGTGATACCTGTAGATTTAAAAGCGTAGCAACTCTAATCATTACCAGTATGTCATTGTGTCCATTTTAAACATGTTGATTTTAACTTTTTATCAACAAATTTTTATGTGATATAATAATCCGATTGATCTGATTTTTGGAATACTGATTTCTAGGACAAAAAGTAAAATGTTATAAGCTAAGCATCTCTATAATCATGTCTTAAAATTTTCAGTATGTCCATAAACATTATCCAGTAGTTAAGCTGTTTTTCAACAATTTTGTTCTGACTTATTCAGTTCTGACACAGTTCATTAGACCTACTGTTTCAAAGCTTTTATGAATGTTGTCATTCTTGTTTTTAAAATATTTAGTATTACAAGGTTTAGCTTTTTAGTAGCAATGCTACTCTATACCTACTATGATAAGAAACATCTCTCATTCAGCTAGGTATGTTTAGAGGAAAACTGAAAATGGAGACTAAAATTTAGTTAGAATTTTTTTCTCTGCTTCTATTAAAGATAGACGTCAGGGACAGTTACAAACATGTTTTGGTTAGTTGTGAAAAGCGAAGCTTTTTATAATTAGGGTCGGTCCGCCTATCCGTCTGGAATAATTTAAACAGGTTAGAATTGTCCTATCGATTTCAAACTTTGCATGATGATTCTTAAAACTGTAAAGTACGACTTAGAAAGCACATCAACTCTAATCATTACCAGAAAGTCCGTAGATCCATTGAAAACATGCTGATTTTTTACTTTTCTGGCAACAAAGGGAAGGGGGGGGGGGAGTTAATGCAACCATCTTGTTATCAATGCAAGGATCCGAATTTCGTTTTGAAACTTGGCATGATTAATCCTTGGTAGGTCTATTCTCCCTAAATCAAATAAAAAGTTGGAAAAGTAACGGCTGCTTAGCCGTTTTTAGGGGAAAATTATTGATAATAATACAAATAAACTTTTTAAAAATTTCTAGTACCAGCTGTTACAGCTAGAACCGACTGAAAACGACTGGTAGAAGCTATTAAATGCCAAGAGTATCATTTCAATCATTCAAAAAGTTAATCCTACGTAATTACTGATGGATTTGCCCTGAAATTAGCCAAAAACCGACTTATAGGCTGAGCCGCCAGCCGTTACTTTACAACTTTTTATTCGATTTAGGGAAAAAAGTTCTACAAAGGATTATTAATTCCAAATTTCATTGAGAAATTCGGATTCTACGTACCATTTACGCATTGATTACGAGATGGTTGCATTACCCCCCCCCCTTTTTAAGGGATAATAATCTGGTTTTTGGAATACTGATTCCTATAACAACAAGATATATAGTTCACTGTGGGCTACAATTGAATCAAGACAAAAGTAAGTGCCGAGCCCTGGGACCTATGTAGGGTGAAAATAGACATAAATCCTTGATGATTCCAGGTGGAGACAAAATATTTTAGCGGGGTCTTTTGGTTTTTTTTCAATTTAAAGTTCTGAAAACAAATTGAAAAAAATATGAAAATCTTTAATAAAAAACAAACAAAAAATAATTTTCAATATTTTTTTTTACTTAAAGATACAAACAACTTATATAAATACTATAAGCTTTAAAAAAATCACAATTTTCAAATTTAGACTTTCAATATAAAGATTTGTAGAAAAAACCTAACAACAAATTCTAACATATTTCTGATCAACATAGCAATAAAACGTCTTTTGCAAAATCTTTATCATCAAAAATAAATAGCACTTACTAAAGACTTTTTTTCATTTAAACTTATACTTTTCACATTATTTAACTTTAAAGATTGATTTTTTCTAAAAGAAAGGTTGCGTGATTTTTTTATTCATAATTCATTGCCTAATTTTGAGATTTAGATAAAAAACTTTACTACTTTATATTACTGGATAATCTTATAGCAGCGGCTACGCCTCTAGAGGCATATGAGGCCCTTGGGTTGGGGGGGAAGTGGAACCCCCCTTACAATTACAGTTTTTTTTAATGAATAAGTCAAAAACATTTATATTGGAGAGTTAATTCTCTTGGGATAGTGGTGGTACCCTTTCCTAAAATAGTTATAAACCTTACCAGGACATATGAAAAGCTACCATGTAAAGGAGAACCATAGTTCACAAAGACTCACATAGAACCTGTTACTTTATTATAAAGATACATATATACAAAGAAACTCTACAATCAGAGTATGTCTGTTTGTTCATCCGTCTGTATAAAAACAATACAGAACATATTTATTTTGCTTTAGCGGCTACGCCCTTAGAGGCCTTTAGGGGCACTTAAGAGGCAAAGAAGGGGTTGAATTCAACAACTATATTTTTATTTTAGGCTTAAAAAGAAAAAGTTTTTTTTGTGTGTTGTGATCCTTTTTTAAGGGGCGATTTCTCTTCTCTTTCTTAAAAGCGGTTTTGCCTCTAGGGGCAAAACCGCTAGTGATAAAATAATTTTTATCTTGAATTATAATTAAATTGTTCTTTTTCCATTTAATAAAATATAATTGTAATTATCAACCTCAAAGAATATCCAGAATTAGGTAATTGGATTTAACAAGGGAAAAAGACAACATCCATAATTAGTGAAGCTCTTAAGAAAATAGTAAGTGTAACATACAGATACAAAAATATATTAATCAGAGCGAGATGGGACAATGGGCTGTTTATTAGACTAGTCCCCATAGTTTAATAGGAATTTGTTATTCGTTGGCTTAACTACTTAGGGGACCTGTTGCGATTTTTGTTTGGTTTGATTATTAAATTAAGTGCCCAACATTTCAACCATTAACTGAAACATACAGAAGGGTTATCCATGTATCATATTTGGGAATGTAAATCAATTTAGCGGGCATTGTCTTATCCCTTTAGATCCCTGAATAGTAATTAAAAATTATCAATGGTTCTTTTTTTTATATGTAGCTTCTCATTGGTTCTTGGAAGGTTTATAACTTATTTTTGGAGGGTACCTCCACCATCCAGGAGAAATCAACCCCTAAAAAAGGACCCCATTTCACACACAAAAAATAACTTTTTCTTTTTAAGTCTAAAATAAAAATCTAGTTGTAGAATTCAACCACTTCTTCCCCTCTCAAGTGCCCCTAAAGGCTTCTAGGAGCGTAGCCGCTAGTACCAAATAAATATATTCTGTAATGTTTTTATACAGACAGATGAACAAACAGACATACTCTGATTGTAGAGTTTCTGTGTATATATGTATCTTTATAATAAAGTAACACGTTCTATGTGAGTCTTTGTGCACCAAGGGATCTCACTAACCACTGAACCAATATGGTTCTCCTTTACATGGTAGCTTCTTATATGTCCTGGTAAGGTTTATAACTATTTTGGGGAAGGGTACCATCACTATCCCAAGAGAATTAACTGTAATAAATGTTTTTAACTTTTTCATTAAAAAAAACTGTAATTGTAAGGGAGGGTTCCTCTTCCCCCCCAACCTAAGGGTCCCTATGTGCCTCTAGAGGCGTAGCCGCTGCTAGTAGAGTATCCAATGATATAAAGCAGTAAGGTTTTTTATCTGAATCTCAAAATTAGGCAATTAATTATGAATAAAAAAATCACGCAACCTTTCTTTTAGAAAAAATCAATCTTTAAAGTTAATTAATGTGAAAAGTATAAGTTTAAATGAAAAAAAGTCTTTAGTAAGTGCTATTTATTTTTGATGATAAAGATTTTGCAAAAGACGTTTTATTGCTATGTTGATCAGAAATATGTTAGAATTTGTTGTTAGGTTTTTTCTACAAATCTTTATATTGAAAGTCTAAATTTGAAAATTGTGATTTTTTTAAAGCTTATAGTATTTATATAAGTTGTTTGTATCTTTAAGTAAAAAAAAATATTGAAAATTATTTTTTGTTTGTTTTTTATTAAAGATTTTCATATTTTTTTCAATTTTTTTTTCAGAACTTTAAATTGAAAAAAAACCAAAAGACCCCGCTAAAATATTTTGTCTCCACCTGGAATCATCAAGGACTTATGTCTATTTTCACCCTACATAGGTCCCAGGGCTCGGCACTTACTTTTGTCTTGATTCAATTGTAGCCCACAGTGAGTTATAATATGCGAATCATAACAATTACTTACAATTTTGTTAGACTTCTACATGAATATTATGCTTATTCAGTTCTGACACTTTACAAGTGATAATGTTCTCCATTTCAGAGCTTCGCCTTATAGATTTTATCATCCTTTTTATATAATAACTTTGAGGTCATTTTAGAGTGCAAGGTTGCTTTTTATTGATATTAAACTTGTTTAGATATAAAGTTTTAGAATATAATTTCTATATGTTACACGGAACGACAGCAATCTTTTTAAAAGCAAAGCTTTTCTATAACTTTGAGCTATACCTACGTCTTTAATGGTTACCTTATTTTGTTAATTTTGACATGTTAGAATTACCCTATCAATTTCAAATTAAGACTCCTAAAATAGTAAGGTATGATTTTGAAAGCGTAGCAACTCCATATTCGTCTCTGGAATGTCCATACGTCCATTTAAACATGTTGATTTTAACCTTTTTGACAACAAATTTGGTTTTATTAATTTATCCTATTTATCTGATATTTTAATACTGATTACTTTAACAATAAGGTATAATGTTAATCCTACCGATTAAGACCTTGGCTTTTATGGATGTTGTCATTCTTGTTTCATTTCAAACAGGAATCGGTTTTCATAAAAACTAGGTATTTATTTTAGTTACTGTTTTTTTACCTTTTCAAGTCATTTGGAGGTTAAGTGTCAGGTTATTTTAAGTATTTGATTTTATTTGTATCAAAGATATTCTAGAATTCCCTTTTGTCTATCTGTCAGTCAGTCCATAATGCTATTGGGTATTTGTGATCATCTCAGCTGCTACTGGAGGTAAACTGGTGACATCTTCAGTGAAGATGTTAGTACATTCCTTGATTTTTTTGGCTTTGCTACTTATGGATGGTGTTATACTTTTTTTCTATATCTAATAATTTCGAAGTTGGATATGTTAAATCTTACAAGTTGGGCTTGATTGATTTAGGTATAGAATGTATAGATCAAGAATTTTTTTAAAAAATTTATTTTATTAATAGACATAAATAAATTAATATATATCACAGTTTTAACATAATATGAAAATGCAAACATAGTCCATAATCACACTTTCTTTTACAAAATTTAAATGAGTAATTCCATGATATTATAGGTAAAATTAAAAGAAAGATAAAGGGATAGTTGCACGAAATGCATTTGAACTTAATTTAGTGAATTGCATATTTTTTTCTGGTCAATGGTTGAAACTACATCTATATGGCATATATTTGAAAGAATTTCAATTTTTACCACGTAGTTTTTAAAATATTATAATTAAAAATAGTATTTTTGAGATACATGCAATTTATATAGCTAGCTTATTTTCACAAAACAGCATGACTACTAATTTAGTGATGTCTAATTGCTTGTTATTTAGTGTAATACAAAATTAAAAATGTTTGATGGTATATTTGTAAGTTTTGCTTGAAATATTTTTTTCTGAAATGCACTTCATACAACTATCCCTTTACAAAATTAGATCTTTTCATAAAGTGTATTTAACAAAAAATCAGAATATAAATAATTCTATTGTTTCTGGACATTAAAAAAATTTTATTATTTGAATATCTACTAGAAAGTGGACTGCACTTATATACATGTACAAATACATTGCAAGAAGCAAAGAAAGTGTTGTTAGTTAAATGAATGAAAAAATATGGACTGGACTAATGTTTTATGAAAATAATATCAATAAATATGAATACATATATAACAAAAAAAATCACAAGTTAGGCTTGTATAGTGACTATAGTGCCAAATTATTTTAAAAAAAAAAACTCTTCTACAATAAGGGTCAGTCTGTGGATACCACTATTGTTTATTTAGGCATGTTAGAATAGTCATAAAATTGTCATAATAATATTTGTGGAAGACCTCGAGGGGGCTTGGTGTCGCTTCAGTTTCTAGACCTCTCCATGCACCTTTAAAACCATGCGTCTTAATTGAGTTGTGAAGGGTCCAATCTAGTAAATCCTAACTGTGCATGGTAATGAGTTGCGCCTGTTTTGGGCTAAGGCATTCCCCCTACTCTAACTATTTATGTCGTGCACCTGTCATAGCAGCAGTAGGAGCCATTTTAACGTCTTTAACTATGATAGGGTGTTATGCTGAGAATAGAACCTATTATTTCCCCGACGACGAGTGCATGTGTTTTGCGCCACGGTGGCGGGTTAGTAATAATCAAATATCTGTTACCGTTAGATATAAATTTTAAAATGCGTAGCAACTCTACAATAATCACCAGAAGCTTCATAGGTCCATTAGCTTTTATGGTTGTTGTCATGCTTTTTTCGTAAATTTAACTATATTTAAAAGAAGCAAGCCTTAAAATTACTGGCTTTTGTAGTCCACTTTCAGTCATACATGTGGATTTAATGTCAACAGAAAAAAAAATTCCAGTAGCAGAGGCGTGCAATCGCATTTGACACCAAGAAATGTAAGCTGAATAAGTTTATGTTTCAGAAGTAACACAAATACCTTCCCCCTCGAGTTGTCATCATTGAACAGAAAAAAGTACTAATATAAAATTGAGATTGTCATAATTGAACCATTGAACATCTTTCTTATTGACTACGCTTCTAGATTTTGTATCATCAGCTTCAGTTTGTCTAGATATCACTGTCCACGTCGTCTAAACAAAAAAATATAGTTTTATTAGGTAGTTTGAAGACAATGTAAATGTCAAGTTTGGGCTGATTTAATTTTGAAGGCCAACATGTATTTTATTCCGAAGTTTATCTACTCCTTAATTATTCGTTTTTTCAATAAAATCACAGGCGTGCAGAAAGGGGTTGTTTCCAACCCCAGTCAAAATTAAGTGGGGGTGGACTGGATACACCCCATGAAATGTAAAAAAAATTGCGCAATCCGCACATTAATTTTTCAATTCAAGGACACTTGATTTTTGAGTGGGTGGATGGACATATAGGGGGGCGTAGGCAACCCCCTGACACCAAAAATACACCTTTTTGTTGTCTGTTGTACCTTAGCCCCATCGATTTTTGTATAAGGAGGAGGCAAATTTTCAATTGCGCTTCACAAACCCCTCGCAAAACTCCATGTACGCCACTAATTAAATGTGATGTTAATACATTTCAAACATGATTGACTTAAATCCTTCTAATAAAGTAACAGGATGTTTGTTGTTTGTCTGCACTGAAGGATCTCGCTAACCACTGAACCGATTGGGTTCTCCTTAACAGGGTAGCTTTTGATAGGTTCCAGGAAGGTTTATAAGTATTTTGTGGGAGGATACCACCACACTCCCAAGAGAAATCGCCTGTTGAAAAAATTACCTCCCCCCAAAAAAAACATTAAATAAGTAAACATTCTACATATTTATGTTTAAACAATTTTGATCAATAAAAAATAAACCCATATTTATTACAAGCCACTAGCGGACGTGTTTTGGCTTTCAGCTCAAACTGTATCAAATATATACCTTTCACAAATTAAAGAAATACTGAGGTGGTTCAACTTAGAGGTTATTCATATTCTTTATTTCTGAAATTTTAAAATGTAAAATCAAACATATTCTAGTCTTATTAATAGGCAAGAGTAAGGGGCGTAGCTTGACTTAATTGACTTGATAAATTGGCGAAACCACATTTCTTGTATAATTAATAATGAATTAAACATGACAAATGTTGCGAAAAAAAGATATTGTCGTCTAGCTATACCTACTAATCCAAAAAATATAGAGTATCAAGGCAATTAATATGGTATAAGAGTACAACATAATCGCATCAAAAAAACGTAAAAGAAAATCATTATAATTAACTTGATTGGCCTTAATTAACTTTTTTTCTGGAAATGGTCACATTAGAATGGATTGGATACGCTTTGTTTATTGTACCTAAACATATATACGAATATAAACTATTAATCCTGATTCTTCGAAAATATATAAGGAAAGCCCTCCTACATTTTCCAATTTTAGTTTGTACGACTTATAGTTTTGAACAAGGTATTCTGCATTCACTAATTTTGTTGTTAATATTTTTTAAAAGCTCAATTTACTCTAAAAAATCATTTTATTATATGAAACAAACTCGGATATATATATAAAACATAGAACTTTCAAATCTTAGATATGATTGTCGATTGATACATAAGTAAAACAATAACAAAAATCAGCTGCTACAAATTGATCTGTGGAGAGAGGTAGATGGACAAAATATCAGTCAAAATTTTTAACCCATACCCAAATGATTATTTGTAAAAAAACATAAGTAATTATTCATTTTTATCATACTATTTTGCGATAAATATAATTACAGCAGTATAAGACTATGAAAAACAAACTTTTTTTCTTTTATACTATGATAAGTAACTAAAATGAAAACGGAAAAAATACTCAGGAGAAATTTGTCAAATTCTATCAATTCTATAAATTGGTATAAGGATGTTTGTGGAAGTACTAGCCTAATATAGACATTATCCAGATAATTTCCATTTTAAAATACTTCATTTATCGACAATTACACAATAACAAAACAATTAAATAAAAATTTGATATCACACTACAGATTAGACACTGTTAGGAAAACTTTAAAACTACATTTTATATTTAAATTGTCATTGGAAATAGATTTAAACAGTAAAAATGTAGTCAAAGCCGCTTAAAAAATTTTTCTTCCCTTCCCCAACGGGTTTTTTTCGGGTTTAAAAAGTCAGTATTTTTTTATACAAGGAACTTTCAGATATTTTTTTTAGATAATGTTCTTTTAAAAATACTCTTCTTTACGTATATTAACAGAAATTTTTAGCTTCACACTCCCTTTAAGCTATTTTCTTGGGGGGTGGGACACCCCAAACCCCCCAAAAATAAGAAAATCCCCACTTCCAAAATTTTTTATTTTTTAAAATTTTTGTAAACAAAAACCAGTAATTGGGGTGGGGGAACCCCACTGCAACATGGGGCGAAGCCCCCATGAATCCCCCCCCCCAAAAAAAAAATAAACATATTTTTTTTTCTAATTTAAATTTTTGTGTATGCGAACAACCTAGGTTTAATTTTTACAAATTGAAATTTTTGTGTATACGGCAAACAAATTGGGTTAAATTTGTACAAATCAAAATTTTTGTGCATAAAGCGCACAACCTGGGTTTAATTTTACCACAGAGTAATTAAACAAAGAAAAAAATTTTGAATATTTCTATTAAGAAGGGTTGACTTCCCATAACTATATAGGGCGAAGCCCCTAGAGGCTAGGGGCGAAGCCGCTAGTATGATATAATTTAACGCCCTGCATGGACTAGAAAAGTGGCAGGAAAAAGTTTCTCAAAAATCAACCAAATGACAAATCACGGTTGGTCCCTCAGATGTCAAAACTTTATTTTAGTGTTTGGCCAAAATGACTTAGCAATTGTATCTGTAAGTACGTCTAATAACACCCTTTGCTATTTTTAAAATCCCAGAAAATTTTTTTTGCAAGAAAATTGCATAAATTCGCAACCTTTTTTAGAACCACTACATAACCCGAGTTTTAAAACTTTTTATATAAAATCCTTTTTACAAAAAATATCAATAATTACTTAAAATTAAACCTGAAAGAAAAAAAATCTCATTACACGTGTTAATTTGCATGTTTTAGGTCTTTTTTTGAGGAAAGTATAACTTCCACATTTTTGACAATAATTATATTTTTTAACATTTCAAAGTAAAATATAATAAAACTTAAACGATTTTTCTTGAATTATCAGTTGAAAATTTCATCAAACATGCAATTTAAGTGATGAAAATTTAATAAAATCATTTTTTGAATGTTTAGAATTACCAATTTTCTACATTTAAAACAAAATGTTAACAAAATTTAAAAACATTCTAATATATAACTTTAAAAATCAATAACATTTTATAAAATGATGTTTTAAAAAATAAATCATTAGACGGTATTAAAATGCATTTTAAGTTGCTTAAAATTAAAACGAGAATATCTTTTTACACTTTATTCTTTGTAATAGAGATTAATCGTCATTTGCTGAAAATGAAACATTTAATAAACTAATTGAATCTTTTTGTGACCATATTTAAAATTTTTAATTTTTACACTAAGGTGTTTTTTAATAAAAATCTTTGTTGATTTCTGTTTTACGACAAAAAAAGAAAGGGACTTTTTTACTATTTCTAGGTTATCTTATGCAATTTAAACTATATAATATGAAATAAATTTCAATTGTCTTTCTTTTGAGCCACAAAACACTGTAAAATGTAACATATATGCAAAAATAACAATTTTTTTAATGAATATTATAATATCCTTACATGACATTGCGTCAGAGCTTATTCTTTAGATCATATGTTCATGAAAAGTAGCCATAACTTGGAGGGTCGCGCTATTTATTAGAATATTAAATAAACTTGAATGGTAAAAATATTAGCATATCCTTTGTTAATTCAAATGCTTTAGGTATATTATTCGGAAAGTTAGTTAAAAAAGAGAGAATTTGCTGTGTATACTGTTGAAAGACTTTCAAAAATGTGAATTACAAAGCAATCCTAAAAGATCGGGCCGTAGGCGAGTCTTAGTCGATTGGGGGGGGGGGGGGGGGGTGGTTAATGATCACCTTTTCCAACCAATATTCAATCAACTTCTATTTAACCCTTATCAGTCGGGCGCCTGCCCCCCTATTATCTCAGCTCCTATTCGATCAGGGCTCAAAAATTTTGTGCATGTCCCCTGTTTCATAATGAATTTCCGACTATAAGTGAATCAGATTTTCGTTATTGGTATACGAGGTAAAAAAAAGAACATTTTAAAAAAATTATTTAAATAAAACCCAACGTGTATTGGCAGTACAAACATCTTAATGCTAGCAGACATATGTTTATCAACATTTGCAGAAAGCTATTTCCACAAGAAAAATTATTCAGGTTTCTACCTCACAATTTTAAATATTTCTTTTTGATAAAATGTTTGACATATATCGTATAATCATTTACCAAAAAAAATATTTTGATAATTTAGATTTCAGAGAAGATTAATCCTTTCAAAAAACTAAGACGACATTTTACATCTTCTGTCATGACATTTTAGAAAAAATATAAAAAACCAAAATTTAGTATGAAAACTATTTTCATCGATTTTTCTGAAGGTATTATCGTATTCTGTGGCTTTGTTATTATCATTTACTCATATTGAAAGTGCCAAACATTGTACCCTAACTTATTCATTTAATAAAAAATCAACCGTGAAATGAGAGGAGAAGTGGGAAAGAAAACCACTATAAAAGATATGGATATTCCCTCATTCTTATGAGGTCAAAAGGGGGATTTTTGAGACAAATGTCCCCGCTGCCTAGAAAATCTTTTGTGGAAGAAAGACAAATGAAATCACCCTAGTTAAAGAGAATTTCCACTAAAATATAGTTACTTTTCATGGTTTAATGTTGCTTTGTAAAGTGCCAGAAATCCTAACAGCGTCATAGGATAAAATACAAGAACAATGTTGGTTTTCTAAATAGTATCAGAGAATGGCTTTTTATAATTTATTTTGTAATAACAATTTGTATACTGAATTTACTTGCATGCAGTTTGGTCTTTGGGTAATACATTTAAGAAAACAGTGTTTGAGAAATGCAACTTCTACTTAGTCATGGATAGTCTGTTTGTTTGTCCTTCAATGCATCTAAGAGGTTAAATTATAACAATACAGGAGAAAATAACTTTAAATTATAAAACTTGTTTTGTTTTCTTTGCTTCTTATTGTTTTACTACTCACATATAAAACCATCTACTTATATTTTTTAACTTTTTGGATAACTTTTATATATCAAAGCCCCTGCCTCAGTTCTTGGGAGCTCAATAAATTCATCTCTTGTTCGCCTAGAATAATTTTTTAAAAATATCTTTATGATAATTGAAAATTGTTTACAATTAAACATGATCTTGAGATTTTTTACAAATTTTTGAAGAAAAAAACTGTTTAACCACCCTATATTAGCAATTTTAGGAAGAGGGTAAGGAAAGGCTTCAACCCCCACTCATTTCAATGGTTTAATTTAGCTCTGCTAATAAACTAATACATGCTTAAATATAAAAATTATATAATTACATGTCACAAAGTTGCACTATCATTGGTATCACTTTTGCACCTTTTTCCTAAAGAAAAACATCATGAAAGATTTAAAATTGAGTTTACTAGCATTATATACAATTTTCTGAAAAAGATTTAACATTTAATATGCACTGTTTAAATGATGAAATGAAAGTGGAAATTACTATAACTATCATCAGAGAACCTTCAACACCTTTGAAGACTGTTTTTTTTCATTATTAGATTACCCCTAGTAGCACTTGAGGGGGTTGGGATGGTGAATTCAATCCCTTTTTCTATATTATTTTTAAAAAGAAAATGTATGAGGAAAAATTTCCCCTCCCCCACACAAGATAATCCTTAACCTTTCCTGACCTATGAGAATCAACACTGTTAATGAAGCAGTTCAGCAGTTAGCAAGATCCAGATAGACAAACTCACAAACATCCTGTTACTTTTATATAATGATTGTAAAAATAAAATTACCTTTCTGTCTAAAGAGTATAAAGCAATAAACATGGACAAGCAACCAAAGAAAAAAGAAAATAAATAAAAAGAAAGTCTTACAAACCAAAACCCTAAAAGTAAAAATTAATCATTTATCATATAGTATAATAAAAAAAATAATTAACAAGAGATCAATCAGTATTATCAGATCTGACACAAGACTTATATATAAAATAGCTATTAAACACAAGAGTCTTTATCACCTAAGTAATATCAAGTTGTTAAGTTTTTTAAAATGATAAGATAAGCATGAGCAAGAGAAAATAAAGTGAAAGAAAAAGAGAGCAAGAGAATAATTTTAAAATAAGGGAATACAAGTTTTGCCGTTATCCTCTTAAAGTAAATTAACCTTCTTTTAATAGTTTTTCTGCATGTGCCACCATGTTGTATCTGTAGAAACAACTGAACAGGAGGATACACCCATCAATTGTGTTATAGGCTGTAGTTGTCCTTAATAGTCATTTATAATCCATAATGTGTTTTTCTTTAATTAAGTAAAGTATTACTAAATTTGACCAACTCATGGTTGACAGAAATTATCAATATCTTATTTGCTTCATAGGTAGGTAGAGTTTTGTATCAGAAATTTTTTTTTTGCAGATTTCAACAAATTATTCCTCAAATGCCTGTTTTTCCAAAGCATATCTTTTTGGGTTAAATAAAGCAATATTTTTTTCCATTTAAAACACACACTGTATGTTAATTTTTTTTAATGACTCCTAAAAAAGATGTTCTATGGTTTTACAGCCCTTATTTTGTAATGCATTATCAGAATTATCATATTTCCTCAGCAGAATGCTTGTAGATTTAATTTTACCCACAATAAAAGCAGAGATTTTGAGAGCTAAAGTTTTCAAACTTTTTACATGAAACAACCTTTTTAGCAGAAATAAAAAATCTAATTGATTTTGTTACTAATAGAAACTAATAAATTTTTAGATAAAAGAATATTTCAAAAACATACTTTTTTAAGCAAAATTGTCTTGTGTAAAAAATCCAAATAAATAGTAAATAAGGAGTAGAACTTTTGTCTATTTCAAAATATCTCGTTCCTAGCCTTAGAAATGACTAAAGAATCACCATTTTAGGCTTCATTCAGAATTGTCCAATTTGTAGAGGTTTTTTGAGATTTTCACAGGCTAGGAACAAGATATTTTAAACGGACAAAAGTTCCTGATTCCAATCCCCAAGGTCTTTCCTGGGAGCACCATGAATCCAGGGATAAGGGATGGGAAATGTAGGAAAATATTATTTCAGGCCTATTTCAAGTCTAGGCCTAAAAAACAAGTTATGGAAAGGTGCATTAGTTCGTTATCAACGCTTATGAAATAGCTGCTTGTGTGTGTGTTGATAAAGAATAGAATAAAATTTAGGTAGCAGGTCTAAAGTAAAATTAGAACTTTTTATAAACCAATATATTAATGGCTTTTTTTAAAATCACATTATGATGTATTTTTGTCTCCCAAAATTTGTTATTTTTTACTCGATCTAGTAATTTGAATTTTTCCCAAAGCTATTACATATTATTGGGTTTGCCTCAGACAGATTTTGTTTGTATTTTTATTAAAGAGTAAATATTTTATTTGAAAATATTAATTAACATTGCTTATTAAATTCTAAATAAATAATTAAATTTGATACAAGTAAATTAGAACTGGGGTAACATTCTATCAATTTTTCTTGTTCCATGAATATTATTTTTTGTACTTTGTAACATAGAATAGTACTGAGGTGTTTCTATCTATTCCGTATAAAGTTTTAAAATTTAAAATACAACATTTCATTTATAAACTACCAAATAAATAATTTGTAGCTACCTACTTTCCAAAAAATAATCACTCTATTTTTTTTTTTTTTTTAAATGGTATTTTTTAATGTAAAACTCTGGGCAGATTTGATAATTAAAGGGCGAATATAGGTTGAATATAATATGGGCTCAAAAAAACCGTGCAATTCCATAGATTATAAGTAACTTTAAGATATTGACATATCCAAATGTATAAGTCTGTTATAGCTTAAAACCTGAACATTCTCAGGATAAATTTATGTAATAAGTGTGGTTCCCTAAGAACTCCAAACACCCTAGCATCACACAAGGCTTCGGGTTAAGGTTGAATTAAAAAGCTTTCGTTAAATGATAGTCGTAATAAAAGTGGAAACCAGTTATCAATCTATTTTTTGTATTGTGGATTGTTTCTTCCTTGACAATATTCCCCAACAAAGTGTAAAGTATATGAATTTTATTTTTAAAAAAAAAACCTTTACAGGAGAAATTTTATTTCATGTAAGTATGAAAATTATATGGTAAATGTTATAATTAATTTAAAGAGGACAAAAATAATAGGTGAATAGTGTTTTTTTTCTTATATTTTTTTCTGGAGAAAATCTGGCGATCGGTGCGTTTGTGTGGGTGTGTTGAAAAATGCGTACTAGGGTAATTATATCATCAAGAATTAATCATTGATCTTTATACAGAAAAAAAACTTTAAAACGTATTATTTACCCTAGTAATTACTCCTGACGCAAACTGACGCAAATTATTTTTATGCTTTTTAAAAAATCAATAAAATAGTATATAATATAAAAAATAAACACTTTAATTATCAATTAAGATGCATGCCAATGTAATAGTCAATTAAACTTAAGAAAAATAGTCAAAAAAAGTCTTGTAAAGGGCTAAAATAAACGATTTTTTTGACTTTCTCATTTATCATATGTTGAAGTAAAAGCAAAAATTGCAAAATCTACTTAAGGATTTTTTTGATTTTTTAAATTTAACATAGATATTTTAAAAGTATGTAATGGCACCTTTCATATAAGCTCATATCATATTGAAACTATATTCGCCCTTTAAGTTGATGTGATCGAACACCTTTTCTTATTAATTCCTATTTTTATTTAGAATAAGACAAAATAAATTTTTTTCATTGCAGCGTTTAATTATATTCTCAACCCCAATTAGTTATTGATTGATACAAAACAGGCCAATCCTTATTGGTTTAGAGCGATAGCTACTTGGGAGCGTCTGCCAGTAACGACATTTAATTAGAAATTGGTAAAAGTTGCAAAATCCTTTTAGAATCTAGGCCAGGACCTAGTTAATGGTCAGGTTTCCTATTCCTTATCCCTGCATGAATCTATATAAGACCTTTTGGCTGGGGGCAAAAAAATTATCAAAATTTTTCCAGGGCAGCACAAGCTAGTCTATATATTAATAAATTAGCAAGAAAAGTTTCTGTGATTTACCTAAAAAAATCTGTGCAAACATTTGCTTGTCTGTTGTTTCTTGTTTCCAGTAGTTTTGCATACAGAATCAATGATATGTTCTAGGAATATGTGATAAATAAAATGGGGTAATATTTCCACTACTATTAATAAACATTGAAAATATCAAATCAGGGTAAAACAATCTCAGCCTTGTGCATAGCAATGTGTTAAACTGATAGACAGAGTGATGGACAGACTGACGGACAGACTGATGGACAGACTGACGGACAGACTGATGGACAGACTGACAGACAGACTGACAGACAGACTGACAGACAGACTGACGGACAGACTGACAGACAAACTGATGGACAGTCTGACAGACAGACTGACGGACAGACTTACAGACAGACTGACGGACAGACTTACAGACGGACTGACAGATGGACTGATAGACAGACTGATGGACAGACTGATGGACAGACTGATGGATAGACTGATGGACAGACTGATATGGACAGACTGATGGACGGACTGATGGACAGATTGACGGATAGACTGATGAACAGACTGATGGACACACTGATGGACAGACTAATGGACAAGCAGATGGACAGACAAAGTGAACTATAGAGTAGCTTTGCTACTAAAAATACTTAAATGAGTTACCTTTCCCAATATGGTGTTTATAAAGACCACAACAAGACCTTGGTTAGGTAATGTCCACAAACTAGAAAAATGAAAATTAAATTATTTTCATTTTTAGATTGAATTAATTTAAGTAACTAAATTTCATGTATATACTCTTGTTCAAATAAACTAAAAAAATAACTAAAATTGAACAAATTAGGCACTTAGTGTTGGCTCCTTGTTTTAAGTGACATTCATTTTATATGAAAGTTTCCCCCTTCTGTATTATTTAGATTTGTTTATTTTTAAGAGAGAAACTTTAATCGTTAATTCAGGCATGTTAGAATTGTTCTATAGATTTCATACTTTGCATGATGATTCCTGTGGTAGTTAGGTACTATTTAGAAGAGTCGCAACTATATTATCGTTACCAGAATATCCGTTTTAAACATGTTTATTTTTAACTTTTTTAACAACATTTTTTATGTGATATAATCATCCGATGCAACTGATTTTTGGAGTACTGATTCCTTTAACAATAAGATACAATGTTATAAGCGAAGCATCTCTATAATCAAGTGTTCAAAATGTCAGTATGTCCTTAAATAGTATTTGTATTCAAGAAGATTTGCAAATTTACAAATTTACGTATAATTTGGTCAAAATATATATTTATTTTTTGTACATTCAGTTCTGACACTCTACAAGAGTTAATGTTGGTCTGTCATACCGTTTCAGAGCTTTGCTTTTATGGTTGTTGTCATCCTTGTTCTTAAACATATTTAGGTACATACCATGGCCTAAGATAAAGGTTGTAGAGAAAATTTATCGCAATAGACGAGTTGATCAACATCATAACAGGAACTAAATAAAATCAAGAAAATTATAAAACAATTAAATATGAGAGGTTAACTCAAAATACGAATTTTCTATATTTACTAGCGGTTACGCCCCCTAGAGGCCTCTAGTGGCACTTTAAAAGTTTGGTTTTTGGTTCAAGTCTCTACATTACCTATCTATGTTGCATTGGAGTCTCTGCGTTAAAAAAAAAAACATTCGATTTTTTGTGATTTCTCTTGTGAGGGTGGTGTTACCCTCCCTCAAAATAGTTATAAACCTTTTCGGGATCTATGAAAAGCTACCCTGTTAAGGAGTACCCAATCGGTTCAGCGGTTAGCGAGATCTTAATCTTTTTTGAATAAATACTAGAAAAGTTAATAAACCTGAATAATAGAAGAATGTGAGGAAGAATGTATTTACAGGATTCTCTTCATCTTCTGCTTCAGCTGAATCAATTTCTAGGTCATCTTCTAGTGGTACGTTACTTATTGTGGTACCAAAGATATTTAGTAGGGAAGCTACTCTATAACTTGAAAAGTCCGTCTGTAAGTATGTACGTTTTGGGGGAAGTATGATTATTTCTCCATTCCTATAAAAAGAAAAGGCTGAAACTTCTTGTCAACATTCCAATTAATATGGAGCATAATTAAGTATTTAATATCTAAAGCGTTTGGACTGCTTTTATTTTTCACAGTTGATTTTTCTCGACTCCTGTAAAAGATAGTAGGCTGAAATTTCTTGAGAACATTTAAATCAATATTGAGCATAATTAAGTATAAAACATTCATAGCGGTCGGACTGCTTTTCTTTTTACAACTTTCAAAGACCTTATTTTTTTATTTGTCCGTTTGTCTATTTAATAATAGATTTATTGCTTCGCCACTTATGGATGTTGTCATCCTTGTTAAAATAAAGAGAAAGAAGGACAATAGTAATAATGATGAAAGTCACAAAACCTTTAAACAAGAAAAATCTTAAGTCTGTCTTATAAGGATGGGGTGGGGGTGAGAATATTCATTTTAGCCAGCTACAAGTTTCACATACTTAGAGTACATAATAATCTGGTGTAACATCCAAGTAATAATATATCCATTTGAGTAACCCACCCTGTGCATCAAGATCTTCATTTCTCGTTTCATTACCATTCATGTTCTCAACTGCTTCTATTAGAAGAAAAACAACAATAAACTGCAAAAAGGTAATTATTGTGTTCTTCATTTTAGTTTATCTATATAAATAATGATATGATAAAGATATAAATAGGTCAAAAAGAGGATTACTAGAAATTTAGACATAACAGATATTCAATACTTGAATATATTTGTGAAGACAAAAAACTGGGAAGCCGCGGGAAGGAGAAAGTAACCCCCCCCCCCCCCCCAATTTCAATTGTATTGCTTTTTTTTAATTTGGCACACTTGTAGGAAGTCCAGTAAGTCATACACGGGCTAGTGGCACTTTATATATTTTTGGGGATTTTTTTGGCGATTTCTCTAGGGAGGGTGGTGGAAGTTGAAACCCTCCCACAAAATTGTTATAAATTTTTACATGACCTATAAAAAGCTGCATCAGAATCATATCGGTTCAGAGGTTAGCTAGATCATTCGGAACAGACAAACAGACACACACATACAGATCCTGTTACTTTTATATAAGGACACTTCAGAAGAACCATTCAATTTCAAGGAGGTTAAGAAACTAAAAAGAATATCATTTTTTTTTCTTTTTAAATAAGGTAGCTTGTTATTAACAAAAAGATTATTTGGTTCATTAAAATAAATAAAAACAAGGATGACAACATCCATAAAAGCGAAGCACTGAAACGTTAGGACAAACAAACATTAACACTTGTCTAGTGTCTGAACTGAATAATCAGAATATAAACTAAATTTTAAGTAAAATTGTTGAAAAATTGCTGAAATACAAGATTATATTTAAGGACATAATTACATTTTTAGGACTTGATTATAACATTGTACTTTGATTTTTTTTAAAGTTGAAAATGGACGTACGGACATTCTGGTAACGATTATAGAGTTACTATGCTTTCTTAGTTGTACCTAACTACTACATGAATCACCATGCAAAGTTTTAAATCGATAGAACAATTCTAACCTGCCTGGATTAACGAAAAAAGCTACCCGTTACTGACGTACGGACGGACCGACCCTAATTATAGAAAAGATTCACTTTTAAAAAGATTATTTGGTTCATTAAAATAAATAAAAAAAAAGATTTTTAAAATCCCGGTTCAATTAATAAAATAATTAAATACTTTATCTATTTTGTTCTTTTTTTTGTTCATTTTATTTTTTTTAATGGAAAAAAGGGAAGGATTTTTTAGAAGGTAATGCCCTAAAAAGCACAACTTCATCGGTTCAGTGGTTACAGAGAACTTCAAACGGACAGATAACGGGAACAATAGACATCCTACATCTTTGTAATATAGAAATAAATTTAAATTTAATCTAATTTACTTTTTAACTAACGGTTCACGAAGATGAAGAAAGTCCCTCAATGTCGTCATAAAAATGAGGGATGAGGAGAGGAGGAGTGGGAAAGAAAACTCCTAAAAAGAGATGGATAATCCCTCGTTTTCATGACGTAACATGCTGATTTTTTGAGGGACATTCCTCGTCTTCGCGGGTCACATTTAAACAAGGATGACAAACATCCATGGAACTGAAGCTCTGAATCTAACAAAATTAAATGAACACTTGCAGAGTGTCATCACTTAATGAGCAGGACATTAATATCTATAATACAAAGTAGAATGATGTCTGTCCGTCCGTCCGTCTGTCTGTCTGTCCGTCTTTCCCTTAAGATCTCGGTAACCACTGAACCGGTCGGATTCTACTCTTCAGGGAATAACTTAATGGTCCCGTAATAACTTTAAAAATCCCTACCCAATTTTTTTAAAATAAATTTTCTCGTATTCATTCGAATCCGGTGGATAGGAACCGGTTCTCATTCATACGAAAAAACTATGTCTAGCATCGTATTAAATCCAGCTATCTACGAATATAAAAATGTACGATCATAAGATTGCCGAAGGCACAAGCTAAAAAAACTGGTTTTAATCGTATGATTGTTCATTTTTATATCCGCGGAAAGCTGTTTATAATACGATAAGAGAAATAACTATTACGAATTTTGCGAATTCGCCTTTTATTTGCGAAAATTTGCAATCAATTCACATTTTATTCTGCTGGGTAGGTAATAGAAGATGTAATTATACTTCTTGGGGCAACGCCCCTAGAGTCTAGTGGCGAAGCCGCTAGTAAAGAAAATAGTTTACAAACTTGATTGTCAGCGTTTTAATCCTAGAGATAAGCCTATTCATTACAATGGAATTAGAAAGGATTTTTAAAATTATATAAGATGTTCCTATGTAATACATAAGCCTTTATTTTATTTCCTTAATTGTGTGTCTTATCTCTCTCATTTAATCACCAGATTTTATGTTTTAATGAAATAACACCCAATTAAAAAAGGCTTTTTTTATTCTATTTATATATATATTTCTATAAGCTTTTATGTGTAGGTAGAATTTCCTCAGATAATACCTAAAACTTAACAAGGGATAAGGGATTGGAAACTTTAAAAATATTTTTTCAGGCCTAATAAAACAGTTATGTGATGATGCAGTCGTTAGTATTAAAAATTATCAACTATAATGAGATTTTTTTGCTTGCGTTTCAAATTTGAAAATATCATTTTGTCATTGCTTATTGAAATTCAAAGTCAAATTAAATAAATTAAGTATAAGTGAATGAGCAACTGGGTAAAATTCTAGCAATTTATTGTTCCATTCAAGAGATATTAATATTTTTTAACTCAATTTTTCATTTAAGATAAATAAAAATATTCAAATAAATGTGTATTGATTTTTTGTAAATTTTATGAAAATATAAAAAATATGGATAGAAATGTGGCTTTACAAAAAGTTGTGAAACAATCTGCCCTCTATTTGGATTATTATTATAAAAATATTTATAGCCATAATATACTTACAATTGAAATTTTTCCTTGAAGCACAGATTGCCTGAATTTTATGTCGTCTTCCACCAATTGCCTATTGGTTGATATAAAAAAAGCCCATATGACCAAACATTATTGGTTTAGCGCCATAATCAATAGGATTATCCACCAATGTATTAATTTAATTAGGAAATTATAAAAAAGTTGCACTGTTTTTTATTTCTAGGCCGAATCTTATTTTCGGGCAGGTTTCCCAAACCTTATGCCTGAATTTAAAATTATAAGATTAAAACCAATTTTTAAGAATTAATATTTAGTTTTTTTCGGTAAAAATGATGAGCAAAAAAATAAAAATTACAACAAAATAAAAAAAAAATTTTATGCATTTATAAATGGTATAAGCACGTTTTCAGCAATGGTTTCAACTTCTAAGCAAATTGCAAAAACGTTTAATACAAAACTTTGCCACGTTTAGATTGCAAATATTCTGCAAATATAAATGTACACAAGAATAATAATGTTCAGTAGTAGTAAAGATTTTTTTCCAGTATGGCTTCAAAACCATTGAATATCCGCTGGATAAGAACCTGCTCTCAGCCATACTGAAAAATCATGTATTGCATCATATTACAGACAATTTTCTACGAGTATTGAATGAAAATCATAAATAAATACCAGTTTTGTAATTTTTCATTTTGATATTCAAAGAAAGCTGTCTATAATACGATGCGATAAATAACTATTATTCAATTTTTAAGGTAAAATTTTGAAGATAAAAAGTTGCAATTAAATATATGATATAGCCTTGTTCAGTTTCTCACAGGAAGGGATGGGACATTGGGCTGTTTATTACACTAGTCCCCAAAGTTGTACAGTAATTTTTTTTTTCTTACTTTTTGACTCAACATTTCTCGGGGCAGGAATAAGGTATAGCCAACAAGCAAAATAAATCTAAAATGATATTTTTGGGGGTAGCTAAAAAGATCGTTAATTCTAATAAGTGTTGCAACCCAACGACAGCTGAAAATCACATATAGGAATCATTATTTTTTTTCTTTGATAGTATAAGCTGACTTTTGGGGACTTTTGGCGAATTTCGATTTGTTGGTTCATTTAGTTGTGTGTCCACCAAACGTTTCAGCCAATAATTGAAATGTACATGAGGGGTAATTTTGTTTATCATGATTGGGGATGAATATTAATTTATTGGCCATTGTCTTATCCCTTTAGATCCCATAATTTCTTAACTTCTTAGACATGTTCATCTTAATAAAACTACTCCTAACATGTTCATTATAGAGTAGTCCATGCCGACTGACAGAGATGAACTGTGGAGTAGATTCGCTATTTAAAAGTAGGGGACAAAGTAAGCGAAACTGGAAGATAAAAATATGAATTCTCATAGAAAAGTAATAGGTTAGAATTTTTCATATGAAAGCAATAAAATGTTTTTCTATTTGTGGTTTATCAAGTAAATGTATTTTTAAGTAGCGAAACTTTTCTATAATTATTAAAGCAAAGTTTTTTATTATTAGGGTCGGTCCGTTATACGGTCAAGTACGTATTTTACTGTATCCAGTATTATGCAATTTTGAATCAAATGTATGTACAATTTTGTTTTGATTTGCAATTTAATGTTCTGCTTATCAAGTTCCGGCACCCTGCAAGGATTATTGTTCGTTTGTCCTTCCTTAAAATCATACAGCTTCGTTTTTATGGGTGTTGTTATCCTTGCTAAAAAAAAGATTCAAAGTCAAATCTTCTATGAAATGCTGATTGCAAAGCGAAAATGATTGCAAAAGGGAAAAAAGTTTATAAAAATGTAATGATTAACTGTTGCCTTGCTAAATACTAAACTTCTGCAGGGATCTTAAGGGATAAGACAATGAATATAAAATAAAATGATATGCAATCTCAATAACGATAGACAAAATTACCCCTACTCAGGGGCGTCCAAGCTTTTTTATTTGTGGGGGGGGGGGTAAAATTTTGAAAATAAAAATTTTGGAGGGGGGGTAATCTTTATTTTATAGAGGCATTTTTTTATTTGGGAGGGTGGTAAAAATTGAAAATCCAAAATTTCGGGGGGAGTAATCACCCCATTACCCCCCCCCCCCCCTTGGACGTCTATGCCCCTACTGTAGATTTCCTTCCTTGTTCATTAAAATTATTTGTTGACAAGTTTGGACACTTAGCTAAATGACCTATTCAATAAAAAATGAATGGAGGTACCCAAAGTTTTAAGTCAACAAATATATCTTTGGGTACTAGTGTACTTAACAGTCCAATGTCCCCTCCCTTCCTAAAATTTCTGTGTCATTTTGATTTGTTTCGCAAAAATAACTGGGATCTAAAAGGATAATATAATGACAAATAAATGTATGTATATTCTCAATTATTATACACAAAATTACCAATTATGTAGATTACAATTAGTGGTTGAAAAGTTGAATACTCAACTTAATGAACCAACTAAAAAATTAGTAAAGGTTCCCAAAGTTGCTTAGTTTACAAAGAAGAAAACTTTATTAGAAAATTTTGGGACTAGTGTAACAAACAGCCCAATAACTCCTCCCTCCATGAATAAAAAGCATAATTGCATTAGAACTGATATAGTAAAAATAATAGCAGTAGTTTGACTTAAACAAAACATTTACTATTTTAAAAAGATGGAAGGTGATTATTGTGGGAATATCCTAATTCAAGAGTAAAAGACACTTTTGAATTGTCAAAAATTTATCAGCTTTGCCTCCAAAATAGTTATAAACCTTCCCTAAACCTATAAGAAGCTTCAGCCTAACCCTTAACGGTCGGTTTTTTCTATCTCATTTTCTGTGTGTGTAAGATAAAGAGCCCAAACTGCGTGACTTTTTAAGTATGGGTATGACACATAACTGAGAGTTGGAATTTTTTGAATATCTCCATCCTGGCGGGCACAGGATGCCAGCAAACCTGGCAGGGTCATCCAGGTAAAGAGCAAAAATATTTTTTTGACTAAAACAAAGCATTTTATCATACAAAAATACTAAAATATCCTCTAGTAGTACATCCTAATATGAAATACAGGTGTTCAAGTCACTTTCAGATTCCAGGTTAAAAACAAAGGTTGTTAAATAAAAGGTGAAGGAAGCGAAAATTGAATTAGACTTATAAAAGGTCGGAAATTCATTATCAAACAGTTGACTTGCACAAAAAAATTTAGCCCTCTAGCTCTAATAGGAAGTGAGATAATATGGGGGGCGTTGAACGCCCCCCCCCCCCCCCCCGACCGATTAAGGTGCGGCAAGGGGCCCGACTGTAAAGGGTTAAGGAAACATATTTTCTAGGAGGTTATCGAGATCTTAAGCTACAGGCACGCAGACATACAAAAAAAATTTACTTTCTGTAAGGATAAGAACCTAAAAATTAATCTAAACATTGTTTTAACAAGAATAAAATTTTTATAATTTGCGCAGTAACAAACCTTATTTAAAAGTAACAGGATCTATGTGTGTGTGTGTGTCTGTCTGTACCAAATAATCTCGCTTACCGCTGAACCGATATGGCTCTTCTTTATAATAAAGCTTCTCATAGGTCCATAGAAAAAATTGCCTCCACAAAAAAAATATTTATTTTCAAACTAAAAAAAATGAGGAGTCGTCGACTTCCCCCTTTTTGTTGTTACTGCGATAATTATGGGTATTTTATGTTCTTGTTTTTGAAGTTTACAACATTTTTTCATAATTTTACAAAAAAAATCCTCCAATCAATTTTGAAAATCCTCCAAAGTTGGAAGTATTAATGTTACAAAATGGCTGACAACAAAGAAACGGTCGATGCTGAAAAAGAATCTGAAAATTCTGTGGATAAAAAACGCCATTCCTGTCTGGATGCCTTGAAATACTTCCTAAGACACAACACCTTGCTGTTTTGGTCAATCTTCATGCTGTTTTTATCGATAGTTATCGGAACCTTTGCCATTTTGATAACGCAAACGATACAAGTAGGAAAAGAAGCCTTTTATGCGATGACCACTGATCCTTTTGGGCCAAATAATTTTATGTATGAAGAAGACTTTACCAATAACTTAATTTTTATTGATGTTATACTCTACTCCTCTTTGGTGACAGGTATTAATATTTAATTTCTAACCAAGTATTTTTTTTTAAATTAGGGTCGCTACGTCTGTACGTCCGTAAAGGACAGTTCTGTCCTTCAATCAATTAATGTCTTATCATTTAAAACTTAGCATAATGATTCCTAAAACAGATTGGTATAAAGTTTAATCTAATTTATTGTACTTATATACATAGGCGTCCAAGGGGGGGGGTAATGGGCCATTTGGCACCCCCAAACGATTTTGGGGGTGCCGTAGGCACCCCCAAAATTTTGTGAACAATACCCCCCCCAAAAAAAAATTACCCCTACCTTGGGGGTGCCGTAGGCACCCCCAACGATTTTGGGGGGGGTATTTACCCCCCCCAAACGATTTTGGGGGGGGTAATTACCCCCCCCAAAATAAATGTTCTTTAAAAAAAAAATTTTGTGGGGGGTATTTACCCCCCCCAAATTGAATGTTCTTAAAAAAAAAATTTTACTGTCCAACCAGTTAAAACAGTTCTTAACCATGATAACAAAAAATTTAATAGTTTGATCATGTTTTATTTGCTTGGGCCTTTATAAAGGCTAAAACCATCCCGGGGATCTATGATGTAATTGTAAAGCACTGAAGATTCCATAAAATAGATACCTAACTAAATTAAATATTTCATTAAATAATGAAAAAGAATTTCTATAGGCGATTTCTTTTGGGAGGATGTCAGGGTGTCTCAAAACTAGTTATAAAACTTACCAGGACCTATAAGACGCTTCACTTTAAAGTAAAATCATATTGGTTCATTGGTTAGTGAGTTAATTATTGTATTTTTATGTTCTAAAGAATGAGATACTACTATATATTTGAATAGTAGTGGCGCCCTTAGCATGTAAGAACTCGTGTTTTCTAAAGGGTAAAAAGGGAGGAGAAAAATAGCCTAAAACCACTCAAAGGATTGACCTATAATAGTGTGGAACCATCATGGGATCTATGTGAAGCTTTCCTAAAAAGGAGAACTCAGTATTAAAAGTAATGAAATCTGAAGCTATAGTCAAATAAACCTTACTTACTACTTTATGTTATAAGATAGTACTTATTAACTTAATAGATTAGGTAGGTGCTTTTTTTACATAATTAAATTACCCCCCCCAAAAATTTTACCCCCGGGGTAAATTAGTTTGGGGGGGGTAATTACCCCCCCCCCAACAGATTTGGGGGGAGTATTTACCCCCCCCCAACAGACTTTAGGGGGGGTAATTACCCCCCCCAATCAAATTTTACCCCCGGGGTAAAAATTTTGGGGGGGGTAAAAAAAAATTTCGGCGCGCTTCGCGCGCCATTTTACCCCCCCCAAACACGAATTACCCCCCCCCCTAAAATTTTTTACCCCCCCCAAAAAAAAAAGCTTGGACGCCCCTGCTTATATACGAAATTTTGAAATCTATAATATTATAAGCGAAGCATCTCTAAAATCAAGTCTAAAATCTAATGTCCTTATTTAGCATCTTGTACTAAAGTATTTTGTATGGAATTATGAAACATTTTTGTTCAAACTTCTAAATAATATTAAATAATAAATGCGTCAGTTACTGTTAGCCTGTCTGACAGTCTGGTCTATTGAGCCTTGCTTCAATGGAAAATTTTCGTCCATGTTTTTAATGAAAATAAAAAAAGTATTCAAAGAGTTAAAGGACATTGTGCTGTTTTTTACACTAGTCCCCAAAGTTTTATAATAACGTTTTCTTAATCGCTGGCTATTATTGAATCTTGATTGGTTGGTTCATTAATTTAAGTGTCTAAAAGTTTAAACCACTAATTGTAATCTACAGAAGAGGGTGTGGCCATTGTCTTATCCCCTTATATCCCTGAAACTATTAAACATTTCTTGATATATTTTTCAGGAATCATATTGTTTGTATATACCTTCATCTCCTTGCTAAACATTAGCATCCTTGCCTCCCTGATATATGGTCTGTATCCGTGGTATGCAGCCAACTGGAACTGTACCAGACGTCATGGTGACCAGCTACTCATCAACAGCGGCATCAGGACCCTGGCCCCTGACAAACAGCTGGAATACATGAATGACAAGCAGTTGAATGATGTCTCAAGATATTACAACCAGTTCCATTTGTTGCATCCTTTAACTAAGGCTAAATGAAACTGCTAAATGTCTTTTTAGGTCCTAGTAAAAACGCAGGAGTCCCAAACGTCGTAGTTGACAAACGTCGGAGCGGACACTTAACCTAACCTAACCTATTTTAGACCATCTTTTAGGTTTTTTAAATTCTTTACACCTGCAGGGGGGTTATTTGTACATTAACCTAACCTAATCTATATAGAAATACTTAATTAAATTAATATTTTAACACTTCTGCTTTTGTCCACTCCGACGTTTGGGACTCCTATATTGTTATTAGTAAGCTATAAAATAATTTTAATGTGTTTTACAAAACCAAAGTTTTCATTAAATATGAATTATTGCAACTTTAAAATCTGTAATAAATTTTGAATTTTAGGTTATCTATAATACAAAGTAGAATGATGTCTGTCCGTCCGTCTGTCTGTCTGTCTGTCCGTCCCTCAAGATCTCGGTAACCACTGAACCGATTGGATTCTACTCTTCAGGGAATATACCTACTAAGGCTAAATGAAACTGCTAAATGTCTTTTTATATGTAAGCTGTAAAATGTAAATTTCATTGTGTTTTATATAAAACCAAATTTTTCATTAAATACTAATTTTTGCACCTTTTTTCACAAATGTGTCAAAACTAAACCCCCCCACGCTTCTTGTAAAACTTGTATCAATGTTACGGTCTTAATCAACATTGCCTGCTTATTCCAACGTTTTTTGACAGGGGAAAATTGTTGTCAATTAGATTGCAAATATGGACCTCTTTTTTGGTCAGTCCATTGATCCAGCAAATAGGGAGGGGATATGGAAAATGTGCTAGTATCACTTTGTTAAAGTAAATTAAATTTAAAAGCTGGTGCAACATCCAAGGAATAATATATGTACGTATATACTAGCGGCTTTGCTCCAAGAGGTTTAATCAACCTATTTTTGTGTTATTTAGATTTATTAAGAAAAAGTAAAAACAAAATTTTTTTGGGGGGGGGGATTTTTAATTTAAAACCATCCCAGTAGGTATTTTCTTTGAAGAGTAGAGCCCAATCGGTTCAGTTGTTACTGAGATCTTAAGCTTCAGACAGACAAACAGGCGAACAGACAGACAGACATCGTACTACTTTGTATTATAAATGTATGATGCATAAATGCTGCGCTTTTGTGTTTTGTTATACAATCGTAAAAGACGACATCCTGTATATTTGTGATGGAATAAAAAAAATGCGTCATAAAAATAATTTTTCAGTGCAAATCAATTGCGTGTTTTAGATTCTACAACTCTGATATTTTCGTCGCATTTCATTTGGGTTTTCGCCAATGCGCATGGATCTTAAGGGATAAGACAATTGGTTATAAATTAATATTCACACCCAAAAAGATAAAAGTTATTCAATATTCATATTATAGATAGCTTTCTGCGGATATTAAAATAAAAATTATAAGAAATAGAAGCAATTTTAATCTGAAGAAGAGTTATATTTTTTTTTATAATCATTAGGGATATGCATCAATTTATCGTCTATTGTATTATACCTAGCTAACAACATTTTTATCATTCTTGTTTGTCACTAGATATAATGCTATCAGGGATCTAGAGGGATAAGTCAATGGCCGATAAACTGATGTTCATTCCCAATGATTTTACACAAAATTAACCTTTTTTAGATTATAATTAGTTGTTGAAATGTTTAAACACTCAATTTTATTAACCATCCAACGAAATTTACTAAATCCCCCAAAGTTGTTCAGCCAACGAATAATAAAACATTATTATACGACTTTGGGGACTAGCCCCTTCTCCCCTAACTCCTTGCATGTAATGCAATAAACTTTTAATCAAAATTTGTTTTCTATTCTTTTTAACTATCCGATCTGCAAAACGTTTGGATCTACTGCAGTTCACGGTAAAATATTGCTGGTAACGAATATTGCTAAAAAAATATGAATTTTAAAGGCAGCTAGCTGCCAAACGGCTGAAAGTACAGATCATACCCGCACACCATTTTAAGCGGCATAAGAAGGCCTACAAATAATCTGGAATAGCCAAGATCCAATGATGCACAGGGAAAGCTTCACTGAAGAAAAACCGCGTAAAATAGGTCTTTTTCGCGCATTTCTCTGCACTGCGAGATAATTATGCATTATTGATTTATGGCTATTCCAGATTATTTGTAGGCCTTCTTATGCCGCTTAAAACAGTGTGCGAGCATGATCTGTACGTATAGCCGTTTGGCAGCTAGCAGCCTTAAAAATTCATAAATTTTTAGCAATATTCGTTACCAGCAATATTTTACCGTGAACTGCAGTATATCCAAACGTTTTGATAATTTTTTTATCCCAGATTATGGATATATGGATCATAATGACATATCGATAATATGTCAGCTGTGAGCACTTTTTTTTGTGACATATAACTTGACAGGTAGTTGTCTAGTCTAACCAGTATAATCATACTTATCCAAGACTAAATATTCAAAATCAAGGCTAGGCAATCGCGTCTCAGGGAAATCAACATTTTACCATTTTAAAAGTCATCTAGAAGTCTCAACATGACCCAACTATTAAAAAAACAAGGATGACAACATCCATAAAAGCAAAGAACTAAAACGGTAGAACAAACGGACATTAACACTTAGTGTCAGAACTGAATAATCAGAATATAAATGTATAAGAGTCGAAGCAAAATTGTAAGTAAATTTGTTTAAAAAAACTGCTTGATACAGGATAATGTATATGGACATATTTACATTTTTAGGACTTGATTATAGAGTTGCTTTGCTTATAACATTATACTTTATTGTCCCAGGAATCAGTATACCAAAAATCAGATTAATCGAATGATTAGATCACTTAAAAATTTGTTGTTAAAAAAGTAAAAAATCAACATGTTAAAAATGGACATATGGACATTCTTGTAAGATTATTAAGTTGCTACGCTTTCTAAATCGTACCTAACTACTAAAGGAATCGCATGCAAAGTTTGAAATCGATAGGACAACTCTAACATGCCTAAATTAACGAAAAAAGCTATCCGTTTGTGAACGACGGACGGACGGACCTACCCTAATTATAGAAAAGCTTCGCTTTTAAAAATTCTTAACATTCAAAGGGGTTTAAAATAATGGCTTTGTCGCGGCTAACGCGCGGCTGCCGAGCCCTGTTAAAAATAGTCAAAAGATACAGATCTATATAGTACGTGAATCAATATACAATATTTTGCCCTTTCAGAAGAAAATATTTGGTTTGATAAAAACTTTAATTCAAAATTGTTTCATATCGTTTTCGTTCAGAGATTGTATGTTTTGGAACATTTTTATACATTGCTGATAAGCATTACTATGAGGATCAAATAACTCATACAACGCTGTTCTAATAATGTTATAATCTTATAGGGTTTATAATTGTATAATACTTACACAAAAGTTCTACGGAACAGAAAATATGTTAGTTTATTAAATCAAACTTTTTTGTAATCAGTTAAAAAAAGAAATGTACAGTTAAATGCTTGTGAAGCACGTATGGACAACGCTCTATTGTTAATCATCCTCGCTCATGAAACAATGAAATTCAATGACTCATATTGTGCAAAATATCATGAAAGGTTTTGCAGTGAGAAATCAAGGTTAAGGCACACAACTAACGATTAATGTAATGCAAGCTGGTATATTTCAGTATGGCTTCAAAACCGATTTTATCCGCCAGATAAGAACCGGTTCTTAGCCATACTGCAAAATCATGAATAGCATTTGTATTAAAGCTAGTTTTCTACGAATACTTAAAAAAAAATCATAATATTAGTACCAGTTTTGTTAGCCCAAACCTCAGGCATTGTATGTCAATCCATGTTTTTTTTTGTTTCGCTAATTATGTATGTTGTCATCCTTATCTATAATACAAAGAAATTTAATGTCCGACTGTCTGTCTGTCTGTCTGAAGCTTAAGATCTCGGTAACCGCTGAACCAATTGGATTTTACTCTTCAGGGAATATACCTATTGGTCCTGAGGTGGTTTTAAGCTGTTTTCATGAGAGGTGAGACATCCCTAACCCCCCCTAAAAAAAAAACAAAAAAAACATCCCCCCCAATTTTTATAAAAAAAATTTCAGGTAGGTATTTTTTTTTTAGGTAAAAATTTGTTCAAATGCAACCTAGTTGATTTATAAATAAGCCATATCTTATTCCTGCAATAAAAATTGTGAACACCAAAGTTTGATATTTATCAAGTACAAAGTAAAAATTTGCATGAGATGATAAAAAAAACAAGGATGATAACATCCATAAAAGCTAAACTCTAAAGTGGTAGGACAAACGAAGATTAACACTTGTAGTAGAGTGTTAGATTTGAATAATCAAAATATAAATGTATAAAATCGAAACAAATTGAAAGTAAATTTGTTGAAAACTGTTTAAGTACAGGATATTGTTTTGGGACATACTAACATTTTTAGGATTTGATAATAGAGATGCTTCACTTATAACATTGTACTTTGTTGTCCAAGGTATCAGTATTCCAAAAATTAGACCAATGCATTGGGATAATTTTATCACATAAAAATTTGTTTGTTAAAAAAGTTAAAAATCAACATGCTTAAAATGGACGTACGGACATTCTGGTAACGATTATAGACTGGCTACGCCTTCTAAATCGTACCTAACTACTAAGTAAATAAGTAAGTTTAAATTAACGAAAAGGGCTAACTGTTTGTGACGTACGGACTGGCCTTAATTATAAAAAAGCTTCACTTTTAATAAAATATCAAGTAAATGGATATAGAATATATGTACGTGGATATCATGACAGGGGAAAATTTGTTGTCAATTTAGGTTGCTAACTTGGACATCATTTATTGATCTATTCGTTCATAAAGTAGGAAATGAGAATTAGTCCAACGGGGTGGATGGGGGGATAGTTATTTTTAGCCAGCTACAAGTTCCATTTTATTAGAGTACATGATAATCTTAAGATCCAAGTAATAATAAATCCATTATCCAAAATTATGTAAAAGTATAGAAAAGTACTTCTCAGAATGGTGTCGGATTTTATATAAAATAACTGGTATTTAAAATCTAGGAATTTTTTTAATTATGCAAGAATTTGGCGCTTTTAATAAACCCAGTTCAGATCCCCCCCCCCCCCCCCCCTTTTTATTTTTCAACAAAGTGCTGGATGCAGGGTTAGGGCACCGAACGTATAGGGTCCAAAGAATAATATGGCCAACCGCATATTTTAGGCATACGAAAAACTATATCCCCCTAATTTTAAATTTATTGCAAGCATAAATGTTGGTTATTAATGCTTTTTGTGAAAGAACCAAGAATAGAAATTCCAATAACCAATTAGAATTCATTAAAAGGGATAGTAAGTTTTTTATCTGAAGCTTAAGATTTCAATAACTACTGAAACAATTTACTTTTCCATTATAGGGAAAGTTAACAAGATCGAGTCTATGGACGATTTTTTAGCCAATTTATTTCGAGATTTAAGTTGTGAGTTTTTTTGCGTATATTTGGCCCCCCTACCGTTAGGGATGCTATTGCTAGTGTTGCAGCCACTGCACTAGTCAATTTAAATGGAGGAAGTATAAAACTATCGGGGACATCCAAGCTTTTTATTTTGATGTGGTTACATGAGGCATTTCATATGTTTGAGGGGGGTAATCTAATGTATTTTTAAAAGTGAAGCTTTTCTTTAATTAGGGTCGGTCCGTCCGTCCCTACGTCCGTAACGGATAGCTCTTTTAGTTAATTTAGGCATGTTAGAATTGTCGTATTGATTTCAAACTTTCAACATTTTAGGGGGAAAACACCCCTTTTACACCCACCCTTGGAGGTCTATTATCTTATCACAGAATTTTCTTTGAAAATTTGAAATTACAAAACTTGGCAAATATTAAAGTTATATCGACAATATCTATGTCATGGACAATATCTAGAGTGAGTCATATTTACACAACATGGCTAGCCAGGGATCTAAAGGGATGTGACAATGGCCGATAAATTGATGAACATACCCAGTTATGATACTTAAAATTACCATTTCTGTAAATTACAATTTGTGGTTGAAACGTTTGGACACTCAACTTAATAAATCAACTAATCAATATTCTAACAAAAGTCCCCAAAGTTGTTGGGCTAACGAATAAGAAAACGTTATTAAAAGACTTTGGGGACCAGTGAAATTGACAGCCCAATGTCCCCTCCCTTCCTGTAAAATGGCTGTAGTGGGACATCCATTCCTGATAAAAAAAATAGCAAACTTGGAAGCAGCTTATAGTACTGTCTCCCAAAAAAAAACTAAAAATTTAACGCGTGGCCGAACTATCCTGAATCACCTGATTGACGCCATATTAGTTTGGAAAATGACGTCAATTGGGATAGTCGACCAAACGTTGGAATATTTGTCACTTTTTTTGGGGACACTACAAAATGCTTTGCAAATTTTCGAAAGAAGTTGTATCAACTTTTTTGCTTTTTATTTAAGATAGCTAGCCGGTCCTTTCAGTAAGTAGTAGATGTAAAATTTTTCATAGAATTCAGATATGCAATCGGTTTTTTTTGTAGACCTCTTATTTTTTAAGTAATTTAAGTTTTTTAAAAGATAATTAAGTCGGTTTTAAGGTACTAAAACGCAACAAAATAAAAGAAGAAAATAGCCAGTATAAACAAAAATAGTAAGATCTTTAATTTGACACCTTACTTTTAAAATTCTGTTGAGTAATTGTTGAAAAAATCTATTTTTTTAACCTCGGTTTAATCAAAACATTAAACCTAAATATTTTCTCATACAGATATAAAAAATATGGGTTCATATATACCATTAGAATGAGAAAAATAATATGAATCCATTGTAAGCAAAATTGAAAAAGTTTAAAAAAATTGTAATAAAAAATAGAAAAAATAAAAAAGTTATTTTAAGAATTGTAACTACTAAACTAGCCAATCACAAATCGCAAAAATTGACGAATCAGGAAGCTTAATCTATAAAATTAACCTATAGAATTGCCAGAAAAAAAGGAGAACGTTCATACAATATATACAATAGATACTACAATAAATATAGTGATATTAAAGAACATGTAAAGAATGAAAAATTATGAACAAATATGCATCAGTCTGTTTATAAACTTCAAAACAATGCAGTTAAAAATACATTATTGTTTCTTGTGTTTAACAAATATCTGCTACATTGCATTGTCTTTTGTTTAGGTTTTTTTCAGGTTTGGTTTAAGCTAACCCTTTAAAGCCGAAAATTATGATTCTTAAAATAAACTTATTTTTTTATTATAGTTTTATAAAACTTTTTCAATTTTGCTTAGAATAGATTCGTAATATTTTTCTGATTCTAAAGGTATATATGAACCCATGTTTTTTATGTCTGTTTGAGAAAATATTTAGGTCTAAAGTTTTTATTAAACCGAGGTTAAAAAAATAGATTTTTTCAATAATTACTCAACAGAATTTTAAAAGTAAGGTGTCAAATTAAAGATCTTACTATTTTTGTTCATACTGGCCATTTTCTTCTTTTATTATGTTGCGTTTTAGTACCTTAAAACCGACTTAATTATTTTTTTTAAAAACTTAAATTACTTAAAAAATAAGAGGTCTACAAAAAAACCGATTGCATATCTGAATTCTATGAAAAATTTTACATCTACTACTTACTGAAAGGACCGGCTAGCTATCTTAAATAAAAAGCAAAAAAGTTGATACAACTTCTTTTCGAATTTTTGTGAAGCAATTCTGGTAAGGAGAACCCGATCGGTTTAGCGGTTAGTAAGATCCTTCGGTACAAACAAACAGATGGACATCCTGTTACTTTATTATAAGGATTACTATCTAAACTTCACAGTTACCAAAAGTTTTATAACCGCGTTATTTTATTCGTTTCCTTTCATTCAATGTTTTTTAGTTGGTTCAACAAATGGTTTGAAACTACAGAAGGGGTAATTAGGTTTATCATGTTTGGGGATGTACATCAATTTATCATCCATTGTCTAATCCCTTTAGATCCATGGACAAATGTGTACCTGGCTTTACTAACTTTTTAGCTTTTATTAAACTCGCGAAAGCGAAGGTACACCCATGGCTGACATAACTAAAGCTAATATCATTTTTTCCAAATATTGAGTTTTGCACTTTTAGGAGATATTAACAATTAACAGTGGGGTAAAATATGTTTTAATCACATTTTTGCAAGTAGTACATTGACAAAAATTACAACATCAATCTCTAGCGAAGCTCCTTAATTTTGATATTTTTGGATCTAATTGCAAGTTTAAAATTCAGCCTTATATCAAAAACAAAAATTGAGTAAACCAACTTTCTCAAATATATTTTTCTGAGACTTGACCTGTAGGATGAAATGACTAGTATGTAAATAGTATACATATACGTGAATATATTGACAGGGGAAAATTTGTCGTCAATGTAGCTTGCAGATTCATTTATTGGTCAGTTAGTTAATCCAGTAGGAGGGGTGGGTATGGGGTAAAGGGGTTGAATGAGAGATATCTACAAGTTTAACTTAATAGAGTAAATGTTAAACTGGTGTAAGATCCAAATAATAATAAATCCATTATTATATAAACATAAATGAATGAATAACTATTATTTTCTTTGCATATTGGTGAAGCAAAGATTAATAGGTATAAACTTCCATATCAAATATACAATATGTTTTACAGAAGGCTAAGCCCCTAGAACCCTCTAAAGATACTTGATGTCGGGACAGGGGGTCGACCACTCCAATTTTCATTTTAGTTTTAGTGAAAAAAATAAGAGGGGGGGGGGATTTTTTCTTGGGGCGACTTCTGTTGGAAGGGTGATGGTACCCTCCCCTAATATACATAGTTATAAACAAACAGACAGACATCGTTCTACTTTATATTATAGATATGTTTTACAATTAATTATAAACTAACTGTTATATAATCAAACTAGCGGCTAAGCCCCCTAGAGGCCTCTAGGGGCACTTGAGGAGGGGGGGAGTTAAATCCCAAAACCCATTTATTCATTTAAGATTTTAAAAAAAAAATATATATATAAAAATTGAAGGAAGGGGGCAATTTCTCTTGGGCGGGTGGTGGTACCCTCCCCCAAAATTGTTATAAACCTTTCTAAGACCTATGAGACGCTACCCTGTAAAGGAGAACCCGATCGGTTCAGTGGTTAGCGAGATACACACAAACAGACAGACAAAAAGACATCCTGTTACTTTCTTATAAGAATTATTATTTGAATTAATAAGAAGAATATGCTCATTTGTTTTGTGAAAACTGTAGGAAAAGTTTCATTCATTCTTACTTACAAGATGACTTTTTAAATTACCATCGGGAGGGGACAATTGGCTGTTTATTACACTAGTCCCTAAGTCTTTTTCTTATTTGTTGGCTTAACAATTTAGATTTGATTGGTCGGTTCAATTAGTTAAGTGTCCAAACGTTTCAACCGCTAATTGTAATCTACAGGCGGAGTAATTCTGTGTATCATCATTGGGGGATGTACATCAATTTATCGACTATTGTCTTATCCCTTTAGATCCTTACAGATTACAATTTTGGAATGACATGCATAAAATAATAACTGAATGAATTTCTCAATTTTGGAAAAACTTTATATAATTTCTGGATGGTTATAAAATATCTACTTCAATATGTTAGATAAAAATTAAAAATCAGGATTTTTCAAACTGGTAACGTTATCTTGAAAATCAAAAAGTTAGGACACGTTCTTTTTAAATTTAGCAATACAAGCAGTGATTCACATCTATAAATACTTTTAAATTTGATTTCTTATGTATTACCAATCCTCTGAATACAAATGTCATTTATGAATTATTGATAGGTCTTAAATATGAAAATAAGTCAGAGACTATTTTTACATTTTACACACGCTTAAAAATAGATCTTTTTAGCATGATATGATTTTCATTTATCACAAAGTATCATAGACAGGTTTCCGCAGACAAACATTTTAAAACCAGTTTTGTTAACCCCCAAGAACCGCGAACCGGTTCTCAACCATATTGAATAATCATGTATAGTATAGTATTACAGACAATTTACCACGAATATCTAAAATATCTTAAATTTAATACAAGTTTTGTTAGCCCGGGCCTTTGCCCCTTCGGGGCTAACAAGGCTGGTTTTAATCTAATAATTTTCATTTAAATATCCGCGGAAAGCTGTCTATGATACGAATCGATAAATAACTTTCCTTATATGTTGACGTACATACCATAATTATAAAGAAAGCTTCGCTTCAAAGAACAAAGATACATAATTTGTATAATAACTTATATTTTTTCAAAAATGAGGTAAAATTATTTATTAATAATAAAAATTTGTTATTATACAATTTGATAATTAAAATAAATTAAAACACAATATATAATTGTATAAAACTACAATAAAATAGACAATTTTCAAATAAAATATATTTGGCAATTTAAAAGAACGTTTCCTAACTTTTGTGATTTTATTCGGTGTTTTTAGTAAGCAGTAGATGTAAAATGAGTCATAGAATTTGGATATGCAATCGGTTTTTTTTGTAGGACTCTTATTTTTGAAGTAATTTAAGTTTTTTTTAATCAAGTTGGTTTTTAGGTAATAAAACGCAACAAAAAAAGAAGAAAATTGCCATTATAAACAATAATAGTAAGATCTTTAATTTGACACCTTACTTTTTTAATTCTGTTGAGTAATTATTGAAAAAATCTATTTTATTGAAGCCCAGAATCACAAAAGTTAGGACACGTTCTTTTGAAATAAAAATAATATATGATTTGGCCATTAAGACCTATTTTACTTAAATTCTTAATTTACTATCATAAGTAAAATATTGAATAATTTTTAATTGATCTTCTTATAAAATTATAATTAGGTACATTTATAAAATTTCGACTATACATTACATATGAAACTATAGTTTATATAAAAGAGGTCCAATGAATTGGATCATGTTCAAGTACAGAAACTAAACCATAATTTGACTGTACCAATTTTTGATAGTGTTCAGCTCTTGGGATATTTTGCCTAAAAGTTTGATTTAGCGGAGACATGATGATTTATTTTTAGGCATTTTTTTAATATTTTAATAATCTACTTATACACAACTATGGTGTGGTGATTCTAAACCTAAGTCTGATCCAATTCAGTGGTCCTCCTCTAATACACAATTTAAGAAAGATTTACTTTGGAACTCATTAGCTTATAAACTTATTTTTTTATCACTTATCAAAAAAAATATTGTCATATTTTTTTTACAAAATTTGATCACAGAAAATAATTTCAATTTACGTTGATTTTTTATAAAAACGTCATTTTCAAATCTAAAAGCTTGGCTAAGGATTTTTTCAATTTTATTTTTAAGTCAAAATTGATCTTCCTCTTTAAATTGATGAAAGGATAATTCATTACAAAAATATATTCCTATTGACTTATCCCTTAAAATTTGATAAAAAGCTATATCACTAAATTGATTAGACAAAGCTTTATTTTTTTAATCTAGGACATATAATTTTACAACTTATGAAACAAGGAAGATTTTGTATCCAGTATTGCTTTAAAACCGGTTAATGTTCGCTAGATAAGAACCGGTTATCAGCCATTCTGAAAAATCATGTATAGCATCATATTACAGACAATTTTTCCACAAATATTGAAATAATACAGTTTTGTTATCCTGAGCCTCAGGGCTTCCAAAACTGGTTTTAATCCCATACATTCCATTTTAATATCCGCGGAAAGTTGTTTATAATACGATGCTATAAATAACTAGCATTCTATATGAATTTGAAGGATTATTGCTCTAATTGTTGATTGTTCTCAGATGAGATTTAGAATTTTGCTGTTACATTGGCATTCATTCTCCAACACACAGGCAACATTGCTCTCACCTGAAAAGAAAAAAATATTCATTAATTTTTTTACTTGTTTACATAAGATATATAATTACGGTTCCAGGACAAACGCAGGAGTCCTAAACGTCGGAGTGGACAAACGCAGGAGTGTTAAAATATTAATCCTATTGAGTATTTCTATACAGATTAGGTTAGGTTAAGATATGAATGAACAAATAAGCCCCCCGCAGGAGTTAGGCATTTAAAAGACCTATGGTCTAAAATAGGTTAGGTTAGGTAAAGTGTCCTCTCCGACGTTTAGGACTCCTGCGTTTGTCGTAGGACCATAATTACTTGGATGTTGCTAGCTTTTCATATACTCTGATAAAGTAATACTCCTAGCTGGCTAAAATAACGTTGTTACTAGTTTTATTAGAAGTTATTTTAAAATTCTAAATTAGAATTCAAAGACGTAATTTTCAAAAGAATATAAATCCTATTGTACTAAAACGAAATTGGAAAAATGGAAAATATTAAAATGATGAATTAAAAAACAAAAGAGTTTTAAAATGTATATTATTTAGTATATATTTAAATTGCGAAGAAATTCCAGAGACTTTCATTTAATGTTAAAAATTCTTTATTATATATTTCTTATTTAAGAATCAAATTTACGTCAATTAATTTAGTTTTTATCCAAAATATTAAGAAATAGTTAATTATCTCATCGTATTATAGACACCTTTCCGCAGATAATAAAACAAAAATAATAAGATTTAGACCAGTTTGGTTAGCAAGAAGTGCTGATGGTCCGGGCTTACAAAAAAGGTATTTATCCTGTGATTTTTTATTTTAATAATCGTGGAAAATTATTCTTAAATACGATCACATACATAATTTTTAAATATGTCTTATAACATGTTATAATCCAACGGATGTCAATCGACTTAGAAGCCATACTGGAAATATATCTATTAAAAAAAATAGACTAATTTTCGTAGATTTTTTTTGCATGCTATTTTTAGCACAAAACTTGTGACATTAAAAATAGTTTGTGAACTAGGTAATATTTTTTCAACAACTAAATGCAGTTTTGTCATTTGCATCAACAATTTCCACTCTGACGTTCATTTGATTTAAGTTACTTATGCAAAAAATATCATCAAAAGTTAAACAGCCAAAGTATTATTTTTTTTAAAAATTGCAACAAGATAAGTTTTAAACCAAATATTACCCCTATATTACATCTAATTTAATAATGCAATTTTAATATTAATTTCTCTATAATCTTAATATTTACTAAAATTTTTGAGATATATCCTTACACTAAAGTAACAGGATGTTTGTCTGTGTGTTTGAACCGAAGGATCAGAACCGATCGGGTTCTCCTTGACAGGGTAGCTTCTCATAGGTCACAGGAAGTAGGGGCGTCATGGCGTCTAGGCGTTTTGGGGGAGTAAAATGGCGCGCGAAGCGCGTCACAAATTTTTTTTACCACCCCCAAAATTTTTACCCCAGGGTTAAAATTTGCTTGGGGGGGGGTTAATTACCCCCCCTGAAATCTGTTGGCAGGGGTAAATTTTGTTTACCCCCCCCCCCAAAAAAAATTTTAAATGGGGGGGGGGGGGGGGGGGGTAAAAGGAAAAAATATTACCCCCCCCCCCTTGGATGTCTATGACAGGAAGGGTTATAACTATTTTGGGGGCGGGTACCACTACCCTCCAAAAGGAAATCGCCCCTAGAAAAAAATTACTTTTTCTTTTAAAATCTAAAATAATAAATTGGGTTATCAAATACGACTCTCCCCTCCTCAAGTGCCCCTAGAGGTCTCTAGGGGCCTAGCCGCTAGTGAATAATATTTTAAAAGTTATATATGTTTTTAATACTAATCCAAATCATGCCCATCTAATAGATGATGGTCAAGAAGAAAATAAGAGTTGTGTTTTACCTAATAGATGAAGGTCAAGAAGAATATAAGAATGGCATCATGCCCAATAGATGAAGGTCAAGAAGAAAATAAGAGTTGCGTCATACCTAATAGATAAAGGTCAAGAAGAATATAAGAATGGCATCATGCCAATAGATGAAGGTCAAGAATAATTGCGTCATCCCTAATTATATCTACTGTACAATCCCCTTCCATTGAATGCAAAAATAAACTCATTTTTCTACCTGAATAGAACCTAGTTCGAATACAGAGTGCGCAAACTAAATTAAATACCAAATGATGCACTACCAAAACGTTTTCAGAAGCTTCATAATTGATTTGAATTTTTAGTTTGTCCGGCCCTAACAGTTAGGTAGCTATTTTCCTTAATTTAGATGTGTTAGAAATGTTCCATCTATTTGACCCTGCTGATTTTTACAGCATTATAAGCTACACATCTCCATAATAAAATCCTAAAAATCAAAGTATCAAAATAATTTTTTTTTATTTAAAATTGTATTTCTAATACATTTTTAATTAGTAAGACACCCTGTATATTTTCATGATCTAATTCTCAATCCATCCTGCCTGAAGTGCTGCATAAAAAAAGAACTATTTCTAAATGCACTTTAGTTTTCAGTAACAAAGACTTTTTGCAATTTGATCTGTTGGTTTTAAAGCAAATAGAAAATTATGTATCTTGCTAACCGATGAACCGAAATGGTTCTGCTTTTCAATGTAGCTCCTAATAGGTCCTGAGAAGGCTTATGTCTATTTTTGGGGGGAGCGTACCAAAACCATCCTAAGAGATATCACACCTAGAAAAAATATGAGGGGTTGAATACAACACCCAACCAACGCCAGTGCCCCTAGAGACATCTAGAGGCACTGGTTATTTCAAAACATGAGTTTCATAAAGCTTAGCTATTTTCAGATTTGGTTGTACTTGTTTTTACTCTATTTCTCTTTCTATTCTCCCAAAATTAAAACTAAGGAGTGCATGAGAAGTGAGCTAATATTTTCAGGGATCTGAAGGGATAAGAAAATGACCGAAAAATTTATGCATATCCCCAATCATGATACACAAAATTACCCCGTCTGTAGATTACAATTAGTGGCTGAAACGTTTGGACACTCTACATAATGAATCTACAAATCAAAATTTAAGAAAGTCCCCTAAGTTGTTTAGCTAACCAATAAGAAAACGTTACTATAAAACTTTGTCGACTAGTCTACTATCCTCTCAAACCCTGTAACATTTTCAAATCATCAAACTTGTGTTGTATACAGTCAAAAGCTTTCGATATATCAATGTTCCAAAACTAAGGAAATGCATACAAATTTATTTTTTAAAGCAAAGCTATTCTTTAACAAGGGTATATATGGTTGTCTTTCAGCAATGAAGTATTCTACTGCTAAAAGAATTTCTTGCTCTCTTGCTTATTATCAGATTTTAAAATTTTAAACATAAAAAGTAGACAATTAATTAAACTGTCAATCCAAAAAGTTGGCTGATTTTAAGAAAGAATTTTCAATATTTACTACTTAGGCTATTTACTCAATACCCACCCTCCTCCTATTGGATGAACGAACTGAGCAATAAATGAGGTCCATGTTAGCAACCTAAATTGACAATTATCATGTGTCAACATATCCATATCCTTAAACTAAAGTAACAGGATGTTTGTCTGTTTGTCTGTGTGTCTGTACCGAAGGATCTCGCTAACCGCTGAACCGACATTGTTCTCCTTTACAGTGAGCTTCTTATAGGTCCTGGGAAGGTTTTAAACTATTTTTGGGGAGGGTGTTTTCAACCCCCTCCCACCCGAAAAAATTTTTTTTACTCTTTTGAAACTCAAATTTAAAATGAGATGAAGTCGACTTTTCCCCCTACGACCTTAAGTGCCCCTAGAGGCTTCTAGATTGTTATTGCTTCAAAAATTGTGTACATTGTGTTCTTATATTTTGCAAGTTGAATATTTCATCACGTGTCTCAAACATTTACTAATTTTTTTAACCAATTTTCCTCAATTTAATGTTTCGTGTACAGATTTTTTTTTGAAAAAAATCATTTGAAAAATTTGAGAGGTGAAGCTACTCTTTAAATGTATCTTTGAATTTACTGTCTACAAATAATTCAACTTAAAAAATAGACAAACTTTATGACTTTGTCAATACTTGAAGATTAATATGGAAAATGGTAATACATTTTTCCAGAATGGCTTCGAACCCGATTAATATCCGCTGGATCAGAACCGGTTCTCAGCCATATCGAAAAATCATGTATAGTATCGTGTTACAGAAATTTTTCACGAATATTAAAATAAAAAAAACATTAAATTTATACCTTCGGCCCCTAGAGGTTAACAAATCTTATAATTTTTCATTTTAACTTTCACGTAAAGCTGTTTATAATACGATTCATAATAACAATTAAGGCACATTTTTACAATACCCAAAACGTACACCAAATGCCTTATACTAATATAAAGCTTCACAAATAAGAATAACGAAATTTATCCAGCAATCAACTTTTATTATAATAATGGATTTAGAATATGCGCGGATATTATGACAGTAAAAAATAGTCGTCAATTTAGGTTGATATCATGGACACCATTTAATGGTAAGTTCGTTCTCCCAGAAGCAGGGGGTAATAGGGTGGGTGGGGTGGTCGGTTTTTTAGCCAGCTACAAGCATAGGCGTCCAAGGGGGGGGGTAATGGGGCGATTACCCCCCCCCCCATTCAAAATTTACCCCTACCCTGGGGGTATTTACCCCCCCCAAACAATTTTGAGGGGGTAAATACCCCCCCCCAAAATAAAAAATCTCTAATAAAAATAATTTTTGCGCGCTTCGCGCGCATTTTTAATACTATATATTTAATAAAATTTAAATTACCCCCCAAAAAATTTTACCCCGGGGGTAAATTTTGGGGGGATAAACTAAATTTACCCCTGCCAACAGATTTCAGGGGGGGTAATTGTAACCCCCCCCCCCCCAAGCAAATTTTACCCCCGGGGTAAAAATTTTTTGGGGGGTAACAAAAATTTGCAGCGCGCTTTGCGCGCCATTTTAACCCCCCCAAACACGAATTACCCCCCCCTAAAAAATTTTTACCCCACCCAAAATAAAAAGCTTGGACGCCCCTGGCTACAAGTTTCACTTTTTGGGATAATATGATGCAAAATCCAAGTAATAATAAATACATTGTTATTATAATGATAATTTGTACAACATTTCAATATACTTTGCTTCTGTTGAACATGGAGATACGAAAAGTGTCGTGTGTGACGTCATAAATATACGTCTAAAAAGGAAGGCGCAAAAGAGAAGATGGAATAGAAACCCCTAGAAAAAGGAGGATTTAGACGTATTTTTATGACGTCATACTTGTTTTAAATATCTTAGATAATCTTGTGGAAATTTAGTTGAAGACATATGTTAATCTCATTAATTCTTAGAAATACAAAGATGACTACGTCCATAAAAGCGAAGCTCTAAAATCAGACGGAAGGACAAACAGACAGTAACACTTCACTATCAGCACAAGTTACAACTTTTAACGTCTTTGGATATGACGAGATTCGAACCTAACTCTCCCAGCGACGAGCGAAAAAAATAGCTAGTAGATCTAAAATGATCCATAGAATTTAGATATGCAATCGGTTTTTTTTGTAGACCTCTTATTTTTGAAGTAATTAAGTTTTTTTTTAAATTAAGTTGGTTTTAAGGTACTAAAACGCAACAAAAAAAATTGCTATTTGAACAAAAATAGTAAGATTTTTAATTTTACACCTTACATTCTAAATTCTGTTGAGCAATTATGGAAAAAAATCTATTTTGTTGAAGCCCGGAGAATCAAAACTTTGAACTTTGGGAGCTCGTCACGAAGGGGTTAAATAAAAATCACAAACATTAGGACACGTTCTTTCATATAATTTCTTTAATTGAATACTTATTTCTTCCCTGATTAATTCTAGTATTAATTTCCAATTGCAAATTATGCATTTCTTGTAAAAGATAATATTATAGAAGATTAGTGGAGATTAGAAGAATTTTTCAAATATTTTATCCTCTTTAGTAATAACAAAGCTGCTCTATAACTTGAGTATGTTTAATTATTCTGCTATTAAAGATTTACCTACATTAGTTTCATTTTTTCCCGTCATGATTTTATGCTCTCAAATGCAATTTAAACCGAATTTTTAAAAAAGATTTGACTATGAAAGGGGGTGTTTTTATTGTAAAAATGTTATCAGTTACTGGCAGTCTAAGTTTCTGACAAAATAAGCTTTTAATTTTGCTTCTAGACGACGTAATTTAATATTGAAATTTCCACCATGAGCAATGAAACCTTCAAAATTTTCATTGTACTAAAAAATTATTTTGAAATGACTGTAACTTTTGTGTTATTGAAGCTGGAGGCTTCAAATTTTGGGTATTGGGTCTACTCGTGGCAGGCTTTCAGCAGTTAAAGCGGTGTATTTCTTGCAGGGTTCCTTTAAAGAGTACCTACACCTACACTGAAAGTGATGTAGGTATGTCATGACACAAAAACAAAAATCATAGCAAACCCAAGCCTCACTTTGCGCACACTCTTTTTTTCACTAGACAAATGGCTTCAAACCTGCCGGTACAATATGTATACCTGTTAAAGAGGGGTGATGACCGTTCGTTGAGTGAAGTAGCTGGATTTTTGAACATTTCCTGCCGTACATGGGACAAGTCTCGGGATGCTGGCTCAGGTACGATTCTAACTCCGCTCTCATCTGCTCCATCTACACAAATTATTGGTTGAAAAGTTTGGACACTACTGGTTGGAAGTAACCAATCATAACAAATCAAGATTTCCATCTACAAAATAGCAAGGGATCTTCAGGTATAATACAATCATTTTACTAAAGTAACAGGATGTCTGTTTGTCTTTGTGTTTGTCTGTGTGTTTGTACCGAAGGATCTCGCTAACCGCTGAACCTATCGGGCTTTCCTTTACAGTGTAGCTTCTCGTAGGTCACGGGAAGGTTTATAACTATTTTCTTGGGGGGTGGGACACCTCTAACCCCCCTCCCCCCCCCCAAAAAAAAATGAAAAATATAAGTCTATAAAATGGGGAAAAACAAAGGCTTATTGTACTATTTCAATTATTGGTTAAAAAGTGTGTACACTATTATATTAAATCAACCAATCATAAGTGTTTTGAGTCTTCTAGGGTTAAATTTATGAAAACGGGAAAAATTAGAGGCTTATTGTACTATTGCAATTATTGGTTGAAACGTTTAGACACTATTATATTGAATTAACCAATCAAAATCGATTAAGTATCATAAGTGTTTTGAGTCTTCTAGGGTAAAATTTATAAATATGGGGAAAAATAAAGGCTTATTGTAGGATTGCAATTATTGGTTGAAACGTTTAGACACTATTATTTTGAATTAACCAAGTACCCAAGTGGCCCTAAAAGGTTCAATTTATATAAATTTATAACTAAATAAAAAATGCCTTTGTGTGAATAGATTAATGGGTAGATGGTACAAAATGCGACATAAAAACGTTTTCCTTATTTATTCTGATCATTCTAAAACATACACATAAATATATATACATATATATATATATATAAATGTACATACTATTGTATTATCAGGAAGGAAAGGGACATGGGCTGTTTATTACACTAGTCCCCAACGTTTTATAATAACTTTTTCTTATTTGCTTGCATATCAACTTCTGAAAAATTTATCAAATTTTGATTAGTTGAGTTATTAAGTTTAGTGTCCAAATGTTTTAACCACTGATTGTAATCTACAAAAGGGGTAATTTTGAGTAACATCATTGGGGATGGACAAAAATTTATCGGCCAATGTCTTATCCCTTTGATATCCCTGGATAAATATCCAATGATATCATGATTTACTTTCTTTTGTTGATGTAATGGAAATTTAATGTCAATACATTTTATTTCTCGTATTCATTCGAATCCGATTAATATCCGGTGGATTAGAACCAGTTCTCTTCCATATGAAAAAAAAAGATGTCTAGCATCGTATCAAATCCAGTTTCTACGAATATAAAAATGTAAAATTATAAGATTAAAACCAGGTTTTTTAGCCCGTGCATTCGGCATCTCGGGGCTAAAAGAAATGGTTTTAATCTTAAAACTGTACACATAATATCTGCGGAAAGCTGTTTATATTGCGACGATGTAAGAAATAACTTTTCTATAAAGTCCTTCACAATATAATACACAGACAATTTCTTTATTTGTAGCGAAGATACTCTGTAACTACGTTTTATTTGTTTGTCTGTCTGTCAAAAACGCAAATTTATCAGAGAAAAAGACAACATTGGACTATAATTATATTCGTACCCAAAGTTTTATTAACAATCATTGGCTCTTAAACTTTGGGTTTTTATTATTTAGATCTTGATTGGCCCCAACTTTACCACTAATAGTTTTAACTAACAGATAGGGTAATTTGGTTTATCAAAATTAGGACTATTATCTCTGCTAAATTGTAATTTCAAGCTAAAGTAATATTAATTGAAATAGATAATAGCAAAATATTGCTGCGCTACATTTATACATACTTGTGCTTGTTAAACGAGGAAAAGACATTTACAAAAACCTTTCAAGGAATTGTGATAATATACATATTTAAATTAAAGGATCCCACCCCCCCCCCGCCCCCCCCCCCTCCCATTTTAACTTTATTGTCAAATATGGTTTAAAATGATACTTTTCAAAATGGATATAAATTATACTGAGAGGGGAAAAATTGTCGTCAATTTAGGTTGATAACATGAACATCACGTATTGGTCAGTTTGTTCATCCAGAAAAAGAGGAGGGGATGGTGTGAATTAAGTGATGGGAAGGGGATATTTATTTCAGCTACAAGTTTCACTATTTTAGAGTGAAGATGATTAGAGTCCCTCAACAGATTATGACGTCATACGATAAAATAGCCAATGAGAGGCCAGTACAAACAGTAATTGACCAATCGTAAAATTTATGCTGGCCTTTCATTGGTTATTTTATCGTATGCCGTCATAGTCTATTAACTGACTTTAATCATCTTCTTTTAGAGTACATGTAGTCTGGTGTAAAATCCAAGTAATAATAAATCCGTTATCTTTAACTAAACTGAATATTGAGATACAAAATTATATCCTTGGAGTAATAAAAAGTTATTCCTTTTTACATAAAATGTCCTTGGAAGGGTTCACAATGACATTTTATACGATATTTCCCTTTTTTCCATTCAAGGATAATTTTCCCTATTGATACAAAAATGGTTCTAGGTCAAAACTATTATTTATCAAAAATATCATTTTTATATACTATGTGTTTTATACCAGGGAGGGAGGGGACATTGGACTGTTTATTACATTGGTCCCAAACGTTTTATGACATTTTCTTATTCGTTTGCTAAAAAAAATTTGGGGGCTTTCATTTAGTTTTAAATTGGTTTGTTCATTTTGTTGAGTGTTTAAACGTTTCAACCACTAATTGTAATCTACAGAAGGGGTAATTTTGTGTATCATAATTGGGGACAACACACGAACAAACAAATACCTATTTCTTAAGCATGTATGTGTGTGTGTGTATGTGCAATTTTATATAATTCGTAGGTTGAGTTAAACTTTAAAGCCCAGTAAATTTGAATTGTAATTTGAATGTGCCTAATTTGGCCTTCATCTTGATTAGGACATGTTGTAGTTAGTATGGCATTAGACCAATACGTATATAATTTTGATATTCAAGAACGTGTCCTAACTTTTGTGATTTTGTTTTAACCTATTCGTGACGAGCAAACAAAGTTCAAAGTTTTGATTCACCGGGCTTCAAAAAAATTGATTTTTTCAATAATTACTCAACAAAATTTAAAAAGTAAGGTGTAAAATTAAAGATCTAACTATTTTTGTTCATAATGGCAATTTTCTTCTTTTTTGTTGCGTTTTAGTACCTTAAAACCAACTTATTTTTAAAAATGTAAACTACTTAAAAACAAAAACAAGGTCTCCAAAAAAAACGATTGCATATCTAAATTTACATCATTTTACATCTACTACTTACTAAAAGCACGACTAGCTATTTTTTTTAAATCACAAAAGTTGGGACACGTTCTTTAATGCTTTTTAATGGCTTCAGAACCGATTAATATCTGCCGGTTTTCAGCCATACTGAAAAATCATGCATCGTATTAAAGACAATTTTTAATGAATGCTAAAATGAAAATACCAGTTTTGTTAGCCAGGGCCTGTGACCAATTGAGGCTAACAAAACTGGCTTTAATCTTGCAATTTTTATTTTAATATCAGCGGAAAGTTGTCTAAAATACGATGCAATAAATAAATTTTTCTGTCCCGGATGATCAGTTGACGGTTGGCAACCTTTAACTTTAGTTAGAAGATGGAGCAGCTCATGTGCCTAATAAAAAAGTGACGTCATATAATGCAAATGACCAACGATAGGCCATTCTACATTGTAATTGACCAATGGTAAAGTATATACTAGCCTATCATTGATCACTTGTATTGTGTGACGTAATTTTTATTATGCTCTATAAGCTGCTTCTTAGAAGATTCTCCAAAAATAAGATAATTATCAGTAACATTAATTAACAGCGGTTGAGCATTTACAATATCAGATGTAAATTATTAAATTTGCTGCGATACTTAAAATAAAGTCGTTCTAGGCTGTGTTAACTCAATTTATCAGGGAAGTATTCCTTCCTATTGAAATTGAATTACCACCAGGAAAGGAGGGGATATTGGGCTGTTTATTACACTGCAGTCCCCACAGTTTTATAACTACGTTTACTTATTGTTAGCTTTAAAACTTTGGGGACTTTTATTGAATTTTGGTTCTTTAAGTTCAGTTTCCAAATATTTTAAGCACTAATTGTAATCTACAGAAGGGGTTATTTTCTGTATCATCATTGGGAATGTACATGAATTTATCGGTCATTGTCTTATCCCTTTAGATCCCTGAAATTCCATGCATAGTGCACGAAATTGCACGGGAACAGGGTGTCCAACTTTTTATCTAACAAACCAGTTTTTCAACTAGTTCTTTGCTTTAAGGTAAAAATCGTTACACAGAGTTTAAAACCAGAGATCTAAAAGAAGAAGACAAATGCTAATATATTGATGTACATTCCCAATCATAATATATAAAATTAATTATTCTCAAATAATGGTTGAAACGTTTAATTGGACGGTCAACTTAATGAACCAAGTAATCAAATTTCATCAAAGACCCCAAAGTTGTTATAAGAACACGTTGTTATAAAACTTTATGGACTAGCGTAATAAACAGCCTAATAAATAGATAAAAAAAAACAGATAATTAGTGTAAAGCGCCTTAATTTCGAATTCAAAATTAACATCAAATGCTAAGTTCAAACTGTCTATAAATAAAAAAAATATTGCCTGATATTCTGGGAGGATGTGGACTGTAAATTATACTGAGCTGGATCTTTAAATCATTTTAGTGGTGAGCCAGATCGGGGTAAGCCAACTTTCCACCAATGAGAGCACAGCATTTTATGAAATGCCGCGCTGTGATTGGCTGCAATTCGGCTCACCCCGATCTGGCTCACCACTAAAATGATTTAAAGATCCAGCTCAGATAAAAAAAAAAAGATAATTGGGGTAAATTTTGAATTCAAATATAACATCAAATGCTTTACTAAGTTCAAACTGTCTATAAATAAAAAAATATTGCCTAATATTCTGGGAGGAAGGGGACTGTAAATTATACTGAGCTGGATCTTTAAATCATTTTAGTGATGAACCAGATCAGGGTAAGCCAACTTTCCACCAATGAGAGCACAGCATTTTATGAAATGCCGCGCTGTGATTGGCTGAAATTCGGCTCACCCCGATCTGGCTCACCACTAAAATAATTTAAAGATCCAGCTCTGGTACCCAAAGTTTTGTGAACCAGTTCTTTCATGTGTTGGCCTATCTTTGGGAAATTTATCAAACTTGATTGTTTGGTATAAATTTTTCTACTACTATTTTAATCTACAGAGGGGGTAAATTTGCTCATTTTAGATAACAATTTATTGTCTATTGTCTTATCCCTTAAATCCCTGTCTCTTTTGTAAGAAAATAATTATAATCAGGAATCAGGAACTTTTGACCGTTTCAAAATATCTCGTTCCTAGCCTGAGAAAATCTTAAAAAAAACCTTTACAAATTGGACAATTCTAAATAAACCTTTAAAAATGGTGGTTTTTTAGTCATTTCTAAGGCTAGGAATGAGATATTTTGAAACGGACAAAAGTTCCTGATTCTACTCCTCAAGGCCTTTCCTGGGAGCACCATGAAGCCATCATTCTCATTCAATAATTTTTTTACTATCATTGACAAATAGATATACAATTTTATGTCTGGTCGTTGGTAAAAGATTGGTAAATAAAGGGTAAGGAAGCGAAATATGACTTTGACTGACTTATAGTCGGAAATTTATTATAAAACTGGGGAAATGCACAATAATATTTAGCCCTCTAGCACTAATAGAAACTGAGATAATAAATAGAGATGACTTGAATGTCGTCTTTGCATATTTTTATTAATTAAATACGTTTTTAAGTGGTCGCATTCTAAATATCAATTTTTTAAAATTCTTTTTCGGTCAGAAATTTTATTTAATTTAGTTTTATCTGTTGCACATCCCCTCTTTGTCTAATTCCGATGTGAACCTGCCCTAATGGTTATACAAATAGAACAATAAACTGTAATTCATTAATAGTTGCAGTGGGGGGGGGGGGGTGAAGGAACATTGGGTTATAATGACTTATAAGTCTTTTAATGACGTTTTCTTATTTGTTGGCTTAACAACCTTGTGGACTTATGTAAATTTTTTGTCGGTTGGTTAATTGAGTTGAGTGTCCAAACGTTTTAACCACTATGTGTAATCTTCAGAAGGGGTAATTTTATGCATAATCATTGTGGATGTGCATCAAGCTATTATCCTTTGTCTTATCCCTTTAGATCCTTGAATAGTTGGCAACTCAAAAGTTATTCCCCTTGCTTCATACTCTATGATTTTATATAGTCAACAACAAAATGCATTCAATTTTAAAAAAGAAAATAAAATTAACATAAAATATTTTAAAAACAAACAAAAACAAAAACGTTGATTAATCGGTTAATAAGTTAAGGGAATTTGATTTACTGCAATTTCTAAAAAGTACTAGGTAATATTTAAAATGTTTTTATATGCCATTATGATCAAATCATTATTGCTGAGAACCGGTTCTAATCCAGCAGATGTCAATCGGTTTCGAAGCCATACTGGAATAAAATTCTAACTATACCTGTTTACTTCGTTGTGTGGCTCTAGAAATGAGCTGTATGGACAAGGCAATGAGAAGAACAAGTACAAAGGCGACCACAAACATAGTAACAAACAGCCAGACATATGTCTCTCTCTCAATATCCTCCTCCGCGCTGCCCGCGTGCCACTGCTCCTCCTCGTTGCGCGCCATTGCTGTGTGAATGTCGGCTTCGTTGTTGGCGTTGTTAGCGACAATGTTGCCAGCTGACTCTTTTTGGCGGGAAAACTGAGCTTTGGTCTGCTCGGGAAAGTAACGGGCGGGCCCGCGGAACGCCTGCATCATGTAGCTGGCTGTTTGTGCTGCTGCTGAAGCTGCTGGGGGGAGGGGGGTCGCGCGCCGTGGAAAAATTGTGGCTTCTAAAAATAAAATAACAATTTTTGATATTTTTCATTTTTTTTGAAAACAACTAGCGGCTACGACCAAATATCTTTAAAGTGGTAAGATCGAGGCAGAAAAAAACCTAAACCTATCCTAAGGTTTAAATAAAAAATAGAATAACCTAAACCCATACCAGAACCTAACTGAAGTTATCCTAAAAGGGTTAACTCAATCAGGTCTCCTGTTATCGAAATCATAAGCTTCAGACAAAAAAAACTTTCCTACCTCATTTAATAGGATATTCAAAATATTTTATTATAAACATTTGAGTTTTAAAATCTAAAGACAGTATAAAAAGTTAGTGCCTCAATTTTAGATGTTGCATTTTGGGGGAGGGTACATTGCATCATAAATTACACTTGTACCCAAAGTTTTATAACCACTTTATGTTATTCAAATACTTTTATTTAATTTTGAATGGTTGTTTCCAAACTAGCAGTGTTTAAATTTTTCAACCAATAATTTTATACTCTACTAAAAGAATATCTAAAAGTTTAATTACAATTTTTATCGTTTGTAATAAATTTTTACATCATCATATATTTTTAAAAAGCATTCATCTTTTTTTGCCAATAGCAATAAAACGTTTTTACATAAATTGTAAATAAATCCCTTTTCTGGAAAGACTTGCCTTGTTTTATAACTATATTGTTGTGTATTTTGTAATATTTTTTACAAAATACCAAAAATGCTTACAAATAAACATAAAAAATAGAATTTAAAAAACATCTCGATAATTAAATATAAAAATTATCCTATTATATAAAGTAGTAAGTTTTTTGTCTGAAGCTTAAGATCTCAATATCTAATGAACCGATTGGGTACTCTTTTTCAGTTAAGCTACACATAGATCCTGATATGGTTTTAGGCTATTTATTTTCAGAACCAAAGTCTGGGATGGTTTTAAGCTTTTTTTCAGCCTCTCACTGCCCTCTTCGACATAAGTTCCTGTAGTTGCTAGGGGCGTAGCCGCTAGTTTTTTATAAAGCAGTTTATTTTCCAGTATGGTTTCGAAATCGATAGGTAGATATCAGCTGTGTTAAGAACTTTCGGCCCCTCGGGTCTTGCAAAACTGGTTTTAATCGTTTTAATTTCCACGGAAAGCTATATATAATACGAGCGGCTTCGCCCCTAGCCTGTAGGGGCTTTGCCCCAAGAGGTAATTAAAGAAAAAAAATAATTACCTCTGGAGATGCCCCCACAAGTTTTAAAAATTATTTTTTTTTAATTGAGGGGGGATTTTTTTCATTTTTGGGGGGTTGGGGGGTGTCCCACCCCCCAAGAAAATAGCCTAAAACCACCACAGGACCAGTAGGTATATTCCCTGAAGAGTAGAACCCAATCGTTTCAGTGGTTACCGAGATCTTGAGGGACGGACAGACAGACGGACAGACAGACAGACAGACAGACAGACGGACAGACGTCATTCTACTTTGTATTATAGATGATGCTATAAATAACTACTTTGAAATTGAATCTAAACTTATATAAAATTATATAATATAAGCTTCATGCAAAAATGATCTCATATAGAATTTTTAATCGAACTTTTAGAAAGGCAAAATAGTTTTTCTGTGAAATACTGTTGCCAACAAATGTGTTACTTAGCCTCTAGAGAAGGATACCAGAAAAATAGCCTGAACCCAACCCAAAAAATGTATAAATCTTCCCTGAAAAGTACAACCATATGGTTCAGAAGTTTTCGAGATATTTAGCTTCCGACAAATAAAACCTTACTACTTTATATTACAAGACAAGATTTTACCTTTTTATTGAACTTTTTCAAAAAGAATAACTTTAATGTAATATTTTACTAAATATTGTCACAGGAATAACCTCTGATGATGGTTATAACCATCCACTGCTGACTGTTGTCGGAACAGAACTAAGCAGATTTCTTTCCGTTTACTCGCGTTTTAACATCCACTTTTTTCATTCAGCCACTTACACCTTTTTCCCCCTCCAATTTCCGCTTGCTATGCCGCGGTGTTTTTATAATAAAACCAAAAATATTTGCCAGAAATTGAGGGGACATGGGGCTATTGCTTACCATAGTCCCCAAACTTTTATGATAACGTTTTCTTATTCGTTAGCTTAACAGCTTTGGGTACTTTTGTTGAGGTTTACTTGGTTGGTTCATTAAAATAAGTGTTGAAGCGTTTCACTCACCAATTTTAATATACAAAAGGGGTAATTTTATGTGTATAATCATTGGAGATGTACATATCAATTTATCGGTAACTGTCCTATCCCATTAGATCCCTGACAGCTGCCTATATTTTTTAATATCCAAAAATTGGCGAATTAATTTATTATTGAGTAGAATGTATGAACACCATTGCCTCTGGGAGTTTGATGGGGGGGGGGGGGAGGTATTTCCCCTTCTCTAAAAATTGAATGGCAGAAATTAAGGCAATCGTTCAGTCACAGTGGAAAAATGGTTGTAGAATATACAAGGATATTATGACAGAAGAAAAAAATATCGTAAATTTAGGTTGCTATTTCTCCTGTCAGTTATTGGTCAGTTTGTTCATCCAGTAGGAGGAAAGGAAAGAGTAAAAGGGGTGGATGTAGGGTATTATTATTTTAGCCAGCTGTAATTTTCACTAATGATATATCTATTTTTAAATCTATTAATATATGTTTCAACTTATTGTAAACTAATAAATTGACATTTCTTGATAAAAATTTGGGTTTGGCAGCTGCTTGATCACTTGTCCAAAACTGCGGATAACCGACTTTAACTGATATTTGTAGCTGAATTAAATTTAGGGGAAGTTGCTGCAGCTGAGACATGTTTAGATTCGTCCTTGGATTGTCCCTAATCTTCTTTAAGATAGAAAATAGGTTGAAAAGTCACAAATATAAAAAATAGACGTGATTTGTGAAAAGCAATACAAATAAAATGAGATACAGACACACAATAATTGGATTATAGCTTTGCTTAATAGATTTATTATTACTTAGATGTAACACCAGATGATTGTATACTCTAATAAAGTGAAACTTGTAGCTAGGCGAATATAACGATCACCTATCAACCCCAAATACACCATCACCTCATCTCCTACTGGATGAACGAACTGACCAATAAATGATGTCCATGTTAGTAACCAAAATTAAAGACAATGTTCCCCAATCATAATATCCAAATATATTCTATAACCATTTATATTTTTTTCTGTAGTATTCGACTAAAAAAATCTACTGTGTTTATAGAAAAAAAAACGCGGGAATACCAGAATATTGAAAATTTGTTGTCAACCTGAAAGGATTTATCCATGAACAATCACATCAATATAAATGTCATGTTGATGAATCATATAATGTTTGTGTTGAAATAAATTTCAAGAAACTGGGTTAAAAACAGTGATCTAATGGGATAAGACAATGGACGATGTGCATTCCAATGATGATACACAAAATTTTCCTTTCTTTAGATAACAATTACTCTTTGACTCTTTTGGAATTTTATCCTAATGAACCAATAAATTAAAATTTAATAAAATTCCCCAAAGTTGTTGAGCCAACGAACAAGAAAACCCTTAAGATATTAGAAATTGCCAATTGTTGGGATTTATATTGTCATGAAAGATTTTTATTCGTCCTTGGGGGGGGGGGGGGGGGGTTGGACTAGGAATAATTTTTGATAATAAAATAATAATTATATAAAATGTTTTAGTTGAGTCATAAAGAAATCTATAACTGTATATTTACATATAATTTTTTTAATAATGTATTATTAATTGTATTATGTGTGGGTTTTTCCAAACTTAAGTAGAACAAGAATGCTTCAGGTATTTATAGCGCATCTACTTCATTAAAAGTGGTTCATAAAACCCGCCGAATATTGAAATTTCTTTGTTATTTTGCATAATAGTTAATCATCACATCGTATTTTAGGCAGCTTTCTGCAGATACTAAAATAAAAAGTATAAGATTAAACAAGTTTTGTTAGCCCCGAAGGCCCTTGGTATTAATTTTATGATTTTTAATGAAACATTTTTGTGGAAAATTGTCTGTGATACGATGCTATACATGATATTTCGACATGGCTGATAACCGGTTCAAATCCAGCGGAAATTAATCGGTTTCAATGCGATACTGGAAAGTTCATTAAGTCTACATACAAAGAGTAGGTGCACTTTCAAATACCAATTACTTAATGGTTAACTTTTTGAAAAGGAAAAATGGATTATTCAGTTAATTTGTCATTTTATGATTAATTATGCTTCAGTATGGCTGATAACCGGTTCTAATCCAGCGGATATTAATCGGTTTGGAAGCCATACTGGAAAATGAATCACCAACTTCTGTGAGTGGAAATTCAGAATTATTGACATAATAATTTTGGCCTACTTAATGTCATAATTTTAATGGATTTTTCTTATAGTTTAGCTACTCTGTAACTATATGTATGTCTGTATGTCTATCCACATTTCTAATTATCACTATGACATTCAAAAGTAGATAATCACACAATAATAGAGGCATTGCAGTTTTTTTGTTTGAAATTAGCGTGCTATTATATGTTGGAAAAGGTTATCATTTTTATTTAAACATAGCTCGTTTGAATATAGCAAAAAATTAGGTATTTATGTAAATGGTTATCTTCGTATTGCTATGCCAACGTCCAAGTTTTTTTTTATTTTGATAGAAGTAAATTAAGTGTTTTAATTTTGTAAATGTTTTAGGGGGGTAATCTAATGTATTTCTCAAATTTAGAGTGGGGTAAAACAAGGGCCTTCAAAGTTTGAGGGTGATAAACACCCCTTTACCCTTACCCTTGGACGCCTATTTATTTACCTTGTTACAAAAATTTTCATAATTTTCTCAAGTGTTTTTAAAGAAAGTTAGTTATCATTTTAATGTTTTTAAAAATAGTTTATATAAATATCAAAAATGTTTCTAACCCTAATATTAGAGTAATTTGAAGTACATACTTTTATAACTTTATTAGCGTTTACTCTACCCTTGAGGCCTCTAGATGCTATTTAGGGAGGGGAGGAGGTAGTGTAGAGTAAGGGAAGGGACAATGGGCAATTAATTCAATTTAAGAGTTTTCACTGAAAAGGAATGAAAACTAGATTTATCCAAAAAAATTAACCAAAATTGTAAGGGGATCATGGTAATATAATTGAGAACAAAATTAGTTCTAAGAAAAAAATCATTTACTTGAAAATTAAATTACCAGCACATCACAATGTAGTAAATATTCTGTAATTAATCACTAGAAAAATCACCCTTAGAACTTTGTCAACCATTCTCATATATTTTTAACTGATACCTAAATTCAAGGGGTTCTAAGATTGTTTAATACATAAATATCACAGTAGAGTTTCTATACATGAAATGACATTTTCTTGGAAAAAATATTTTTTAAAACCAGTCATCTAAGGACAAATTTTTCTGTCTGCTAGATTCAAAACTAACTCAGCTAGTTAGCGGGGCATAGATGCGCTAGTACCCAAAGTCAGTCATAAACTGCTGAATTCTTGCACATTCCCTTTAAGCCAGTACCCAAAGTCTGAGACTCTTAAAAATTGAAAATTCGATCCATTGTCCCCTCCCTTACTTCCTGGCTATTTGAAGCTTTACTGGAGAGAAGAACCGAGAAGCTACGCATATATAAGCATACAAACATCCTGTTAGTTTTATAGACGGATGTATAATTTACAAAGAAAAAAAACATTAATTGTTAGAAAAAAAACTGCGTCTCAAATATATTGTCTATAAATACGGAACTCTCATTAACAAGAGACTAATGTTTTATTAATTATATTTAGACACAATAATGAACTTATAATACAATTAGCCCTTTATCCTTACACTAGCGGCTACGCCCCAAGAAGCCTCTAGAGGGGAAAAGTCGACTTCATCCAATTTTAAATTTGAGTTTAAAAAGAGAAAAAAAAATATTTTTGAGGGGAGGCAGATGAGGCCATCCTCCCCAACAATAGTTTAAAACTTTCCCGGGACCTATAAGAAGCTTCACTGTAAAGGATAACAATATCGGTTCAGATCCTTCGGTACAGACACACAGACAAACATCCTGTTACTTTAGTTTAAGGATTAAAGTAACAGGATCTGTGTCCTTCTGCGTGTGCCAAAGTATCCTTTACAGTGTAGCTTTTCAATAGTCCTTGAAATGTTTGTATCTTTTTTTGAGGGGATTATAGACAACCTCCCGAAAGAAATCGCTTCAAAACTCCCCCCCCCCCCAAAAAAAAAAACCGCTTCTTTTTAAAACGAAAATAAAAAAGATTCAACCTACCTCAAGTGCCGGAAAAAGCCTCTGCGGCGTAAACTCTAATAGATTAAAAACTAATTATAAATCAGCATTAACAATAAAAACAAGGATAATCATATTAATATTAGCGAAGCTTTTGTGTACTTTTTACATGTCAAAGTGGTCTTAGCTGATACTTAATATCCGTCCGTCTGTCTGTCCGTACGTCCGTCCCTTTAGATCTCGGTAACCACTAAACCGATAGGATTCTACTCTTCAGGGTATATACCTTGCTTCACTACCCGGTTCCCGGAACAGTCGCGTCCTTCTGTCACACTACTATGGCCAAGGCGCTGCGCTCTCACCTCCTCTCCCGGTCCAAGCTCGATTCAGCGAAACACTAATATCTGTCTGATTAGAAATATCATCCAATGAAATGACTATTTACATTCAAAAACCAAATCACTAGATAATAGATTACTAAGCAGTAGATATATAATTTGTCTTAAAACCCTATTCCGAAAATAATGTGTTGTTAACGGTTTCAGGAATGTATATCAACGATCATACGTCTATTGGAAATCAAACTTTTAAGTTATTGATGCCCTATATAAAATTTTAATTAAATATTTTAGACCAAGATCTATAGATTAAGTTATCACCGACTTACACGATATATGGTGCGGTCTCACAAACCAACCTGCAGCCACGGATAAGGTAGCCGGCTTACGGTGTTATCTTAAAGTCTTGGCGTCAAATACACAAAAATATACCAAATTCCCTAATATTTTATACTAAGGTTCGTCGAAAAAGCCAGATCTGAGCTAACAGTCCAGCTAACCAGCCGTGAGATAACGTAAAGTCGTCTCTGGTGTTATGTCAGAAACTTAATACAAATTATTGAGAAATAAAATTCCGTCCAACCTCAGAGTAAGATCCCCGCTAGGGTTCACTAACCAACCTTTAGACAACTATATGTTAGCCTTTGGTGTTATCTTATGGTATAGGAATTTTATACTGCTAAAGAAATAAAATCTGTCAGAGTCTCAGAAACCATCAGGCGATTCCGGAATATGGAATCTATTGTGGTATCTTAAGGTCCGAGCAAATATTATTCTTTTTACTTAATCTTAATAACTACCTATTAATATTAGCCCATAGGGGCTTAAACCCTATTATTCCCCCCTTATACCTAAAGTATAAACAAAGTTTTGTAATATCTCAGATCTTTATTTTTAAGGAATTTTAAATAATTTTATTTAACAAAATCTATTTTATTTTAGGTATGTTATGGCCAAAGATCTCAGAGAGAAGTTTTACTCAAGTTAAGTTCTAGTCAAAGATTTAACCCGACCTATCCCTTAAGAAATTCGACTGGTGATTTGTCTTGCTATATCACAACTGACTGTATAGCCCAAATGGGCCACCTTTTATAGGCCTTACTTCCCAGCTAACTGGGCAGAGCCTAGAGAATATCACCAAAATGTTTCTCTTTTAACTTCTCTTTGGCAGAGCCTAGAGAGTATCACCAAAATGCTTCTCTTTTAACTTCTCTTTGAGACATTTGAAAAATCATTGAGTGTTTATACAAAGTGATAAGATAACAAATTAAAGATTGTAAAGTGATCACATTGTATTTTTGCACATGTTAATCATAAAAATATGGAATCAGTGATTTCAACGAGTCCTATGCTTGAGAGATTTAAGCCAATAACTGTTCTCGTGGTCTTAAAGAACTATTAAATTTATATAATATCACAAGCAAAAACTCTCTGAAACCAGAAAATCCACACCATTGTTATTGTTATACTAGAAAATATTTGACTATTGATTTTACTATTTTCGTGGTTTTGTATGAATTACCATAAAAAGGATTAAGTTTTGATTCAACGAGTAAATGCATAAGGGAGAGATCTTTAAAGGGAAGTGTTATTTTGCACATATGTGGGTAAAATTATGACATGGGGGAAGGCTTATATTTTCATGTGTTAACTCGTGGAAAACTCTTATGGTGCCTTTCAGCTTATTGAATTCGTACTTTACCAGATGTTTTTATAAATCTTTATTTTTGAAAGAATTATTTTGTTTTAAATATAATTTCATCATAAATAAGGAGGCAAGTTAATAAGCATATTCTATTGGTGGAAAAGTTATAGGCACATAATTATTAATCATTTTAAACATAACTAGATTTATCTGGATTATCTATTTATTTGATGTTTCTTTGAAAAATAATATAGAAGTTAAATTAGGATCTACTTTTCTCCCTTGCAAGGCTACTCTACAATTCTCTGTATGTTGTAAAATGACTAAGAGGGTGAAATGTTGATCCATGCTCCCCCCCCAAAAAGAGAAGTCCTGCTTTGCCGTTTTCATGAGGTTAAGATGAAAAATGGTCGCTTTGACTTAATTTTTTGAGGGTATATAAATTTGAGATATTTTTTATAAATGCTTTTAAAAATTTTTTTGTTATTTTTTCACAGACGAACGTAATATTATTTTACGATAAATATATATATTGGTTTTTCTTATAGTTTACTTTGTTTTCTTATAGAATACATTATTTTAACGAGGGCCCATAGAACTTATACCAAAACTTACGTAAGGTCGTATTTGTAGGAGAAAGCGACGAATGCCGCGTTACAATTTTGACTACGCCATTTTTGATGATTTTATATTTTAGTCTTAATATGGTGGCTGCAAGCTGAAAATTTTGTAATTTTAATTTTTGGAGAAATAGTGCTAAATAATGCTTTTAGAGCTTAAAAATTAGTGATAAATGAAAGAAAAAATATCTTTATAAGTAGGCTTTTAATCCTTGAGTGAAAAATTCAATTTCTCCTTAAAGTTTTAGTTATTTAAGTTCTATTTTAGCCTTCGTGAAAAATATTATCACATATTTAAGTTACCTTACTTTATTTTTAGATTTATTATTGTTTTTGTTACTGTCCGACCTGATGTTAAACGAAGCTGCTATGGCGAGGGTGTACGAGGTTTTGGCCGAGTACAACCTCACATTGCAGCAGTTTAATGCACTGAACATATACGCCAGCGGTAAGCTGGTGGATATGTTGAGTGCAGGGTCGATGTCGAAGGAGGAGACGATAGCACAGCTTAAGGTAATTCATTTTATCATAACTAATTTGTCATACATTATTACAGTATATTACATTATTGATATCTTTTTATTTTTCAAAACTAAAATTGGCTGAATTTTGTGAGATTTTTTGCCTAGTTTTGCAAAATAAAATGATAGTTAAATTACAAGTATTTACATATTATTCGGTCATTGGATCACTGTTAAAAATTCATTTTCTTTGGGTTTTTAATCCTATGTAACGCTTTTTGGATATATAATATTTAGTCTTCCTTTTAATTGTCACTGAATAAATGTTTTATTGACTAAATTTTATACGTATTTTTAAAAGTTATCTATTATTTTTCCATATAATTGCAATCATTCCTGAGTTATATCCTGAAATATAATTATTTCTTCTATGATTGAATTTATGGCTAATCAAATAATTTTAGTTTTTTAACTTTTATGATTAAGACTTTAAGAAAATATGACTTTATTTTATTTTTCAGTTGTTGCTTCACCAGTTGGCCCAATCGGGCGTCAGCTGGGTCAGCTCGGGTGACCCTGACCGCGGTCCTGTTATTGCTGCCATTTTGGGCCTCTGCAGTGTATTACTGTCAGCATTCTTATTTAAATGTGGTGAGTATAAATTATTTTTAATGACTCGTTACAATAATCTTTTCATATTATTATTTTATCAATATGTAACAAATAATAACCAATTGAGAAAGTGCATTAATATTTTAACCTCTTTTTTATTTATGCATTTTTTCCGCTGGTTTTACAGTATTTTAAGAGGTTACGTAACCAATAACAGTTTTATCACCAACCTTTTTTGATAAGAGCAGCTATTTATTAGATTTTTGATATAACGTTATGGGCTAGGCAACCTTTTTTAATTATATTATACTTGATTAAAAATCTTAAAACTAAGTTATAGAGTAGTTTTGGTCTTCTAATTTTTTAATTTTTTACAACATAGCATTAGCGTGGCTTATTTTTCAGTTTTTGTTTTTAAATTTGCTGTGGACTTTTTACTCTACACAAGATTTTTATGTTAGGACGTGTTTTATTTATCATATTATAAAGAGTTTTTTATTTCTGCTCGTGTTAAATCTGAATTAAAATAGTAAAAATTTCATTAGTTTTACTCGTGACATAAATTAGTTAGTATTAATAAGTGTTTAAGGACATAAAGGATAATAATTTACGATAGTCTAAGTTTTTTAGTATAGTTTTATGTTGCCTTAGGTGTTGTCTTCATAGTTGTCCAATGTCTGGTAGTCCATAGGGTAGGATAATTGATTATTTGCTGAGATCAGATTCTAGGAACTTATTTTTCTTCTTCTTGGATGATTTTTTCTGCTTGTTGTTGAATTTGTTTTCAGTATATGGTGGTCGGTTTAGATGAGTTATATTTCCTAGCTTCATAAGTTTTCTTAGCCTTTGGATGTTTCCTTTGGATCCAGGTAGGAAACTCAGTGGTGTTGTTGTGTCACTTATTTTTGAGACCCATTCCATTAAGAATCGATCATCTTTTTTAACTTCTTCTGCTAAGTATTTCCATATTTCAGTTGTATTCTTCTTTGTCTTTTTTCGCAGAACATGAATTACTTCACTCATCTTTCTGCAATCTTTATAATTTCCTGTGAAGTTCTGTGTGACGAGATTTCCTTTGCTGTTATAATCCAGGTAAGGTAGGTCGGTCATACTTAAATGTTCAAGCAGTTCTTCATATCTTCTCTTGAACAACTTTTCCGCAACAGTGCAATTTCTGTTCTTCATTTGTCGATGGGGTGGTATGTTGTTTACTGATGTAGTATTATCTGCTTGATTGTTTGATTGTTTGTCACAGGGTTCTTTAAGTAGCTGTGGTTGTAGTAACAGTAATTTTGCAGTGTCACGTCCAAGTAGTTTGTCTGCTATGATTCTTCGAAAAAATCCCAAGTCTTGTAGATTGAAATCCAGAGGATAGTTTCTTAGCACTGCCACTGCCGTGCGGCACACAAACAGTCCACAGTCTGTTAAGTTGGGTTGTTGTGGGGTATCTGTCACTATTTTAGTGGTGACAGGGCTTGTTAAGATTTTTTCGAAGATCAGAAAATCATGTAGTTTTCTGAGAAGGTTAGTTATGTAGACTCGGTGTTCTGTTATATCCCATTGTAGTAGAGAATCATAATACTCAATCATGTCGCACGACTTGTGAACAATTACAAAAGCCCAGTGGTTTCCTCTTATGTGTAGGGGTATAATAAAAACTTCTTTACTCAGTAAATATCTGGCTTTATCTTGGAGCATCTGGGTTAATACTTCTTTTTCGTATTTATGTAACATATCCCCAAAATAGGTATCAAAAATGGATAGCCCTTCTATATATCCTAGCTCCTCCATTAAGTATGCATATATAATTTCTCCTGAAATCCATTTGTTGGGATACAGGGTGATCATATCTGAAGGTGTAAGCGGAAGTTCATGTCTAGGTGTAATTATAGTTTGGTTTTTGTCGATTAAGTCTCTCCACTCTGGTGGTGTAAAATCAGTATCAATTGGCATTAGAACTAGGTTATTCATTGCATCCGCCAAGACATTTTGGTATTTTCCAATGTTAAAAGGACCATCCGCTACTATTAGTTGGTTTGTTAAAACATCTAGTGATGACAAGTCTGACATGGTGATGGTTTCAGCTGTTTATTCCAACCCACTTATACGCTCACGAAAATGGGCGGGGCAGGCAGCGCTCTCGGCCAACGAGTAGCTAAGCACAAGAGTGACAGGTATGGCTCGAGAGTCTTCGTTTTAGGAAGAAAGAGAGTTTACTTACTGGTCTTATACGAGCAATAGAACCCAAGAGGGGCAGGTATAAGTAGTTTCAACTCTGTAGCTGGCAGCTGTCCTAAGGTGTCAGTTTATCTAGACTAGTTTACACACTAGTTCTGCTGGTTCTTGATCTAAAAATTGGTTCATATTATTATTGATGTAAAAAGGTGGGTATATTTTGATTTCTATTTTGATGTCCTTAAAAGTCAAAGAAAATTACTTTAAATGTCGTCTTGGATTGTCATTGCTGAGAATTAGTTATTAATAAAAATTATTACATTGTTTTTTAAGGTTTGGTAGCAGAGTCTTTGTCAACAAATAGTCTTTTTGTCCAATAAGGTGGTAGAAAAATGAATTCCGTATTTTTAGGTTAGAGGATAGGATATTTTATTAATTTTTATTGCCTAAATGAATTAACTTCCAGATATTCCTTGACAAGCCAGTCTTCTTTCTTAAAAATCTTTTTAGGATCCTAGGTCATTTTCACCGTTCTCAAGTCACTAGACTCAGTAAAGTAATATGATGTCTATTTGTTCGTTTGTCATTTGTAGGTCTGAGGATCAGGGTATTATGGTTTATCATTCTAGGAAGTTTGGTCTGTTGATCTTTGTATGGGGACCAGTTCGTATTCTGAGCTTCTGATATCCTGAGGTTTACAACAACAACATTTTGCTAGATTTTTCATATCCGTTTTATTGCATGGAAACCATCTAAATTCTCCTTGATTGCTGATGAAATAGTTGCTGAAACAGGTCAGGGTAACAATTAGGACGTTGAAGCCCCCGAAACTGAGCCATACAAATATTGACCACCAATGGTGCATTAAGAAATCATACATAACACCCAGGATATCGTTTGCGGATCCAGTTTTTCCGAAATATTTCGCTACAATATCTGGAGTCATGATGAACTCTGCGATAGGTGTTCCTTTGTGTAGGTAGATCTCACAGCTGGCGCTACAGGCATAAACCAGGTCTTCTATTAAGTCCACGTGAGGGTCAGCTGAGAATGAATAGGTATAGTTACAGGCCTTTTCCACATCTTTAATGCAGCTGTAGTCTGATGCTCTCGTATGTTGGCTTAAGCAATAAACAGAGTTATGGTGGACGAGGGTTTTGTCACAGAGGAGTTCTGGGGGAAAGGTAGACGAGTAGATCGTTCTTTCCCTCAGGCTCCACTGTGGCACTCCCCCGAACCACATCGCTTTGTATTTGTATCCATAATGCTTATCCGTATTAAAGGCCCAAAGATAGTCATTATGGTACAACATGCTAGCTATTGGTTTTTCTGTTGCCACTAGGTCCACACATTCCCTCAATAAGGAGGGATCGATCACCATTGTTCCATCTCCTAGTGGTATGATGTTGATAAGGTAGTTAGATAGTAGGTCTAGTTCAGCCATTATTCTTTCGTAAATTCTTTTCTGTAGTACTGATTTTGATCCTCTCAGGACGTCATAAATATCTTGCATTTTGTCTTTTAGTTCGAATGGTTGAAGTTTTAGCGTGTGTCTAAAATTTATCTTTGAAAAGAGGGGTGTAAATCCACTGTTTGGCAGTGAATCTATTATATCATGTGTTTTTTCATTATCAGTTGTTATTTTATTTAAAAGTTCCTCTAGTATATTGTTTTTATGTTCTAGTCTTATTAGTCTATCTTTTGTCTCAGTATCTTGTGTAACTAGATTTTTTAATGTTTTTATCTCGTTCAGATTTGTTGCTATTTGTCCTGATACTGCTTCGTATGTTCTCAATCCCGAAAAATCAAGCTCATCTTGATTATCTTCATCTTTTGATGAATCGCTGCTGTCTTCCTCTTGTTCTTCATTAGGATTTTCAGTTGAGGAATTCGGCGGATTATTGTCTCCAGTGGGAGGATTGGGTGTACCTGGAGGTTTAGATGAGTCTGACGGTACTGTCACTGGTCCTGCTGGATCACTTTTAGGTAGAGCTGGTGTTTCTGGAGTACCGGAGTTTTGTTCTGGGGCATTGTCTTCTGTTTTTGGTGTATTGTCAGATAGAAGCGGAAGGTTGCTATTGTCTAATACTTGTCTCTTTTTTAGTATCCTATTTTCTTTCATTAGTTTTATGTTATGTCTATTGGTTTTTGTGTATAGAGTTCTTAAAAATCGATTTTTTAATAATTTTGATGCTAGTGTTTTGTTAAGTGTTTTTATGTTAGATTCTAACTCTATTTTTTGAGCAATTAATGTTAATTCCCTATTTTCTGCTTTAGCCTTTTCATTTTCCAAGTTTTGAACAGTTTCTATCCCTTTATTTATGTTTAAAGTCGCAGATTGAAGCTGGTTCTGTAACTTGAAAATTTTATCTTCTAATTCTTTTTTCATTGTTCTTATATTACTGCCATATTGTTTTTGTGCATTATCCTGTTCTAATTCTAGATCCCTTTTTGCTTTATTGCATTCTGCTAATTTTCCCTCTAAAAGTGCCCTTTTTAATTCTATTTCTCTTATTTCCTTATTTAACCATTCCACTTTATCATCTTTAAATCTATCTTTGGTGTGGATGGCGGCATCTAATTGGTTTTGTAGAGAGGATTTTTCGTTTATGGCTTTTTCTTTAGCTAATTCCAGTTTATTAATCAGCTTTTTAAGATTTAGAATATCATTATTTAGTTCTTTTTCATTATTTTCGAGAGTGATTATCCTTTTTTCCCTGCTATCTAATTTTGCTTCTATAAGCTCTTTCTCTTCTTTTATTTGGGTGTTGGCAATTGTTAATGATGTTACTTTACTTTTTAAGTCATTCAAGCTTAATTCTGTAGCCAGTTTGTCTGCGGACAATTGTAAATATTTATTATTTAATTCAGTCCATTTTTCTTCAGCAGTTTTATGTTTAATTTGTTCTGCTGACACCCTACTTTCTAATGTTAATTTTTCCTCATGTAGGCTTTGATATCGAGTGCCTAATTGATTATATAATTCACTTAATTCCTGGAATTGGTTGGTTAATGTAGCTAATTTATCCACACATTCTTTTTGTAGATTTTCTAGCCTAATCCTTTCTTGTTTTTCGTTTTCTATGGATCCTTCTATATTTATAATACTTAATTTTAATTCTTTTATTTCTTTAATTTTATTTTCTAATTCATTCGATAATGATAGGACTTGTTGCCTCAAGTCCAGTATTGTTTTTGGTAAATCTACGTGGCTAGGATCATCACAAAGAGTGAGATCTACCTCCATTATTTCACTCGTGAGTCTGTCAATATGTACACACCGTAAGGTTTGATGGTTATTTTCTCCACTTTCTTCCTTTTTAGGTGGGTTGTTAACAGGATCGGGATTTTCTTCATAGTTTCCGGATTCCTCTGGATTAGGTATATTTTCAGGAGCTAGGGGATCTACCCCTTTTTCTTCTGGCAGAAAGAAGTCAATGTCAGGTTTCACCAGAATATTTTCAGAGTCATCTGGGTTTTCTGGTTTGCCTGTTATTGGTGGTGGTTGATTTTCTTCTTGTTTTTCTACCTTTGGTATATTGATTGGTGGAGGAGGTGTTTTTGTTTCATGTGTTTCTAGCTTGACGTCTAAATTTGATGGTATTGGAGTATCCTCTGTATTAGGAGGAGGAGTGAAATTATCGGAGGTTGGGCTTGATTTTTCCAATTTTGACATAGGTGTTAAATTTTCCGATTGTGGTGAGGGAGATACATCTCCAGGATTTTGGGTAGGTAGTAAATTTTCAGGCGTTGGGGTAGGTGGAGTATTTTTAGGAGTTTGTGCTAAGGGTGTTTGAGTATCAGGTGTTTGAGTAGGTGGTGTTTGGGTAGGAGGTGTATTTGGAGGGGTTTGACTAGGAGATGTTGGTGTTGGTGGTGTCTGTGTCGGTGGTGTATTGATAGGTGCTTGGGTAGGTGGTGTTAGTGTGGGTGGTGTTTGTGGTGGTGTTTGTGGTGGTGTTTGGAGTGGTGTTTGTGTGGGTGGTGTTTGTGTAACTGTTTGTGTGGGTGGTGTTTGAGGTGGTGTTTGTGTGGGTGGTGTTTGTGTAGCTGTTTGTGTGGGTGGTGTTTGAGGTGGTGTTTGTGTGGGTGGTGTTTGTGTAGCTGTTTGTGTGGGTGGTGTTTGAGGTGGTGTTTGTGTGGGTGGTGTTTGTGTAGCTGTTTGTGTGGGTGGTGTTTGAGGTGGTGTTTGTGTGGGTGGTGTTTGTGTAGCTGTTTGTGTGGGTGGTGTTTGAGGTGGTGTTTGTGTGGGTGGTGTTTGTGTTGGTGTTTGAGGTGGTGTTTGTGTTGGTGTTATTTTGGAAGCTGTTGTATCAGGAATAGGATTTGTAACATGTATAGGATCAGATACAGGGGTGTTAGGAGTGTTGGGATTTACATTAGAAACAGTAGTTTCAGTAGTAGGATTTGTGACAGGAGTAGGATTAGTATGATCTCTATCATTGTCCAGTGTCGGATTTCTTTCTTGATCTTCGTTGTCGTTTTCATTGTCTGAGGAGTCTTCGTCAAATTCGGAATCAACGTTTGAGTCCATGTCAATGTCTGGGTCTAGGTTAGGTTGATAAGTGGGATCATCCAGTTCATTGTCATAGTCAGAATATTCGAATTCTTCCTCACCTTCTGATATATTTGAATCTGACTCGTCCTCTAGATTGTCTATGCCCATTAATCCATCATTATTATCATTATCATCGTCTGAAGTAGAGGGATTAACGGTATTTCCACTAGGTAATCGGAGGTTACTGCCATCCATGAAATTTGCTAACCCTATAGAGGATTGATCAATGTATCTGTCATAAGTACTGTCTGGCATACCTTCCATTCCCAGTAGTCTCGCTATCCCTTGTCTTACCTTTTTGTTTAAGACTTTGTTTCTATATTTTTTCAATTCTAGTTTTCCTACTTTCCCTATTCTAAATAATTGTTCTCGTTTTAACTTCTTTATTCCCATATATACGGATATACTTAATTTTAATTGCTCTGTCCTTGGTCTGTCGTTATAAAGAGTAGGCGGATTTTCTAATCCATTGTCAAATATTGTTTCCATGATTTGTCTCATTTTATATACTGGATAAGCCTGTCGGTCCCTTTTATCGGGTATATTGCTTGGTGGAGGATCTGAATGAGGCCTTTTTGGAGCCTGGCGCTTTTTTCTAGTAGGGCTATCAGTGGATGTACTTTTACTGTTTTTTATCATATCGTGCAATTCAATTATTAGGTCTTCAACATTTGAGATTTGACAAGTTATTGTGCCATTTTTGATTCTGCTTAAACTTTCCTTCAAATTTAAAAGCCCAACTCCTATGTGGTTAATTTTATCATTAAGGATTAATCCCCTTGCCATAAATCTAATTGCATGCCACAATCCATATTCTAAGTGTTCCCTAAAAATAGTTCTGAACTCTTTTTCTCCTAGTATTTGAATTTTGAATTTTACTACATCTTGATAATAGGAGGGGTATTTTTCCACGGGAAGATAATGGGACTCACCTAGAAAACTAAGTTGTTCCCTCTGTAAAACACCACTACTTTCACCCATTAGGAGGATTAGGATAAGCAAAATCATGGCCTAAAAATAAAGATTAAAGTTTTATCATCCATTGTAAGCCCTATCTTTTTTAGTAATACATTTTTATTTCTTCATAGTAATAACTCAGTTTCTTATAAGTTTTGCTATATGGAGAGAAATCAGGATCTTTTAGGTTATGTAGATAATTAATCCAAAGTTCATTATATTCTGGCCTTATATGTAGGCCGTTATCTCTTTCCATGTCCATGATGTGGTATAATATTATTTTTTGTGCGCTTTTATGTGTACCTAGTTTCTTGAATGAGAACTGGAATTTTTTCTTGCTTAAGTTTTTTAATATAGTCATATCATTTCCAAAGATTTTGTATATTCCCACATTCAACAAGATGAAGTTCATCCAATGTCGCAAAGGAATTACTTTTACCATTGGTATATTTCTGGTAACAAAGTGTTCTTTCAATTGTATTTGTAGATCTGTTATTGTATCATGGATGAATTTCATATCCTGAACATGGTGTTGTGTATTGTTGCAACACTTAAATACAAAACGTGGAGATGTGGGCAAAATCACCACTCTTTCTTTAAGTTCCTCCCAACTTAAGCCTTTTCCTTTAAGTCCTGCTAGCATGAATCTTATTAAACTGATCATATTGCTTAGATAAGATTCCATTTTTTGATTATCAAAACATAGCCTACTTTCCGGATTGTGGTGATTCTGCCTACATCTATTTAGAAAAAGTGAATTCCCTGTTAAATTCAATAATATTATAGTATTTTCGTCTAGTTCGTTTCTGAGGTTGTTGAAAAAATTTCTCTTAATTTCTCTTTTCCTGGGGGGCAGGTCTTCGGCAAATAGCAGTTGCACATTTGTTAAAAATATATAGCGATACCCAAGCTTTTCAAGTTCGGACTGAACTCTTTTGAAGTAGCTTCCTCCAATGCATAGTATCTTTCTTCTTGATAACTCTTTATCCATCTTTTATTCATCCAATTTAATTGATTGTGCTGAAATAGAAATAATTGCTTTTTAAATCTCTTAGCTAATAGATTTATGAGTATCAGTCCGATCTTTAAAAGTTTGATTTTAATTTGTTTTTTAAAGTTTTCTAACTGTTTTTTATTTTTTCAGTTCTAAACCGCGAGGATGTCGTCAAGCTTTCCCGGCGATTGTCTGCTAGTTTTGGGCGTCGCTTTTCCCTGCGGGCGCAGGTCCGTGAGGCACCTGCCGTCCTCCCCCTTCAAGATTTGGAGAGGGGACCTTCAGATGACCCTGTACCTTTGTCACCCCCGGAGTTAGCTGTTGCTTCTGTTGGTGGGGATGGAGAGAATGCTCCTCCCAACACCTCTTATTGTTCTATTATGTGGTGAGTATTTTTAAGTATTGAACTTATTTTAATATTAAGCTTTAAGTAGTATTTATTCAAAACCTCAAAAATTGTGTCTAAGTTTTTGTTTTTTGGTTATAAACTTTCTTATGGTTTTTTGGTTAATTGTATGAGTCCTTTTTTAGGTAGTTAAATCCTTTATTTTTATGTCCTTTTAATTCTTTAATTATTTTCAGATTTGACTTTTTTCTTGTTCCACCCTTGATTTGGTGTGATCTGCTATTTAGCAACTTCGAGGTAATAATATCTTATTTTAATTAGTTTTTAACAGTCAGTGTAATTAAACACTTTCTTTAGAAATAAGTTTGATCTTTAGTTAAAAGTTATGAATCCCTTATATGAGGATTTATATGTCGAGGACAGTGAGGAATATGAGGAAGATCCCCGTGATGGTCGGTTAGATTATCACGGGGATTTTCTCCATTGTTTAGATCCCAAAATAGTGGACGTAATTTGTAGGTAATATAACCTTTTAGTTTTAAACTTTAATGGATTTAATTTTCTTTTTTCAGTTTTATTTTATTTTATTTTTTTGTTATTAACTATTCTTTCTGTTTTTTAGCCGCTACCATCAGGCACGAACCGACGTGTTTACAACTACAAAACCTGGCGTGATTTCCAGCGCTTCTGGTTTGGGAGCTGTCGAGGTTGTTAGTACTCCCGCTCCGGTCGTCCGGGCGGTTGAGTCCGGGCAGTTGGCCGCATTCTGCCCAGCATATCTAGTTGTTGCTGGCGGCCTCGCCTGTGTCCTGTTTATTTTCTTGGTGAGTACTATTTTCATATTTTAAGTTTCTTTATTTGTGATCCTTTGCTTTAAGAACCATCTTTGCTCAGTTTATTCCTTTATAAAACTTTTTAGAGCTTTTTATAATATAGAAAAGACCCCTATAGATTTACCTTTTATCTATTTGTGGGGAAATAAAGTATGCATGCACAACGTTTTTATTTTACTCGAAACTATCAATACGATTATTATATATTATTTTAACAGAAAGATTTAATGTTATTTGCTTTTATGCAAATACTTTCCCCCCTAAGCAAAAGATCTTTGTCTTTCTAGGAGTTTTTGATTTTTATAGAGACATTTATTTTTTGTGTAGCTTTTTTCCATATATATTTATATTAGGGTTTGTGGTTGGGTGGGGTATAATTTTTTAGCCTTTTCGTCTTTTATCCTCTTTATATGATTATATATCATTTTTCTCTCTTTCTAGTTAGTGTTTTTATTATAGACTAATTTGGTTGCGCATAATTTCGGACAGACAGTTAGTATGTTTTTGTAGTGACTGACGGAAAGAAAGAGAGTTGTTATGATATATCTTTTGGTTCGGTTTTTAATTAATGGTTTTGAGATTTGATTTTAGCTGGTATTAGTTTAGTGTTTTGTATTTATTGTTAGTTTAATTTATTTTATTTTGGTTGTTTTATTGGGTTTTTGGTATTGTGACCAATAAGAATTTTAGGTGATGTGTTTTGTTTATTTTGGGTGGGGTGTGGGGTTGAAGTACAGGTTTGAGCTTTATTGTTTTACTTGTGTGTTAAGGAGTATAAATAGTTTTCATTTTCTCTATGTTTTATCATTGTTTGATTGATTTTTGAGTTGAAATGTCTGATCTGGTTAGAGATTACAATAAAACTGGTGAAAGATGGGAGGGTATAAGGAGTTGTGTTGACTGGTTGCGTGAAAAAATTGAAGAGGAGAAAGAACATGAACCGTACGTGGATAATATTAATCCTGAAGTTCCTAGACGTGTGGTTCCAGGCTTTTTGGCTGATTTTTCCAGGCGTGTTGATGTTTGTTTTAACCATCTTATGCTATCACGTCCAGTATGTGGAGAAAGTTATGATAAGTTTTTTACACGCTTCATGCCTGTGGTTGAGGAGTATGATAAATTGACTATAGAGTATGAGAAGAGTAAAATTAAAAAGAGATAATTGTTATTATTAATTTTGTGTTAAATAAAGTTTTTGAGCACATATTTTTTGTTTTGTTTTTATTGTTCATTTATGTTTAAGAGTATGGTGTTTTTAGGAAATTTTGTAGTTTTACAAGTTTTGGTTGCTAAGCTGTGCAAGTTTTTTCTGTGTAATACCTCTTGTTTTTAGCCCTTATGGATTTTAATTAGAAGAAAGGGCTGACGTTGGTGAGGAAAGGTGCACAGTCGGCTTCATGGTCAATGACACGTCTCTCGGTTTCATCCAGGCGGGGCCTCTCGTTCTCGTAGAGATTCTCTGGCATAGGTTCATTCTTCTTTAAATTTGTTTCTACCCAGCCGTGATGGTATAACAATTTTACTACTTCAGCACTGTCATCAATGCCACAGGATTCTTCTTGAACTCGAATGTTTAGCTTGGAGAAGAGTCTCAACATCCTAACCATGAGGGCGTCCCATCTGTCATGAAGCTCGCGGTATTCATATGGATTCATCCTAATTTGAGGAATGATTATTTATTTGTCTTATTTATTTTTAGGGGGGGGTGTGATTAATGTTTTTATTTCGCAGCATTTTATTTGTCCTACTTATTATGAGCACTTGATTTTGCGCGCATATTTTAAACTTGTTTTATTTTATCTGTTTTTTATATTTATTATTTTTATAGTGTTTTCATTTGCTTTTTAGTAAGGAAAATGTCGGAATTTAATGTAGACAAACATTTTGAGATATCTTATCAGTTGTGGGAAGATGTTCGTGATTTATTTGATCATTTTAGAAGCTTTTTAACTACGCATATTCACGACCCTCCTGAATGTATGCCCATGGAATTTGTTAGAGATTGTGCAAAGAGTTATTCTATTAAGTTAGAGGCTTTGTTCAATTGTCTCAGACTTGCTAGACCAGAATATGGTGATGTCGTTGACGATACTAGATTAAAGTTGGATCCTCTTATAGATGATGTTAGTGCTATGTATGATGATTTTAAAGACTTAATTACTTTTAGAGTAATATTAGAAAAAGTATAGTACATTGTATTATTTGTAGTCAATTATTTAGTTATGTTGTTACTTTTGGTTTTAATAAAAATTTGTAGTTCTTTTTATTTTTATTTGTTTGATTACTTAATTTATATAAAAATTTTAAAAAGTAAGGTAGTAGGATGTTTGTCTAAAATGAAGTTTGCTTTATTAATATTTTCTTTTTAGGATTTTATTTATTCAATTTATTTAGAGTTTAAAAATATTGAAGTAGTAGGATGTTTGTTTAACAAGGATTTTGATATTTTCTTATCTAGGATTATAAAAAAGAGTATTCGAAGGAAAGTTTTTTGTTCAAATGGTTTTTGAAAAAACCGGTTAATGTTTATGGTTGCTAAAATTTATATTTTTAGGGAAAAATTATTTTGAAGTTGGCCTAATTCCCGCTATTTTATTTTAGTTTTATTCTTGTCTATTGTCTCTGTTGTTATAACAAAGTTCCCCCTTTTTTGTGGGGGTGGGTATCCATTGGTTCAGGTTTGATGTACAGGTTTGAGTTGCTTTTTGCTCGTGATTGTTTATCTGATTTTGGCGTGTTTTACTAGTTTAAATTCATTGAAGGGTTGGAAAAATATTTAGTTTATTAGTGTATTCAATCATGATTGGTACTGAGTTTGATGAATTGATGGATTTCTGGCATTCCATGCGTAAAATGTGGAGATTTAGGAACGCTAAAGTTCTTGATGTTTTGCACCATCCCGAGAAATATTGTCCCCAGCCCCCTGAGGAGCACGTTTCTGACATTTTATGTCAAGCGCGTCATTTTAAGGCTGAGTTAGACATTATCTTGAACAAACTGATGTTGTCCAGACCCGAGGAAACTGATACCAAAAAGGATATTTTGAGAAAATGGGATTTATATCGTGATTTGGCCAGGTTGGATGTATCAATCCGCACCCAGCTCACTGGAGATGATTAATTTGTGGAAAGTTCTTTAAAGTTGGATACCCTATTGTAAATTTTATTATTTTGTCATGATATTTGTTGGCGGGAAATTAATCCTACCTGTAAATAATTAATTTAATGTAGTTCTAGTTTGTTGTTTATTTTGGTTGTGTAAAGATATAATGGAAATTATAATGTAGAGATTTTAGATTATGATGATTAATTTGTATTTGCAATAAAGATGCTAAAATAATTATTAATTTTTTGTATTTGTGAAAAAACTGCATTGTTGCTTCCTTGTTTTTGAAAGAATTGCAAGTTGGTTATTATTGCAAGCTGTTAGCTGCTGCTGTACTTTCATTTTCATTTTGCGTATATGATCGCGTAATTGTTAAGCTGCGACTTTGTTGATTACACGGAAAAGGTTTTGTGTAGATTTTTCTATCCGGCCCGTGTGGGCGCAATCAAAATGCTGTGATTTTGCTTTCCTTACTAGGTAGCCTAAGATTTTCCCTTTCATTAAGCTGTTGACAGCTGTTTTTTATTTGAATTATCTATTTAGGCCTATATGACCTACCTTTTTTGTTATTTAAATTAAAATTAGATTATTTTCGAAATTACTGCATTTTTAATTAGGTACCTATTCTAAAAATTTTAGTTCCTTTATTTTTTGCTATTTTGCGCCTTACCTATGGAAAATATTTTTTGCATAAAACGTACTAAAAAGTTTAATTTCTTTCTTTCTTTATAGTATTTTGAGAAGATAGACATTTTGGCCTTTTGACTAATAGAGTTAGAGTTAGAGTGAGCGAAAAGTGATATAGTCTAAAAGTCGAGTGAAAGATAGATAGAATTAACATTTTATTCGGTTTCATACATTATTTACCTTTTTATAAAGAGATTGTTGATAATGCATTTTATGCATTTTTGTTTTTTAGAGATATAATAATCTTATTTTTATGAGAAGTTTGAATATTAACACATGTTTTTCAATTTTTACATTCCTATTTATTTATACAGAGTTTTATTTTATATATAGGAGCGATGCTACTCTTGTTTATTTTAATCGTACCCGAATAAATAACAGTTTGTTACAATTTGCAATTAATATATTTGATTAAATATGACATTGATTAAATATGATTAAATATTGGTTACAATATAGGTTAAATAAGATTAAATGTTGGATAAATATTTTATCTATTGCTATACTAAGACTATATTATGCAGTTGCAGTTGTTTTTATTGGTGCCTATTCATGCTGCCGATGGGTCGTGACCTGTCGTCTCTGGAGATGGTATGTCTACGGCCGTCCCAGTGTGGTAGGTAGTGGTATTGGTCCGGTCTTCTGATGTAAAATCTAGGTCTTCTCCTTTCTGGCAGATCCCACAGGTCTCTTTCATATTGTAGGCATATGCGTTTGAAGGTTGCCATCTCATGATCCAATTGTGATGCGTGTTGATATAAGACTTGTGGTAGTCGCTGGCTGTTGGGGCTTTCACGGTACCAATAGACGAGATTCTTGACGAAAGCTCGCCATTGGCCCGTTTTATATAGCCTGTGTCCCACTTGGCTCTTCAGATCTTCGTCGGGACTGTGGTGCAAGACTATCGTATAATCACGATACATCTGTTCCAGGAAACTCATATATTCCAGCGCTATTTTGTTGGCATCATATGCTGTGAGGTTGTGGTTGATGCTGCGGGCCAGGGATACTCTTGCGTAGTGCATACGCAATTTGGGGATTGGATCACCGTACATTTTAGTTATTCTGCAATTGCGCATATTTTCACTTATTGTATTTGTTTTAATTTATTTATGTATGTATATAACTGAATTGGAATATTATGGAAGTCTCCTTTCAAAAAATGGTGCTCGTAGTCTGTTTGAAAATCTTTTGGCGAGATGAAGAAGCACTTTTAGCAATATTGGCCTTGTTGCTTTTCTGGAACTTTCTTGTAGGTAATTAAAAAAGAACACCGCGGATTGGAAGGATTTTTTCCAATGTTCTACTAGGGGGTCAGTGTAGGCTTTTGAACTAGGAGTATTGTTTTGTAGTATTTCAAGCATAAGCTCTAACTGTCTATAAATGTTAAGTAGCTCCATATATATAACATTTAATTCTAATGATAGGTTCTGTTTTATTTCAATTACTTCTCGTGACTTTAGGTTACACATTTTATTTTAGGTTTTTTATTGTCTGATTATTTTATTTTATTAATTTTATTAGTGTTTCACTAAACCAGCTAAAATTAATCTTACCTACTTTAGTAATTCTTTTTATTTTATTTCAGGTTTCTTGTCTGGCAAATATGCTTTGGCTCGCCTGTGAATTGAGGAGCCTAAAAAGGAAGATTTCGCAATTTAAAGAGGAAAACGACATTCTGCTGAAGAAGAACAAAACCGTTTGTGAGGATAAAAAACGTCTGTACAATGAATGCATGGATCTAAAGGCTGGTTGGGTTGAATATCATAGCCGTTTTCTGGTGGCTAGCGCTCAGTTGGAGCGATTTCCATCGAGCTTGCGCAACCCCACATCCAAGTCCCTTCCCGCATTGTATCCCTTGGGACCCTTGAGTCAAACCACGAGCGAGCCGGCACTTCCTCTGGATGACTTGGGTTTTGATGCTGTTTATGCTGAAATATACGAGGTTTCCAGCAGGAGGCGGGAGATTCAACGCGAGCTACCACCTGTTCCAGAGAGTTGTGAAGTTGCTACTTTTGATACTGCTGCTGGAAGGTAGGGTTTATTCATTATTTTAAAGGAGCAAAGCTACTCTATTTCCAGAGGATATCGTTCTTTAATTTAGCTACTATTAAATACTTGATAGTGAATCTACTCTAGAACTAGATATGTCGTCTGATATGCTTCTTAATATTCTATTGGCTTTATTTATTTTATTGAATTTTTTAATGTCCCGGATGGTTATAAGCCTAAAATACCTAGCCATTTTACCGGGTAATTGGTAGTCCCCTATAAGGTCCTCTTTTATTATCTTTATTTGGGTAGGGTTTACCTTTCTTGTTTCGGTTGACCATATGTTCTTTATGGTAACTAATGGTCTTCCTATATGTAGTATTACATAAACTATTAGATTGAATAGGGGCTTATTTTTTGCGTAGTAAACCTTTTTTAGGTTGTCACGCCTTAGCACGCAAAACTGGCCCACTTTATAATTATGATCATGTCTATTCTTGTTTAATCTTTTTATAATTTTTTCTTGTCTAGCATATATAAAATCTTGTGTTTCTTTGTGTAGTTTTAGAAAAGGGGTCTGGGCATTTTCAAATCTGTCTGACATTGAATTTACATCAAATAAGAAATTAGGCCTAAATAGATTATCATTCTGCACTATTCCTCCCTCAAAGCCATAGAGGGAGAGAAAGTGCAGATTATAAGGGCTTAGCTTAGTGCCAATTAGTTTAATTGTATTTACAATATGAATGACTGTACATAGGGCTGTTTTTATTTTAACTTTATCTGAATGTGCTCTAGCAATTCTTACTAAATTTTGGATAATTTTTATCCTATTCTCTATATTGCCCCTTGAGGCACTTTTATAAGCAGCACTGTCTAAAAATCTTGACCCAATATTCATTAAAAATTCTCTACTTTTACTATTTTTAATATTTACAGCATTATCGCTCCAAAAATATTTAACGTGACCATGTAATAACATATATTGGGCAATACCATTTTCAATGTCAGCATAATTTAGTTTGGGCAAGAAATGTAGTGTAATATACTGGGTACACACGTCCATAAAAACCAAAATTCCGCTTATTCCGTCTATGTCAGACAGTTTTGAAAATTCCAGAATGTCCATAGCCACAACATTATTTCTAAATTGATTATTTCTATTTATAGAGGTCATTCTTTTTAACCTTAAGTGATTAGATTTACTCTTTATACATGTATAACATAGGCTAACTATGGCTTTTACTATTTTAAATAATTTCATTTTATACTGTACATAAAAAGTGGATATTATATTCTTATATACCCTTGATTCTCCAGCATGTACCATATCCCTGTGCATAGTGGCTACTAAAAACCCATATAGTGGGTAGGGAAGGATTAATAAGTTATTCTTATACTTAAGTGTAGCTGGATTCAGGTCATTTGATAAGTTTTCTCTTATTTGTAATTGAATAAAAGTAGATCTTTCAAATATTCTCAATCTTTCAAAAGTTGCATTGGCATTTGGTAACAATATTTCACTTTCATTATCTTTAGAGGAGCTTAAAGTTGTATTAGATAGGTTTTGTTCATTATCATGGGGTTGGTTTAAAAAGTTGTTTATTACATCTTGTCTCATTTGTTCCCTTTCTTCCCTGTCAGGTTTTTTATTTAACATTTGCTCAAATTTTCCCATTTTTGAATCTTTCATGGCCTTGTTTGAGCTATGTCCCACTGTACTATGATCTTGAGTATTTAACAGCCCTTCAGAAAAGGATTTTATGCTGTCTGTATTTATGTCTTTATTTGTACTTTTTGAATTTTCAAATGTTGATTTTGTATTTTTCTCAGAGATTTCAGGGAAGGTAGGTATAGGATTATTTTCTAAAAATTGATCATTTTCAGGCAGAATATTTATAGGATTATTTATGGGAACTGTATTTCCTTCAGGGATAATTGGGGAATTTATAACTATATTTGGTTCTGACTTTTGTGATGAAACTATTTCATTTTTATCTTTTATGGAAATATCCCTTGTTTGTGAATTTGTTAAAATTAGTGTATCTCTGTTTTGTGTATTCACACTATTTGAATCATTATTTGTTAAGATGAGTGTGTCCCTATTTTGTGTGTTCACACTATTTGGATCATTCATTTTATTTTCTGACATTTCAGGGACAGGGATAGTTTTATTTTTATCCGAGTTAACTATGTTATTTTGCTCGGTAGTTTTATTGCTTTTATTTACTGTAGGAGCTTTAGGTAACAGTTGATCCATTAATTGCTGAGGCAATGATTTGGATTTAACTGTTTCCTCTTGTTTTTTAACAAGTTTTTTATCTTTTTTATTTCTCCTATTTTTAGCTGTTTTAGTCATTTCTTCATATCTTTTTAATACTTCTTCAGCTTTACCTCTTGTTACCGCCAAAATTTTAACTTCCTTATTTATGAAACTTTCCTTATCTCGAGTAATGGGATTTGCATCATATATTGCAAAATTTTCCCCTTGATAGACTGGTTTAATTTCCTCCACCTGAAGGTCTAGCCTTTCAGAAGCATGGGGCATTAATCTACTAATAAAATCTGCTAATTGTTCATCTGTTCGAATACTAAGGAAAGAAACAGCTTTACCGAACCAATACAATATTTTTTGGCTCAAGTAATCCAATTTGGATTTGCGATTTTCTATCTTTTTATTTCTGAGAATTTTGAAGCATGCTACGTTATCTGTTAATATTAGTGTTCTTGTTTGTTTTATTTCCACCTCGAAGAACGTAAGTCCTTCGTAGATGGCTAAAATTTCCAAGTACACTATACCAGTGGTCTCCATAACTTTGGGGGCCACTGTTTTTGAAAAGAAACCTAAGATTTTTCCTCTTAAGCCAATATCATTTAAATTATTTTTCATACTTTTTTCTAATAAAGTATAGACTTCTCTGTCCGAGACGTCTAAGTTTTTTACTGTCTTTTTATAAGTGGTCTGTTTATTTTCAAAACTTTCTCGTACTCCAAGATAATAATAATATTCTTTATTAATAAAAATTATTATTTCAGAGCTCGAGGTCTCCGAGAACCGCTGGCTGACAAAGGACTCGAGAACTGAACCATCTTTACTTGACAGGTAAATTAATCTTAATCGGTGTTTTGTAAACACAGAATACGAAAGTAACAAGAATGTCTGTACGTACGGATCATTTAATTCAAGCGCCCCAGCTCTAAGTTGGTTGATCTTTTCTATATACAATTTATTTAACTCCTTTTTAGTCCTCTCTATTCCGTCGGAGGTAACTTCTAAAAGGTAGCTTAAATGACTATACATTGTAAAATGATTCGAAAATATTTTATACCATCCTTCGAATGAACTAGATAAATCTAGCTTCAGAAAGATAGTTATTTGATATAATAAATTTAAATAATTTGCGTCTTTGAACAATACCCCTATCTGTTCATGGTTGCCAAAGTATTCATTTAATTCTATTGGCATTTCTTGGAATGTAGGAATCTCCTGTTCAAAAAGATCCTTTAATTCGAAGCCCAGCAAGCTTGCCCCTATGGCATGTTTGCTGGCATCCGTGTATAACAGCTGAATATCTACATTCCTGGTAGATTCATTGAATAGGTCACCCGAGGCGAGTAATTCCTTAATGGCATTAAAATGGCCCTCGGCCTCGGGGTCCCAATCAAAGTTTCTAACCTGTTTAAATAAAGCATTCATATGACCATGGATAGGTAGGGGTAATAAACTGCGATAATATTGCAGGTTACCAATAAATGATTGGAGTTCCTTTAAGTTCTTTGGTGCTTTTAGCTGCATGATATATTTGACCTTTTTATCGGGCATTGTAATACGCCCCTGGCCAATTTCGTACCCTAGTACTATTACTTTATCTTTAGTTAAGTCTGTACAAAAAGTGCATTTATCTAGATTTAGTTTTAAATTGAGCCTATTTAGTCTTTCTAGAAATATTTCTAGTTTGGCAAGGTGTTCCTCGATGTCTTCTTCAAGCCATGAGAAGATTGAGAGGTCATCGAACCAAACTAGCAATAGTTCTATTATCTCATTTATTTTCATCTTGTTAAGGTGAATATTGGACAATATATAGTGCAATAATAAACTAGGTGTTCCTGCATAGCCCGTTATCGCCCTTTTGAAACGGAAGCAGCCGAAGCTGGTAACTATGCAGGACACACCGCTGTCCAATACTTTCTGAGATAATTTTAAGTTATAAAAGGCATTTTTTATATCTACAAAAGTTCCATATCTTACTTTAGGCAGTAGATTTTTTAGCGTGTTCATCGGATCCATTGTGATCGATGACACGCTATAAGGTATACTTGCATTAACCCCCCGGGAGTCAATTATTATTCGGGGAGGGGCCTGTTTATCCTTCCGACTGGTAAGGAAAACAGGCGATCCAAATTGTTGGCTAGGAGGGGAACATTCTATTATGTCTAATTTTAAACAAAGATCTATAAAATATCTTAAATGCAAAGTATCCGTTAATGACAAATTATAAATTTTTGTATTTTTGTCATAATTTTCGGGGCATGGAAAGTCCATTTCTTCTATACTTTCCCCGATATCAAAGTTATGAGAAGCTCCGCTCTCAAACTTTAATAAGAGCTTAGCTACTCTAAGTTTTACATCTTGGTCCTCTATATATTTTAACTTTTCTAATATTTGTTCTAGACTTAGTGGAGGTGGGGGTAGGGGCGCAGTCAATTCTATCCCTTCTTTATTATCCCCAAAAATATCCGCTATTTCTTCTAGACTGAGTTCATTTATATTTTCATTATTAGAGCTATTAACATTAGAGTTTACATTATTTATTTTTACTTTAGAAATTACATTATTTATTTTAACATAAGTTTGATCTTTTTTGAAAATCTTAGAGTGGGGCTTTGTCAGTTTTTTCTAACAATCTTGAATGGTATTTTATCTACTATATATTTTACTATATTCATGCTATATTTTTTAATATATCTAAAAGTATTTTTTACTTTATTTAGGATGGGTTTAATAAAATACTTGCCGAGCCTGGAAAATATGCTAGAATTTTTATTTATTTTATTAAGCTGCTCTTTAATTCCAGTATTTTTTCCTACTATTGCAATTGATTTTATTGAACCCATTTTTGGAGCTTCAAAGCCTTTAATTTTAATTTGTGTTTTATTTTCAGGTTGGAAAGGGATTAGAGATATCACGAATCCTCCTTCCTGAAGAACCAGTGGTTTGCTGCTGATATTTTCTACATACACAGCGAGTTGATCCTTCCCTGCCCGTCTAATATTATAGACCCTATACTTCAATTTAATTTGATGGTTGTGATTCGATAGGTGTGGTATAAAGTGTTCATTACTATTTTTATTTTTGACCTCCATTTCAACTAATTTTGTTTCCCCTTGGGCTATATCTAATTTGTGTAAATTAACTGCATAGGGGTTTTTTATTTGTCTTCTATTTGGGTTTAACTCTATAAAAACCCGCTCGCCTTTCACTTGCATACTAATATTGCATGTGACAAGGAAAGGGCGTCCTAATAGGCATATATTTTTCTCTTTTAGTATATGAAAATCTAAGAACACTTTTCCCACACCTTCGAACTCACACCCAAGGCGCCTTGCATCTATGACGTTTATAGGCTTTCCTTCGACGGAGGAAAGCCTATAAGCCGAACAAAGTTCCATCTCATGGTAATTTGGCAACACTTTTAGCAATAAATTTTCGGAGACGCAGTTTACGGATGCTCCGGTATCCAATTCAAAAATAATTTTGTTGCCATTTATTGCCATGGGAATTTGGATCTTGTCAAGGACGCCAAGATTTGATTTTATTGTCTTTATAGTGATTGGTTTCTCAAGTTTGTCCATATCAATAATGTCGGTCCTGCGCTCCGCTAAATACAGAAGAAACTCTCTCCCGTTTGGTATGTTGACATAAAATAATATTAATGCCAACAGACCAATCGGCGCAAAAGAATGTCCCAATATAAGCGTTGTCATCAGGACCAGCAATATTGCCATGAACTTGTTTTGAGAAGGAAAGTCGTGCAGATAGCTAATAAAGGAAACTGCTTTAGCTATTTTTGCGCGACTTTCACAATTTAGAGCATTTTTATAATGTGACTTAATTTTTATACTGCTTTCAGACTTATTAAAATCAGATAATGACCGCGACGTTTCATCTGATTCATGTGGCCCATTGTTTATCCTATCTTGGTCTTCTAAAGTTTCCAGGTAAATACTTCCTGTATAGATAGTTTGGACCTCTGTTTTTTCACCTGTATTTTGTTTTAAGTCCAAATCGATTTTTGCTATGGTTTGATTTAAACTGTTTAAATGTTCTTCTACGGTTTTATTGCTATTATATTCAAAACCTTCAAAAATCTTATCTAACCCTGATACTGATATTGAAGGAGGATTTGCTTCATCCTCATTTAAGTTAAAATCGGCACTGTCTAAGTCACTCATGTCTGTATCTGAGTCTGTATCACTACTTAGATCTATTCTGTCAATTTCAGCTTTTATTTCTTCTCTACTTAAACCTGTAATTTCGGTTAATAAGTCCGTTTCATTTATATCGTATTCAGGGGTATCTTCCATTAAAGGATTTTCGTTAAAAAGATTACTTAAATCATTATCGTCCAATGGAAGCGTTTCAGTCACATTTTTTATTTCATTAACACAGACTTTTGGATATAATGAATCCGTGGAGCTAGTATTAATATTAAATTTACTTTTTTGTTCAGAATTACTCTGGAGAGATTGACCGGCCGGTAACTCATGTGTCTCAGTATCTTGACCGGTAATATTTTCATTATTTTGGATTTCGGTTTCTACTTTTTTTATAGTTAATTTTTCATCTAGACATGCTAACTTATTATCAGGGCTTAATAATATGCTTTCTGATTTTGTTTCTTTAATATTATTCCTTTCTATAGACGGGCCTTCTATTGTTTGAGTATTATTTGTTCCACTTTCGTTTTCTATAATATTATTTACAGAATTAATTTCATTATTTACAAGACCTTTATTCGTGGAACCATCTAAATTTTCAGCACTTTTTATTTCTTTATCAGTATTATTTAATAAAAGACCTTTAATATCTGAATTTTCAGCATTTTGTGTTTCTTTATTTACACTATTGATTAGAGGACCTTTAATATCTGAATTTTCAGCATTTTGTGTTTCTTTATTTACACTATTGATTAGAGGACCTTTAATATCTGAATTTTCAGTATTTTTTGTGTCTTTATCTACATTATTATTATTTGTGTTTAGGCTTAATGAGATTGAGAATGGAATGGTTAACTTGGCTCTGTCTATATTAGGTAAGTTATTCCCTTGAACAGGGGTGCCGGGTATGTCCCAAGAATTCGCAATATACGGTAACTTTTCTATAAGTTGTATGTTTTTGATTTCTTGAGATATACTCGGCGGCCTTAGCCGTTTTTTTCCGCCGGCGCAGGAAGCTTGCAAGACGACAAAGGATGATGTCGTCTTGTAATGCCATAATGCATACAACGTGGGCATTGTTCCTGCGCCGGTGTTGTGTTAGGATACGTAGGACAATCAGCGCTACCATGGGTGTCAGAATTGCATAAAAGGTATACAATCCTATTGTTCAATGCCTTTTCTTTGGTCTTTTTATCCCACCATTCTGCATTTGCCTTCCTTATTTCTGGATCTGGATGCCTAAGACAATGTTTGCTCCAGTGAGGCTTTTTACAATGTTCGCAAGTAGGCTTTGGTTTGGTTGATATTTCCTGTGTGGGGTTTTGGTCCTTTTTAGAATTTCCCCCTTTATTATTATTATTATTGGCTTTGTTTTGTTCAATTTTTGGTTTGTCATTTTTTGGTTTGTCCTCTTTTCCTACTTGGTTTACATTTGCATTTCTTTGTCTGTCCATCTTTCTCTTTCTTTCAATTGCTGAGGTGTAAAAGCTTCTATTATTACTAAACCAGCTCAAGATTGTCTCTTTCGAGCAGTTAGGTACGTTTGTACTAGACAAAAATGCAGATTGCAATAATGGTGGTACTAGATAGGTACATATTTTTTCCCTAAGTTTTGCCATTTGATTTTCTTGACTGTTGCCTGTTTTTTGCAACATGGCTGCCAGATTTATTACTGTCCTATTAGGTCTGTCTTCGTCCTCTGGGGAAATTCTATAGGTATGAAACTTACGCTCGTAATCCTGAGGATTGAGCAATTCGGCACCTATGGTAGTTAAGATTGATTTTACGAAGTCCTGAGCACTAAGGGCATTAGGATCTATTTCTAGCATATCTAGTTTATTTCTTGATTCTGTATTAAAGTAGTGAATAAGAATATTATTATATGAACTATGGGTGAAGGGGTCTTCGTATTCTTCCAAGTATTTAAAAGTGCTAAAAAAGGTATACGGGTTGGTACTTTCCCCGTAGCTATTGGGTATTTTACCTAGCACTTTTATCTGCTTGAAGATGCGATCATGTTGGCAACTTCCCCAAGTTAAGTTATTTGGAATTAATTTTAATATTTTTGCAATGTTTAGGTCTGTTGCTGTAGCATTCTGCTGTAATAGTGTCTGGAGGATGTGTATTTGAGATTGTGAGAACATATTTCCAAGTAAGTTATTGTCTTGAGATGTCTCTCTATGTCTATTATCTTTATTTGTTCTTGGAATCCTTCTATCTGATTCTGTATCTGACGAGCTTGTACTAGAACTAGGACCACTACTGTCGTCATGCCTATTCATTCTTCTTGGCATGGAGAAACTTTGTCTGTCTTTGTGACTATTGTCTTTATCCTTATTATGTCTTGACTTTGACTTGTCCTTGTCGTGTTTATAACGACTGCCATGTCTATCATGATGTTGGTCATGGCGTTCATGATCTTCATGACCATGAGGATTAAGGGGATCATACATTCTATCAGGCCTTTCAGAATGTTTTCTATCTTTCTTTTTGTCAGAATATTCACTGTTATAGCTAGAGTCTGATTCATAACCCGAAAAATCAGATGATGGTTTTACTCTTTTTTTGGGTTTAGTGGTATTGTGTTCTTGCTTTATTGTTTGGATATTTTGTTCTTCTCCAAGTATTGGAGAAGTATTTTGTACATGAATTTGTGGCCTTGTTATTATGCGGTTATTATGTCGCCGCGGCCTATTGTTTAGTACAAGCATTGTTGTTGCTGCTCTAATTTCTGGCCTAACATGTACTCGAGGTATTTCCTCGATTTCGTCATCTATTTCATCAAGCCTTAAATAGTGGTTTACTGCATTATTTAGTCCAGGTTGATAGTCTGGATTATAAGGTGGTGGATTTAATATTTCATCATCTATCTGATCGATAATATTATCTTCCATCTTAGCTTATTTGTTGAGGTTTTCTTTTTGTGTTCGTTATTTAAAACAATTTTTAAGATGTTAGGTAGTTAAAAATTTCTCAACTTTTTAGTTTTTATATTTTTTATATGATTTTTATACTTTATTCCGAGTCAGAATGATAAATGTTATCTGGTGGAGTACCTCCAATTATTATTGTTCCACCTAAATAATCTTCAGGATATCTTTCTAAAGTTCTATTTATTCCACGATGACTAAAGGCATATGGACCTGATATTTCTGGATTTACTTCTTGATTGGCATATGGTGAATTATTATCAGGATTTCTATTTGTATCTCTATCTCCTGTAGCTGTATTGTTTTGTCTTATTAAATTATATCTATTTCGGATTAATCTTTTAATTGCTTTATATAGAAATTCTGTATTTTCCCCAAATTTTATTGAGAAATTTGCTTCATAAATATAAAGAGTATTTTGCTCTATTGGTTGATTTAGAATTTTCTTTCTTATATAAAATTTAATAATAATTAATTCAAAGATGTTTATTATCAACCTAAAAAGATAATGGAACATAAATTTACTTTTGTTGCCTCTATTTTTGATAGACAAACTTTAGTTTTACTATATTTCGCTTGTTATGGATGTTTTTACTGATAAGATTTTAGTGGCGTTAAGCCATTTTCTCCCCTAAATAGAAAAAGAGTTAAATCTTACCTGGGTTTATCCGTAGGTAACGGAACCAATTATTATGCTTCACTACCCGGTTCCCGGAACAGTCGCGTCCTTCTGTCACACTACTATGGCCAAGGCGCTGCGCTCTCAACTCCTCTCCCGGTCCAAGCTCGATTCAGCGAAACACTAATATCTGTCTGATTAGAAATATCATCCAATGAAATGACTATTTACATTCAAAAACCAAATCACTAGATAATAGATTACTAAGCAGTAGATATATAATTTGTCTTAAAACCCTATTCCGAAAATAATGTGTTGTTAACGGTTTCAGGAATGTATATCAACGATCATACGTCTATTGGAAATCAAACTTTTAAGTTATTGATGCCCTATATAAAATTTTAATTAAATATTTTAGACCAAGATCTATAGATTAAGTTATCACCGACTTACACGATATATGGTGCGGTCTCACAAACCAACCTGCAGCCACGGATAAGGTAGCCGGCTTACGGTGTTATCTTAAAGTCTTGGCGTCAAATACACAAAAATATACCAAATTCCCTAATATTTTATACTAAGGTTCGTCGAAAAAGCCAGATCTGAGCTAACAGTCCAGCTAACCAGCCGTGAGATAACGTAAAGTCGTCTCTGGTGTTATGTCAGAAACTTAATACAAATTATTGAGAAATAAAATTCCGTCCAACCTCAGAGTAAGATCCCCGCTAGGGTTCACTAACCAACCTTTAGACAACTATATGTTAGCCTTTGGTGTTATCTTATGGTATAGGAATTTTATACTGCTAAAGAAATAAAATCTGTCAGAGTCTCAGAAACCATCAGGCGATTCCGGAATATGGAATCTATTGTGGTATCTTAAGGTCCGAGCAAATATTATTCTTTTTACTTAATCTTAATAACTACCTATTAATATTAGCCCATAGGGGCTTAAACCCTATTATTCCCCCCTTATACCTAAAGTATAAACAAAGTTTTGTAATATCTCAGATCTTTATTTTTAAGGAATTTTAAATAATTTTATTTAACAAAATCTATTTTATTTTAGGTATGTTATGGCCAAAGATCTCAGAGAGAAGTTTTACTCAAGTTAAGTTCTAGTCAAAGATTTAACCCGACCTATCCCTTAAGAAATTCGACTGGTGATTTGTCTTGCTATATCACAACTGACTGTATAGCCCAAATGGGCCACCTTTTATAGGCCTTACTTCCCAGCTAACTGGGCAGAGCCTAGAGAATATCACCAAAATGTTTCTCTTTTAACTTCTCTTTGGCAGAGCCTAGAGAGTATCACCAAAATGCTTCTCTTTTAACTTCTCTTTGAGACATTTGAAAAATCATTGAGTGTTTATACAAAGTGATAAGATAACAAATTAAAGATTGTAAAGTGATCACATTGTATTTTTGCACATGTTAATCATAAAAATATGGAATCAGTGATTTCAACGAGTCCTATGCTTGAGAGATTTAAGCCAATAACTGTTCTCGTGGTCTTAAAGAACTATTAAATTTATATAATATCACAAGCAAAAACTCTCTGAAACCAGAAAATCCACACCATTGTTATTGTTATACTAGAAAATATTTGACTATTGATTTTACTATTTTCGTGGTTTTGTATGAATTACCATAAAAAGGATTAAGTTTTGATTCAACGAGTAAATGCATAAGGGAGAGATCTTTAAAGGGAAGTGTTATTTTGCACATATGTGGGTAAAATTATGACATGGGGGAAGGCTTATATTTTCATGTGTTAACTCGTGGAAAACTCTTATGGTGCCTTTCAGCTTATTGAATTCGTACTTTACCAGATGTTTTTATAAATCTTTATTTTTGAAAGAATTATTTTGTTTTAAATATAATTTCATCATAAATAAGGAGGCAAGTTAATAAGCATATTCTATTGGTGGAAAAGTTATAGGCACATAATTATTAATCATTTTAAACATAACTAGATTTATCTGGATTATCTATTTATTTGATGTTTCTTTGAAAAATAATATAGAAGTTAAATTAGGATCTACTTTTCTCCCTTGCAAGGCTACTCTACAATTCTCTGTATGTTGTAAAATGACTAAGAGGGTGAAATGTTGATCCAACCTTCTGGTACTGTGGTGGTTTTAGGATATTTTCTTGGTGATTGGGACATCCCCAACCCCCCAAAAAATAAAAATCCTCTCCCCCTCAATTTGTTTTTACCAATTTTGCGAATTTGCCATTTATTCGTGAAAATTTGCGATCTAATCGCATTTTTTTCAGCTGGATAGGTAAGAGAAGATGTAATTATAATTATGTATTATAGGAGTGAAGCCGCTAGTACTTGTATAGAGTAGCTTTACTGCAAAAAAAAACTAATATGAATAAATAATGAAACAATGATTATCTTGATCTATAAATAGTTGAATAATGGAACAATAATGGATAAAAATAGTAAAATAATTCTAAATATAGACAGTATCATTTCTATTTTTGGTTCAGACACCAAAGACTTTTATTTTTACTTAGTTACTTACTTTTTTTTACAAAGAATAAATTGATTAGAATGAACTTTAGGAGAAATTGTGACTGAATGGTAGGTGGTAAATTCTAGCTTAACACCGTTTCATAACTGAAGACGTTAAAAATGGTTCCTACTTTTTCAGGTGCAAGATAGTAATAGTTATAAACTCCCCAACCTTATTTTAAATTAATTTAAAAAATAAGGGGTGGGAGGGGGAGTGATTTCAGTGCTCAAATCTTCTCTGTACAAGCTGTGTTATAAATAAAGACGTTAAAAACATTATCATGCCCACTCCTACAATGTCTACAGCAATCGAAAATGCCTTGATTTAAAACAGGTGCAACAAAAGGCTTTTCAGTTTTTGTCTAATTTTTTTTTTAAACCAGGATGTGAATAACATCGAATTAAACACATATACTGAAACCAGGGAAAGAGGGGACATTAAACTGTAAATTGATTTGTTACCCAAAGTTTTTAACCAAGTTTTACTAAAACTTTGGACGCTTTTGGTTGATTCCCAAACTAGCGAATCAAAACTTTTCATCCAATAATTTTGTTTATTATCATTGGGAATGTATATTCATTTATCATCAATTGTCTTATCCCTTAAGATATCTAATTACAAGCGGCTGCGGCCCTAGCATATAGGGGCTCTATATTTGAAGGGCAGAAAATAGCCTAATACCATACCCAGACTTATTTTTAAAAATAAAATATCCTAAAACCATCTCAGGGCTTATACTAAGCTTCCCTCTAAAGGAGAACCATATCGTTTCAGTGGTTAGCGAGATCCTACGCTACAAACAAAAAAGCTTAGTACTTTATATTATACTAGCGGCTTCGCCCCTAGACTCTAGGGGCTTTGTCCCAAGAGGTTTAATCAAACCAATTTTTCATATTTTAGATTTAAAGAAAAATTTTTTTAAAAAATTTTGGGGGGGGAGAAATTTTTTTTTTTTTGGGGGGGGGGGTAGTCGACCCCACTATTTTAATTTTAGTTTTAAAAAGAAAAAAATTTAGGGGTGGGTATTTTTTATTTTTTGGGGGGTTCGGGGTGTCCCCCCCCCCCCAAGAAAATAGTTATAAACCTTCCCGGGACCTATGAAAAGCTACCCTGTACAGGAGAACCCGATCGGTTCAGCGGTTAGCGAGATCCTTCGCTACAAACAAACAGACAAACAGACACACAGACAAACAGACAGACATCGTTCTACTTTGTATTATATATCATACTAGCTGATGCGCTCCTAGAATATAGGAGTAAGGAAAAATTCTAAAACTAAACTAATATATAAATATCAATAGCCTAAAACCATCCAGGGACCTAAAAGAAGCCCTCATAAAACGGAGAACTCGATCGGTTCAGTAGCTATCGAAATCTTAAACTACAGACAAAAAAACCTGCCTACTTTATATAATAGGATAGTAAGCAGTTTATTTGTTTTCTGCCAATATTTAAAATATACTATACCTAAATACAAATCTATTATTAAAAGTTTTCTATGACCGCAATGCGTAAAAACCAATTTGGCCTCTTTCTTTGGGGTTAATGCAAAGAATAATAAAAACTTTCTCGTCAAATTCCCGTATTATGTTATGCCTGTACTTTTTGTAAGCGAAACTTTTCTATAAAAGTAAAATCTCTACCACTTTGTAACGTCACTTTTAATTTGCCACAATCCTACAGCAAAGATTCTAGAAAGTTTTTATTAACATCAGGGATAAGACATTGGCCGATAAATTGATGTACATCCCAATGTTAATACAGAAAAATTTTCTTCTATAGATCCCAATTAGTGGTTGAAACGTTTGAACACTCAACTTAGTGAACAACCAATCAAAATTAACTAAAACTTTGGGGACTGTAAACAACAGTCCCCAATGTCCTCCTTGTATAAACATAAATTATAAATTAAATTAAAGTCACGAAGACTTAATTGATTGTGACTAAATAGAAAGTCTTATTGAAATAGTTATTAATCGCATCGTATTATAGACACTCTCTATTATTTTACTTCAATCTTGAACTTCATATTTTTTATCTTCAACTTAAATAGGACATTGTACCAATAGCGTCCTAAAATTTGAACATATTTTTCATAATTTCAAAAAGAAAGCACTAATAAAGATAAGTTTATAAATACTTAAACATTGATATTAGTATAATCATATTTGTCTAGCAACATTTTAGCATAAGTAAAAGATTTTATGAAAACATTAATATCAATACATACAAACAAAATTCATAAATTGAGGGTTAATTTTTCATGTATTTTCCGTTAAGTAGTGTCTTAGTGTTTAGTCAAATGTGATTATTAAGTCAAACTGTTCCTAATTTTTACCAAATATGTATATATATGAAATTGTCAAAATTAAGAACTTTGACTTTACTTCCTAAATTGTCCCTTATAAAAATGTTTAAAATGTTATAAAAACCATCATACAAAGTTTGAAATCGATAGGACAATTCTAACATGTCTAAACCAACAAAAACAGCTAACCATTAGGGACAGACCAACCCTATAATAGAATATGCATGACAAAACAAAGTAGCCTATGGTCTGTCCGTCTGTTCATTAAGACTTCGGTAACCACTGAACCGATTGGATTCTTCTCTTCAGGGAATATATCTATTGGTCCTCTGGTGGTTTTAAGCTATTTTCTTGGAGGTTGAGACACCCCCAACCCCCCCCCCCCCAAAAAAAAATCCCCCCATATTTTTTTACGAATTTTGCAAATTCGCCATTTATTCGCGAAAATTTGCGATTCAATCGCATTTTTTTCCGCTGGGTAGGTAAGCAAATTTGCGATTCATTCGCAAATATTTCTGCTGGGTAAATAAGTAAGAAGATGTAATTACACCTCTTGGGGCGAAACCGTTAGTTTTTAATACATAACTTATTGTGTAAAAACGATAAAATTTTAGATTTTTTAAAAATCTATTATCCTAAAAAGAAAGATATTGTGCCAAGCCACGTGACCACAGCAGATGTTTGTTTAAGGTTATTGGGCGGAAAAAATACGTTGTAATAATTTCTTTAAAAGATAAGATAGAGAAAAAATTCTCGTATATTTTAAAAATATCGAGAATATTTTGTTTGTAAAATTTCTGTTCCCAAATATTAAAAATCTAATAATATTTGGGAAATTAAAGGGGTGTAGATCAATAAAACCTTGATTGTCCTTTTCATTCTTGTAAAGAAGTCAGGAAGGGAGGGGACTTTGGGCTGTTTATTACACTAGTCCCCAAAGTTTTATGATAACGTTTTCAAATTTGATAGATTAACAATTATAAGGATCTTACTATTATTTTGAGTGTTCATACATTTCTAACATTAGTTGTAACTAGCGGCTACGCCCCTAGAGGCCTCTAGTGGCATTTAAATGTTTTTTTTACTTTAAATATCTAATTTGAGAAATAATTTGTCTATGGTCAATCAGCTGTTAAATTCATGTCTCTACGCAGACACCATGGAAACTGTCCCAATTTTGTATAACTTTTGCGGAACATGTTCCAGTTACGTCATATTTTTCTTTCCCGAAAAAGGGAAGGGGGAAAGAAAAAAAAGGGAAGGGGGGAAGAAAAAAGAGATGGGAGAAAAGGGGGGTTTTCCCCATCTCTTTTGAAGAGATTTTCTTCCCCTCTTCCCTTTTTCGGGAAAGAAAAATATGACGTAACTGGAACATGTTCCGCAAAAGTTATACAAAATTGGAACAGTTTCCATGGTGTCCTCTACGCAGCGCCACCTCGTTACGTAGAGAAATTCATATGCTAGCGACATTTTGCGGCAGGAATATTTCAATTTTTTTCAATTTTATTGTGATTTCTCTTGGGAGGGCGGTGGTACCCTCCCCCAAATAGTTATAAACCTTCCCAGGACCAATGAGAAGCTACACTGAGAACCTGATCGGTTCAGCGGTTAGCGAGATCCTTCGGTACAGATACACAGACAAACATCCTGTTACTTTAGTATAAGGATTTACAAAACGGGTAATTTTGTGTAACAATTTATCGACCATTGTTTTATCCATTTATATCCTTGGAAGGGAGGTATGTAGTAGGTTAAATAGAGACATAAACCAATACATGAGATGATTTCTAGAGCGTCTTTTCTATGTAATATTACAGTCATATTTATATTAAGTATGTGTTGTTATTTGGTTGGTATAGCTTATGAAAAAATGACTCTAAAAATGGAATTTGAGAGTGGGAGATTTAACGATCCGAAAGCAAAGAGTAAAGTTATCTTACATTGAAGCAAATAATTAAACTATTAATATTAAAGCTGCTATTTTTTTTTGTCTGTAGCTTAAGATTTCGATAACTTCAAACCGATTGGTTACTCTTTTTTAGGGATTCTAACTATAGTTCATCGGATGGTTTTAGGCTGCTTTTTTAAAGATTCAAATATTGGCAGGGTTTTGGGCTATTTTCTACCGAACAAGCAGCAATTTTAAAACTTTTCTTCAAATAATCCTAATCTACAGAAGGAATAATTTTGCATATCATCAGTGGGGAAGGGGACGTGTATCAACTTATTATTCATCGCCTTATCCCTTAAGAAATTCGAACAGTAAAGATTTTTAAATTTTAGTTCATATTTTTTTGCTGTAATGTTATCTCACTTGAAGAGCAAAATTTGTTGATTGAGAGAAAATAGCTGAGAAACTCTGAGAGTATGTAGGAGATATCTTAAGTAAGATCGCAATAATATTTCAGTAAATTAAAAGTTGTTAACCATTAATCAACTTATTTTTTCAACAAAAATTAAGTGTATTAATTATTAATATATTTCTCAATTTTTCATTTAGGGAATAGTTATTTCTTTCATCGTATTATAAACAGCTTTCCTCGGATATAAAATGTACAATTATAAGATTGACACCAATCTTTTAGCCCCAAGATGCCGTTTGTTCTTCTGGATTCTGGAATGTTTAGTATTCCTTTTAAGAATATTGTTATCCTTGTACAATTGTGCTTTTATTTAATTAGCTACTCTATGTTTGTAGTTAAACAACAGAAGTAGATCCTTAAAAAAACTAAAATCAGTTAGGCTCGCTAAAAAATTTTGTGAGAAATCCTCCAATATCGCATAAAAAAATCTACAAAAAAATTTAAAAGCTGATGTTAATAAACCTTCTATGATTTTATTTAATTTTGTAGATTTTTTATGCTAATTTAAAGGATATTTTACAAAAAAAATTTAGCAAGCCTTATTGATTTTATTGAGCCAAAAAGTTTTTTTTAAGAATCCATCTCGGGAAAAACTGGTTTTAATATTATAATTGTACATTTTATATCCGCGGAAAGCTGTTTATAATACGATGCAATAAATAACTATTATCAGCAATCGTCGTATCCCGGCCTTATGAGCCCTATAAGAATTGCTTAAATGTAAGATTATTTTTCAGAACCTATCAAGAATGCATATAGCCACAGAAAGAACTGTATCCTATGGGATTATGGAGCAGGAGGCATTAACAAACACCACTTTTTATACGGACCAAGGCATTCCTGAAGATTTTTGGTAAATTTATTATATCAATTCTTTGGGGTAGTTGTGTTTAGTGGTCTAGAAAATGGGGATAGATGTCACCGCTTTTGGCCTACCTATTCTATTGACGTCATAGTAGAGGGAAAGAGAAAGGGAAGTGGGAAAAGTAGGAAACCTCTAGAAAAGAGATGGGGTATAGGGTATTTCCTGACGTCAATAGAACAGGTAGGCCAAAAGCAGTAACATCTATTCCCATTTTCTAAGGCACTATATTGGATTGTCCAAAATGGCGATGTTCTCAGAAAAAGTAAAAAGTATTTCACAAACAAATATGCAAAGTTTCGCATCGATCAGACAATACTTTCATGTATGAAATAAAAAAAACATCAATGATTACGTCATACTAAAGCATTCATTGTTTAGGGTAGACCATATTATAGGATTCAGGGAATATTCCTACTATTAAATATTGTAATAGTTTGTTTGAGGGGATAAATCAAATATGACCAAAAAAAGGGATGCAACTATCATTTTTTATGCTACTTTAGGTTCGGTTAAGTAAGGGTTAAAAGTGACATTCTTACCCGTGTGAAGGGGAATTTTTATATCTATGAGTCAAAGTAACGATTGATTTTTTTTTCATTTAACAATCCCTCTACCACTGCACTGGTAGATCATGGTAGACAATTTGTATAAAAGTTTCTATGTCTAATGACGACCTGTTCAGCTGAATTTGAGTTTCCGACTGTGTACATAGTTTCCTAATCCTATCTCTTATCTGTGTAATGTATAAATCGTTTTTACATTATATCGCTTTTCCCTTTGACCGGAGTAGCTGAAAATAGGTTTTGCAATATTTGGGTTATCTGCTGTACAACTTCGGAAATTAGGGAAGAAATAGTCAAACAATTTTCAGTTGTATTTGTAATTCATTTTCCTAACTTTATAATTGGACATATAAACAATAGTTTTAAAGTAGCACTTCTAAAAAGTTATTTTTGGATAATTAAGTTATTAACTGTAATTATCATTCATTTATTCATTCTTATCAGTCATCCTTCTTAAGTACAATACAACCGCTAGTTGTCGGGGAAAGGCAGTTCATGAGTATATGCAGTTTATAAATATTGGCCAGTTCGTTCATCTAGTAGCAGGGGAGGGAATGGAGTGGATGGGGGGTATCGTTATTTTAACCAGCTGCAAGTATCACTTTATTAGAGTACATGAAAATTTGGTGCAACATCCAAGTAATAATATATAATTAAACTAATAATGATATTATTTTAGGTTATTATTGTTTGGTATGGGAATGTTTGCTTTTGCCGTCATGTTCACCATGTAAGTAGTTTTTTATTATTTTTTCTAATCTTGAATGTTATATATTATCACTAGCTGTTACGCCCCCTGAATGCCTCTAGGTGCACTTTAGATGGGTGGAAGGAGTGGGGTAATTTTTTTCTAGGGGCGAGTTCTCTTGGGAGGGTGGATGTAACCTCCCACAAAATAGTTTAAAATTTCCCTAGATCCAAAAGATCTTTGCTGTAAAATAGAACCATATCTTTCCAGCGGTTAGCAAGATCTTTCGGACAAACATACAGATTGACATCCTATTATCTTTATATAAGGATTACTAAACCATCCCATCAACCCCTCCCCCCGAAAAAACAAAAGTGTTCACCCATCCAATTTTATACTATTATAAAAAAAGTTGGGGGAGGGGGGGGGGGGCAATGGCATCTTGATCTATACTGTTATTTAGATAACAGATCTATTGTAGTATAGATGTATTTACAGACAACTACCTTCCTTCCTTTTTCAAAGACCTCTTTAGTCTGCTTCTAAGTTATTTTCTGCTACTTGGCTGTGTTAATATAAGCGACACCATTGGTTGATTTTCAATGACCCAATAGAAGGATTGTACAAGGTTGTTGCGATGGGAAGATACAGTTACATAACCCTTTCTTCCTCTAGTGTTTTACTCTAATATTTAGTTTGTTAATTTTTGTTTTGTTTTTTAGGGTTGTCTGTATGCTCATTTGTATGCGACCCACAAAAGAGGTAAGATTTTATTCTAGCTACGCTTCAAAACCGATTGATATCCGCTGGATTAGGACCGATTCCCAGCTTTGCTAAACTCATATGTATAGCATCGTATTAGAGACAATTTTCCATGAATATTAAAAATAAAAATCATAAAGCTAATACCAATTTTGTTAGCCCGAACCTTCGGTCGGTAGGGGCTATCAAAACTGGTTTTAATCTTATGATTTTTTATTTAGATATCTGTGGAAAGCTGTCTATAATACGATAAATGACTACCACACTATCTTCGCTTTCATAGGCCAAATAATAAAAAGGTCTTACTCTCAGGCTAGCCTAGCAGTAAGGATCTCCGGGTATAGTCCCTTTCGTAACATCGCACCTTATGGGGCGATTCTTCGTATTTTTCACAGTAGCTTTTCTCCTAAAGCCCATAATTAGGATGTGAATTAAAATTATTGGGATATTTGCAAAAAAAAACAAAGACCATTAAACCATAAAATTTCTTCTTTTTTTCATATACAGATGGGTCTATTTTAACTCTAAGCATTTTACCTTTACATCCTGAAACATTAAAATTAAAAAAAAAAATGTTTTCTTCATCCAATCTTAAATTGAAGAGAAAAAGAAAACAATCTAAAAATAGACTATTGACGATGTAGTTTTAAGTCTTCTCCTATTCAGTATTTATCTATTAAAATGAAGAATTTGCTTAAAAATAACTCTTTAAGGATGCTTAGAACATTTATTTGCAAATATTAAATTAACGTAAATGAATGATTTTTCTCTAAATCATTAAGGAGGGGGACAAAGTGACGTCATAAAAATGAGGGAGATGAGAGGCGAAGTACGAAAGAAAAGTCGTTGGCTCAACAACATAGGGGACTTTTATTGAATTATCAATAGTTGGTTCATTAAGTTGAGTGTCCAAGCTTTTCAACCACTATTGTAACAGTAATCTAAAAAAGGGGTAATTTTTTGGAATGTGCATCAATTTATCAGCCACTGTCTTATCCCTATAGATCTCTGGAAGATTAATAAATACTATATTAATCTAACCTTGCAACCCATATTTGTTTCTAAAATTGAAATAATTGTCTTATCTAATTAAAACCTTTTCCAGACTGATGATGATCCTTTTAAGGAGATTGAACAGGAGATGTTGGCCCGTGAGAAAGATACTCTGGATGCCGTCATTAAAGAAAGTGTCAAACTTACACATATCCATACCATCAAGTAGAGTAGCTTCGCTACTAATTTTTTATCTGTATGTTTATTGTATAATATAGATCAACTGAAAATTTATTGCTCATTTTTCCCTAATTTCCGAAGTTGTACATCAGAGATGGGTTTTTAAAAGATGCCGCGTTTTTTTCGACATTTTTGCTGCATATTCAAATTAATATCTTTTTAGAGCTATATTAGACATTATACAATTGGCTAAAATAATAATTTTAAAATTTTGAATTCTTAAGTTGTATACTCTGTTTAGATTTCGCGAATGCCGCGCTTGTTATTCATAGCGTAAAAAATATCTTGAAAAAACGCGGCATCTTTTAAAAACCCATCTCTGATAACGCAACTATTGCAAAAGCTATTTTAAGCTACCCCGGTCAAAGGGTAAACAAAGCGATTTATTTAATTTTTCAAATTTTTTATTTTTTTTGAAAGTTTGAAGCTTTTTTAGCTAGTAGTAAATATCGAAGACTAAGATTTATCTGTGTGTATATTATAATGTATGTTTAATTTTAAAAACAGTTAGATCCATAAGTATTCTTTTTTGAGAACCCATCTCTGTGATTTATCTATTTTAAATTGATATTTTGATAATAAAATAATTTAATACAACTGTGGTTTTATGTTATTAAAAGCGAAGCTTCTATATAATTAAGGTCTGTACGTCCGCCCGTCCTTAACTGAATTGACAATTTTCTGCATGATATAATCATCCTATTCTAATTTTTGAACCAATTTTTCTTTAACATCTTTATAATTATGTCCTAAACATGAAAGTATGTCCTTAAAAAGAATCCTGAATTTAAGCAATTTAGTTTATACAACATTTAAATAAAGTATATGCCAATAAGTTTTGATACCCCCAGCCACTCCCTTAAAAAACGAAAAATTCCCAACCAAAAAACATTCTAATTTTTGAAATTTTTACAAGTTTTTAAATATTTATATTCTATATTTTTGGAATTGACAGAGCCCCGAAAAGGCTAGAGGCAAAAAACATTGGATTAAAGTAAAGTTAAAACAATATATAAATTCTACAAAAATCTAAAGTTCTAAAATAATGAATAAACTTTAAAATCTCCCCTGAACCTGTGGGAAAAAGCCACTAGATGCTATGGTCGAAACCACCAGTTATCTGTAAAATAAGTCAAGAGAATAGAAATAGGAGAGAAGAACTATAGTGTGAACCCCTTTTTCGTAAATCTGACAAAGGAACTCTTCCAGCTGACAAAAAACTTTAAAATTTTTCGAGTATATAATTTCTAGAAAGCTAACTTTATATTAAGGAATTTAACAATTCATAGCTAACTTATTAAAGGATTTGTAATATGCTTTACACTATACTAGAAAATAAAGTTTAACACGGTATAATTTACGTGAGAAAAGCTTTATCTTAAGAAATGCGACTATTTACAGCTGACTCTTTTTATGAACAAAATGAAAAAAAAATATGCCCTTTCCCTTTCCCATATGTGTACAGTGTATACACAGTACAACGCTAGGTCCTGTTGAAAACGTAACGAACGTACTGTTGTATTGCTATTTGTTGTTATTTTATTTTTATATAAATTATTTCGAGGTAAACATGAAACAAAATATGAATTTATGTATTTTAAATGTTTATAATAGATACAAATTACGAATTAAAGATTATAAATCATGTACATTTTTAGTCCGAGATACTATTATTATGTTTTAATAGAAACTCAAGAAAAAACTATGATTTTATTAACTTAAATTCATAAAGGGATTTTTATTATTTTACAATGATTGCAATAGATGAAGCATATTTATTTTTAATGCACAGATAAAACATAGATGTGAAACAACAATATGAAGGCAGTACTTCATGTGATGGACTTGATTCGAGCAAAAGTTGAAAGAACAGCTCTAATTAACTCTAATAAAAAATCTAGAAAACTTCAGTTTAATTCAACCAATGAGATTTCATGTATGCTCCGATGCGATTCATTTATTGGCTCAATCAGACATTCCCTCTCTTTCTTAGTACCTTTATTGTCAAGAGCTGTAAATAGTTCAGTATTTTTAAAAGCGAGGCTTTTCTATAATTAAGGTCGGTCCATAACGGATAGCTTTTTCGTTAATTTAGGCATGTTAAAATTGTCCTATAGATTTCAAACTTTACATGGCGATTCCCTTAGTAGTTAGGTACAATTTAGAAAGCGTAGCAACTCTACAATCATTACCAGAAAGTCCGTACGTCCATTTTAAACATGTCGATTTTTTAACTTTTTTAACAACAAATTTTCATCTGATCTCATTTTTGGTATATTAATTCCTGGGAAAACACAGTATAATGTTATAAGCGAAGCAACTCTATAATAAAGTCCTAAAAATGTAAGTATGTCCATACACATTATTCTGTATCAAGCAGTTTTTCAACAAATTTACTTACAATTTTGGTTCGATTCTTATACATACATTTCTATTCCGATTATTCAGTTCTGACACTATACAAATGTTAATGTCACTTTCACTACAGTTTCAGTGATTCGCTTTTATGGATGTGGCATCCTTGTTAAGATAAATCTTTGCTTGGAAAATAATGTGGACTTCATTCCTGTCGTGTACGAGATCTTAACTAGGCATACATGTACATCAATATATAAAAACAAAATTTGGTAAACCAATTTTTTTATTATCGAAACTCAATAAAGAATAGATGTACATCACAATAAAAAAAAAATACATACAAAAAATAGGAAACTGGGAGAAAAAAATAAAACACAAAAAAGTAAAATATAAATTTCGGCAGAGCCCTTCTTAAAGAGCGTATAGCCCATATACATAGACAATAATAATAACTGTACAATGGTGTTTTGATAAAACCTTTACAATTTAGGCGTTCGGCAACGCTGTTATGAGAATGGCGTTAGGCAACGCAGTTATTTGAATAACATTAATTTTTGCGCTGATGAGAAGCACAAATTGTGATAAAAATGACGCCAGGAAGTCTGAGAGTTTTATGCTATGTTCTTCACAATTATGTATTTAAGAGATACTTTTTTTACGCCTCTAGATTTTAAAAGCGATCAAAATTAAAGAAAAAGAAAACCAAAAAAAAAGGAAATTATTGCATTTTAAGACAGATTTCCCCTTGGGACTTACGATATATGATTTTTGAGCATAGAAAAAAAATATTTTTTATCGGGTAATTAGTTTCAAAGCCATAAGGGCAAATAAAAGAACCTTTTAAAAAACCATTGTTTTACAGGTTCTTAGAAATTTGCACCTAAAAGACATTTGAATATTTTAATTTGTAGGAAAAGTAAAAACAATATGCTTATTTTTGAAAGGCTTTAAAATCATATTACAAGAAACATAGCATAACCTGGTTATAAGACTTGAAAATTGCGTCAGGATCAAATTCGGTCGATAACATATATAGGAAATTTGTGGGGATATTTTGATGGTAATCATCGGGGGTACAATTACATGGGTAGTACAGAAATACACTAGGCATTACAGCGGTCAAAAAAACGGTCATAATATGCCCTCACTTCCCAGCTGCCTTGTCACATTAATAGGCATTGGAAATACAAGGGCTGGGGTTTATTATAACCTTAGGATTAAGAGTGCAGCTACCCTATAGTTCAGTTTGTGTGTGTGTGTGTATGAATAATAATATTGTCTGAAGGTAGGTGTGGTGTAGGTGAACAATTAAATGTTGTCGAAAGAAAACATTAGGTACTGAAAGATTAGGAGATTTTTTTAAGAGGTTTCAAAATCCTACTTTATACAGCAAATCTTTATCCCCGATAATAAGACACAAAATTACCCTTTCTATAGAATAAAATTATTGGTTAAAAAGTTTGGATACTTAAGTACCCAAACTTTTTAAAGGGGTGAGTTTTAAGGCTTAAAAACAGTAGTAGAAAATAATATTCACTTAATATAAATATATAATAATTTTGTCTATGGTTCTATTCAATAAGGAATACACATATTTAGTGAATATTATAGTTCTACTATTTTTTTTTAAGCCTTAAAACTCGCACTTAATGGAATTTTGGCACAACCTACCTCCCACTTTTTGGTTACCAGTAAAATCTATAGTCCAATGTCCCCTCCCCCAAGGATTTTTTTTAGGGGGGGGGGGGGGAATTTTTTAAAAAAAATCTCCTAACCTTTCAGGATAATTAACTAAAAAAAAATTTGTGAAAATATAAAGATAATTAAAGTCACAGGACAAAAGGTTATAAAACATAGGACATTAGTAATAAGTAAACAGGTTCTAATAAAATCACATTTATAATTTAGGAAAAATAATAAAGTTATCAAGTCATTTCTATTCATTATTATAAGGATTAAAGCAGAGAGAGTGTCATTGAAATAAATATTTAATGTCTGGTTCAAAATCTAAGGATTAATTTTGGTGTTAGTCGAAAGTTTTAAGTTATGAGGAGGATGTAAGCAGATATAAACTATAAATAAAGTATAACACATAACAAAAAATTAATACAAAATATAAATTAACATTAGACATAGTTATATACATGGTAATAAAATAAAATCAATCGATTAGTAGTAGTATCAAGCTTTAGAAGTCTTCCAAAAAGACAATTTTTCAATAATAAAATGAGATCTTTTATAAGCTCAATCAATCAATAAATATAAGACAATCAAAAGCAATATAAGTTAATCAATATGGCGGTTTAATATCACATAAAATAAAATTTGGTATCTATCTAATTATTAGGTATCCATAATAGATAGATAAATGTGGGGGTAGTATTGCACTGGGTGAAAGATCACATTATAAAATATGGTTGGTCCGTTGGTAATGCTCATGCAGTTATTAAAAGATCTAGGCACTGCGAAGTTTCTCGGCTAGCAGCAGCAGTTTCTTGCGGGGACCTAATAAAAACGGCATTAAAGAAAGCTAAGTTGACATTTTACAAGGTTAAGTATGTCCATAAAGATCGAAAATTAAAAAAAAATTAAAACATTGAAATACACGTTTACTAGAATAGAAATAGTGAGACATTATAGAGCAATGTACTTAGTAAATAGAAAAAAATAAAGTAATACAAAACCAAACCCAACAAATCCAACTAGAATTTCACCTGAAGTTGGGACCGCGGTTTGCTATCTATCTGATTTTAATAATACCTTTGAGACGTTTGATTAAAATAGCCACAACTTTTTGGTAGGTCAAATCTCAACTCTTGAAGACAAAGGGGGGAGAAAGTTTTGACACAATTGCGTAAACCTGGTACCTAGGCTTTATCTTTGGACTGAGAGGATAGGTTATCAAAGATAAAATCATTCTTATATGATGAATTTCACGAAGTTTTAAGATTTTTTGGATAGACCTCCAGGTTCCGGAGCTGCAGGCCTCCAGGTGGTTTCTGTACAGGTAAAAATTATTTTTTTTTTTAAAGTTACAGGTCAACTTATAAAACAAAATATGCATCTTTTGTTTTATAAGTTGATTTGTATTTTTAAATTTTTTTTCTCTTTATTTTTACCAGTATAGAGACCACCTGGAGGCCTGCAGCTCCGAAACCTGGAGCTCTATCCAAAAATCTTAAAACTTCGTGAAATTCATCATATAATAATGCTTTTATCTTTAATAACCTATCCTCTCAGTCCAAAGATAAAGTGTCAGAACTCTCCCCCCCCCCTTAATCAACTCGATTGCACAACCTTTATCTGGAAGTCCCAACTTTACATGGTAATGCGCTGCGCCAGTTTTGGGCTAATACATTCTCTCTACTATTACTCTTAAAGTCGTCGCACTAGGTATGATTTTAGTTTAATTTTAAGACGCGGTGTCAGGTTCGAGATTCGAACCCATCACCACCCCTATAACAAACGTATGCGCTACATGTACAGCTACAACGGCAGGTTACTTACCAAAAGTGTTGATTCCAATCTCCTTGAGCTCTTCCTCCGTGAGCTCTTTGAAAGTGAGCAGATCAATCTCGTGACGACGGAACACGTCCGTGAACTTGGACAATCCCTTAAGTAAAAACATTGGATCATGGAAAGGAGAAACGAAGTAGCTAGTCACGTCGAATTTTCACAATAGCTTTTAATAGGTTAATTTAGGTTAGGTTGTCTACATGGTAAGGATTGCCCCGCAGGGTTAGAAAATTGGCTAAGCAGGGTTAAAGCTCCCACAGGGGTTAAAATAAGGAAAAACGCAACTGTGAAAATACGACGAAACCCACTATTTGCATAACCTTATAATAAAGTAACAGGATGTTTGTCTGTGTGTTTGTATGTTTGTACCGAAGGATCTCGCTAACCGCTAAACCGATCGGGTTCTCCTTAACAGGGTAGATTCTCATATGTCCCGGGAAGGTTTATAACTATTATGGGGGAGGGTACCACCACCCTCCCTAGAAATTAAATTTTTAAAAAATTTCCCAATTTTAGAAAGAGAGTTCAACGAAAAATAAACGTCAAACGTAAATTTTTTAAAACTTTTTCTTTTAAAATCTAAAATAATAAATTGAATTATTAATTTGGCTCTCTCCTCCTACCTCTAGGGGCGTAGCCACTAGTTTGCATAAAAGTACCAGGATGTTTGTCAAGCTTTGTGTCTGTGCCTTAACATCACTGGTTCTCAATGGCAATATATAAGGAAGGTTTAAGCCTATTTTGTTGTAGGGTTCTTTCACCCTCTCTCTCCCCTAGAAACACTTAACCCAACCCCCACACCAAATTTATGAATTTCAATTTTCCAATTCAATAAAAGTGAAATGGAGGGTCTTCTTCGACTTAACCCCCCCCCCCCAGGTCTCTAGGGGCGTAAAACTTTTGATAAAATGTATGTATACTTACATTGTTAAGTAGGACATTGCCAAGATCATCCAGTTTATCTTCTGGTAACTCCTAAATATGAAAATGGATGTAGAATACGGTAGTTATATTGACCGGGGAAAGTTTGTCGTCAATGTAGGTTGCTATTGTAAACCTAATTCATTGGTTAGTTCGTTCATCCAATAAGAAGGAAGGGCATGGGATGGGGGGGGGGGGGAGGTTGGGGGTGTCGTTATTCAAGCTCACTGCAAGTTTCACTTTATTAGAGATCATGAAATTCTGGTGTAACATCCATGTAAATATTACCCATCACAATCTATGAGATAACAATTTATTTGCATTTAAGTGCAGTTTGACTTTCGCAAAGAGTTTGACACAAGTATCTTATATTTAACTACATATATTGGGATCTGCTTTTCAGGAAATATACTTAACAAAACTGATCATAACACACGCCAGGCTACAATTGAATCAAGACAAAAGTAAGTGCCGAGCTCTGGGACCTATGTATTGTAAAATTAGACAAAAACCATGATGATTCCAGGTAAAACCAAAATATTTCAGTGGGGTCTTTTGGAGAAAATTAGATATAAAAATTTCAAGTTCAATTTTCACCCCCTAGGAGTTGCTGCATAATCATGACAAGAAAAGCGAAGATTATTTATATAAAATTTTGAACAACTTTGCTTTTATAAGTTTTTCATAAAACCACTCCTGAAGGGAGTTAATTAATTGCCATTTTATCAGTTGGCAAGGTCACGAAAATTCAGCCTTAAATAAATCATATATTGAGAGGTTTTATGAAAGACTTCATAAAAGCAAAGTTGTTCAAAATTTTAAATCTTTAATCTTTGCTTTTCTTGTCATGATTATGCGGCAACTCCTAGGGGGTGAAAATTGAATTTGAAATTTTCAAATCTAATTTTCTCAAAAAGACCCCGCTGAAATATTTTGGTTTTACCTGGAGTCATCATGGTTTTATGTCTAATTTCACCATACATAGGTCATAGAGCTCGGCATTTACTTTTGTCTTAATTCAATTGTAGCCTGGCGTGAACATCAAAGTTTTAAGCTTTTTTCATATCCTTCTTTGACGTTATCCTCTTATAATTTTTTTTCAATTTTGAAAATTTTGGTCCATAATTGTAAGATTAAGTTCCTTTAGTTAATGGAATTTTAAGAGCTGAAGCAAAGTAGCAGTTGAAATAACAAACCGCTAAACATAATATAATCCTCAGTGAAAATCTCTAAAAAATGACAGGTGAATAAACATATATGCCTTTTGAAGAATGGCCATTGTAAGTAAGTTGTAAGTAATCTAGATGTTCAATGGTACAGGAAAAAATCACCAAAAATTTCACGTTACCCCCATTGCGTTTCTTACAGATGGAAAATTAGACAGATAGGACATTTCATATAATAGAGTAGCCTCGATAATAAAAACAAAGTTTCACCTTGATATCATTAAGATTAGATAGCCAAGTTGTGTGGGCTTTATCATGGAGTTTCTCTCTACCATCCTTGACCTCGTCATACGAGGAATCAATGTTCTAAAATAAACATAAACTTGTCATGGCCAGGCCTAGCTATTCTAACTATCATTTCTACAAAGAAAATCACAAAACCTTTGGAAGTAAATTGGTGGTATATCTTGTTTTTTATGTAACCGAAGATGGGTGGGTAAGAAGGGAAGGGAAAGGGGAAGAGGATTGTGGGAGAAATTTTCTTTTAGAATTGTTTGTCAGAATCACATTCCCTATTCCCTGGTCATGGCAAAATCTGGTGTGATAAAACAATGGACGTTAAACTGATGTAAATCCCAAATGATAACAATATTACGACCAACCAACCTATCAATACCTATTTTAGGGAAGGGTAATTTCTGACACTTTTGCGTAAACAGTGATTATAGGCTTTGTCTTTGGAGTTACAGGATATATAATTTCACAAAAAAGTTTCCTTTTGGGATGTAGTTTTCCTATTTTTAAAAACCTTTTGGATTTGGCCTCCAGGTTGAGGTCTTACAGGCCTCCAGGTTGTCTCTGTGGACAGGTATAGATGAAAAAAAAATTTTAGAGTAACAGTTCAACTTATAAAGCAAAATATGCATCTTTTAACTTTAAATATGTAAATTCAAACATTCAAACATTCAAACATTCAAAAAGGTGCATATTTTGTTAAATAATTTGACTTCTAACTTCAACAATTTTTCATTTTACCTGTCCAGAGACAACCTGGAGGCCTTCAGCACCTGAACCTGGAGGCCAAATCCAATTTTTTTAAATAGGAAAACTACATCCCAAAAGGAAACTTTTTTTTGTGAAATAATCTATCCTCTCACTACAAAGACAAAGCCTATATTCACTGTTTACGCAAAAGTGTCAAAACTTACCCCCCCCCCCCTTAAGTACCCAAAGTTTTTAAGCCGACGAATTAAGATTATATGCTTTAAAACCTTTTTATGAATTTCAATTAAATTCTCATGAAAAAAGAGGAAAGGGAGGGATGTTGGAAGGTTATACCTACCTAAGGACATCCAGGGGGGGGGGCTAAAAGGGTGATTAACCCTTCCCCCTCCAAATAAAAAAGCTTGTACCTACCCTTATTAATTTATTTTTGAAATGAAAAACAAAACAGACCCATTACTCAACGTAAAAATATTATCCTAAAAAATTGATGACTGATCGAAACGGCAGTTGACGAGGTCTTATAGACTTTACCTTTAAGATAGCCTCAGCAGGCATACTGCTGGAGAATCCAAGTCCCACCCAGTCAGACACTGGAGTTCTTTCCTCCCCCTCAACTGGCTTTCTTAAAACAGCCTGAAAAAAAGAGCAATAGGCGTTTCCCCTCAAAGTGCCTTTGTTTTTAACCTTTAGGGTATGTTTAAGTGTGTAAAGGGTATCCTATCCCCGCAGGGTTATGACCTAGATATTAGAATAGGCCACCATACTAAGAAAATCATCGTAAGAAAAATGACCACAAAATTAATAAATTCTTTTTAAATTGAATGTCGAGGGTCGTTTCACACCCCTTCTTCTTGTAGCTTCTTGTTTTTTAGATAGGTAGGTATAATATTAAACTTGTGTAAAATATATATAAGGTATAACCAACGAGCAAAATAAATCCAAAATAAATCCAAAATAAAATTTTGAGAGGCAGATAAAAGTGGTCACTGCTACCATGATAAATCCCCATTTCAAGGATTTTTTTGAATTATTACAGTAAACAGTTTTGGGTTACAGCTGGGAAAATAAGAACTTGTACTAACCTGGTTAGCTCGGATTCTTTTCTGTTCATAGTCCACACTTTCTGCTACTTTCTTCTCACAACCTGGGGCTCTAAACATAAACATAGCATCGTGTTATAGGCAGCTTTCCGTGGATGAGAACATGAAAAATTATAAAATTCTATCCTGTTGTGTTAGCAATGAGGGAACGAAGGCCCAGGCTACCAATGGATTTTTAAAAAAATGGTATCAAGCATTTTTGGGAGTCTACATAAAGTTATTAGCCATTGTCTTATCCCTGTATCTACCTATTACTCTTATTTAAAAATACAAAGGGAGAGGTAGGTTTTGGGTAAAATCCATAAAGGTGTGTTTTAAGGCTTGAAAATAGTAGTAGAACGATAATATTCACTAAGTATGTGTATTTCTTATTGAAGGAAATATAGACAAATTTTTTTTAACATGAATTTTTATCGTTCTAGTACTGTTTTTAACTTATAGCACATCACCTTTACGGATATTACCAGAAACCTACCCCTCTCTTTTTACCGTTCTACTACTGTTTTTAACTTATAGCACATCACCTTTACGAATTTTACCCGAAACCTACCGTTTCCTTTGATATTTAAAAAACTAAATAAACAAGGATGATAACACATAGAGGCAAAACTCATCAAATCGGACAGTCAAAAACAAAAACATAAGTAAAAGTAAAACAATATCCACAAGATTAGAACCGGTTGTTAACCATACTGTAAAATAAATAACGCAATTTCCCACAAATATTGAATTATATATTATTAATGCCAGTTTTGTTAGACCATATCAATGTCTTCGGCCCGTCAGGGCTAACAAAACTGTTTTAAAAATCTTATTCTTTTACTTTTCTATTTGAATATACTCGGAAAGCTGTCTATAATATGATGGGGTAAATAACTATTAAAGGATACTTAATATAGACGGTTTAACTTAAAGATTTTATTATAAAGAAACCTCGCTTATAGCATTGAGTCTTATCATACTAGGAATCATTAGATATTTCCGTTACAGACGTACGGACATCATACCTTTATAATTGTGTTAAAGCTTAGAGTTTAAAAATATTTTCACAACTGTAAGACAATTAATCAATATTGCTATGTGCGCAGTTTCGTAACATTTAATGCGCAAAGCTGGGGGCCAATATTTTATATTCAGGGATCTAAAGGGATTAGACAATGGCCGATAAAATGATGATCATCTCCAAGGCATATACACAAAACTACACTTCTGTAGATTACAATTAGTGGTTAAAACGTTTGACACTAAACTAAATGAACCAGCCACAAAGTTCCCAAAGCTGTTCAGACAACAAATAAAAAAACGTTATTATAAACCTTTGAGAACTAGTATAATAAACAGCCCATTGTTCCCTTCCTCCCTGGTGGAGCCAATATTTTATATTGCTACCAATTCAGAGTTAACATAAATCTGAAAATTTCATGTTAAATATTTTTCTTGCGGGATTAATTTTTAATTGCATTTTTTAATTCGGTGCAAAATTAATTAAAATAAGACTTTTCTGGTTTAATCAAACTACGTTTCATAGAATAAGTTACGCAATGAAATCTGTTACTTAAAATAAAGGAAAACTGAAGGAAAATCTAAACCTTGTGCTATAGTAACAAGGTTGGTTTTGTCTGAAGCTTAAGATTTATCCATTTTAGGGAAGATTCACATACATATCCCGGGTTGTTCTTAGTCTATATCATGTTAAGATCTTTACAGAGCTCTAAGATACCAGTACACAAAGTAGTAAGGTTTTAGGTCAAAGTATGATTTTAAGCCATTTCATTTTAAAATCTAATTGTAGAAATGGTTCTAGGCTATTTTATTCAATTCCCAACTTCGAATATAGAGCCCCTGAATGTTAGGAGTGCAGAAGCTAACTATCAATAAACTTGCAACGTTTCCTAAATCATATATGTAGAACAAAAATCTTCCCTCCAGACGGATATAAGTAACATTTCGTAGTTTCGTAATAAAAATTTGATAATTCACCTTTTGTCCGCCATACCTAATCGCTACAGAAATACCTTAAGAGGAATGTGCTCAAAAAGAAAACTGTTTGAAAGTTGTAAACTAACCTTCTATCAGTATCAGAGAGATCTATATCAGCAATGATGGCAGATATATCTGGGTTAGCTTCTATACCAGAACTACAACCAGTTAAATCCTAAAACAAAACATTTTGATTTGGAAAAAGCATTTGATACTGTACTCCCTCTGGTTTTTGATTTGAAGATTGTCCAATTTGGCAAAAATTATTAACCATATTAAAGCTATTTTCTAAATGAAGAAATCCGGATGGAGAATGTGCAATGCATGTTAAAAAAAACTCTTTCAAAAAAACATATAAATACGATATTATGCAATCAACAGCTTCTGTGAATGGAGGATCTTGTTAACTGCTGAACCGATATGGTTCTTATTTACAGTGTAGCTTCTCATAGTTCATGTAAAGGTTCACAGCTATTTTGAGAGAGGGTTTTCTTAATAGAACTGAAATTTTAATGATTCCAAAAGTACAAGCTAACCTTTATAATAAAACTTACCATCTTATGGAGATTGTTAGTAAGATTTCCAGCCGCGTTCACGGGGCTCGAGTTTCTTGGTGAATGGTGGGGTGAACTCTGCATAGAGCTTCCCAGATCACTTCCAGATGGTCCGATCCTAAACATTCAGGGGTGTACATTTTAATAATCCTCTCCCCATGCCCCAAGGTATAGAGAAGGGGAGTAATGCAATTAAGAAGGGTATGTATAATATTCCAGAATGGCTTCAAAACCGATTGTTTGAATCAGACCAGTTCTCAGCCATAAATAAATTTCTAGGTTCCGGAGCTCCAGGCCTCCAGGTGGTCTCTGTACAGGTAAAAATGAAAAAAAATTTTTTTTGAAGAGTTAGAGGTCAGCTTATAAAACAAAATATGCAAGTTTTTTCTTGTTGTTGTTGTTGTGTTGTTCTTCAAATATGTGAATAACATTCAAAAAGATGCATATTTTGTTTTATTAGTTGACCTCTAACTCTTAATTTTTTTTTTCATTTTTACCTGTACAGAGACCACCTGGAGGCCTGGAGCTCCGGAACCTGGAGGCCTATCAAAAAATCTTAAAACTTGGGAAAATTAATCATATAAGAATGATTTTATCTTTTATAACCTATCCTCTCAGTCCAAAGATAAAGCCTATATACCAGGTTTACGCAAATGTGTCAGAACTCCCCCCTTGTTTATGTAATGATCATTAAGGTTGCCTCAAAATTTAATTTTTGTTAATTTTGCTTGTTTTAGATTTCTATATTTCTGGTTGAAACAAAAGTAGGTAATGGAATGCAGAGTTTTTTTGCTAGGGGGGTGCACGAAAATTACTTTTGACAATCCCATTAAACCAAAATCGAGTGGATCATATTACAGAAAACAAGAGGGGTGTAATTTTAGTGTCGAGTGTGGTGTGTAGACCCTTATCAAGTGGTAAAAATGGATGGACCCCAATGAGGGGGCATCCACACACCTTAATTTTTACGGGGTGTGGATAAACCCCCTTCTGCACGCCACTAAACAAGAGTATCTTACTTGCTAACATTTGGTGGGGAGCACCATTTCTTTTTCTCCAACTCCATTTCCTCTCTCTGCTTCTGTTGTTGTTGCAGGGCTTGTTGGTGCTGCAACTTCTGTTGCTGATGCTTCTGAAATTAATATAGGATCAGCTGCTGCAGAATTTGTTGGTGCTCTAACTGATGTTGCTGATGCTTCTGAAATTAATATAGGATCAGCTGCTGCAGAATTTGTTGGTGCTGCAACTGCTGTTGCTTCTGAAATTAATATAGGATCAGCTGTTGCAGAGTTTGTTGGTGCTGCAACTGCTGCTGCTACTGAAATAAATATAGGATCAGCTGTTGCAGAGTTTGTTGGTGCTGCAACTGCTGTTGCTGATGCTTCTAAAAATAATATAGAATCAGATGTTGCATAGTTTGTTGGTGCTGCAAATGCTGTGCTGATGCTTCTGAAAATAATCATGGATCGGTGCTTTTCCTTAAGGTCGCCATAGAGCAATAACATCCCTCTTAATTATTTTTGTAATACTTATAGAAAATGGTGGGCGGGTACTTAATCTTCCTAAGCGGAGAGACCTAGCGGGGCAAACTAGTTCCCAATAATATAGCTTAACCTAACCTGACTCAAAGTAACAAACAAGATAAAAATTATCCTGCGCCCCTCCCCCAATATTTGCAATAGGTGAGGGTTTTTTTTGCTTATTTGTTACAATTAGGGTTGGCAATCCGTCTAATTTTTGGACCGGATTCAGATTCTTACAAGAATCCGTCTAAAAATATAACGGATTTTCCGCAGATTCCGGATTCATATGTTTTTTACGGATTCCGGATTTTAGCAATATTTTAAAAGGCTTTTAAATAAAATGAAGGGATACAATTATACCGGGTACTGGGAAGAATCTAAAGCTGCGTTTTTTCATATTTTCTGATATCTCCACTTGGTGGTGTAGGTGGGAAGAGATGGGGTGGTGATCTTTGCCTTCAAAGAGGGGGGTTGAAAGAAAAAAGACGCTAATGTTAGCCTAACAATTAAGAATCCGAATTAGCAATAAAAAAAAACTTATTTTGGATTCCAAAATAAGTTAAAATTGGGCGGAAATAATTCTAAACAGGCGTAGAACACTAAATTTTGGCATGGAAGTTGCTTTGATAGGTTACACGGTGGAGTTTTGAAGAAACGGCCGCCGCAACCTATTTTTGCTTTTTCTCGCAAAAATCTTAAATGATTTGAGACATTTTTCATTTGTCTAATTCGGTCTTTTTAATGATTAATAATAACTAATGTTTATGTCTTTCTTACATTTCAATGAATGGATATCAGGGGTGTATATTAAGAGATATAAGTTTTCCGGAATTTTAATGTAGGGAGTAGATTTGAAATCTGCATCAAATTTTAAGGATTTTTTATAAAATTCGTTTTTTGTATAATTCTTTATCTAAAAGCGGAAATACATTTTAAGTTCATTAATTTTGACCAATAGGATAGTTGGATTTTAAACTACCTGCGCTCTAATTGGTTGAATGATGTACGACATCCAATCAGAGCCCAGATTTTTTAAATCCACCAATCACGGATGCCAAAATTAATTAACTTAATTTGTATTTCCGCTTTTAGATAAAGAATTATACAAAAAATGAATTTTATAAAAAATCCTTAAAATTTGATGCAGATTTCAAATCTACTCCCTACATTAAAATTCCGGAAAACTTATATCTCTTAGTGTATATTCTACATGGGATCCCCTGCTCAGGGGGGGGGGGGGAAATAAAAAATAAGTGGTTGGAGGGGAAAAAAATGTAAAAATTAAGAAAACTGAAAACATTTTTTCCATTTACCCCCTTGGTGAAAAAAGTGTGGTAGGAGGGATAAAATAAATAAAATATGGAGTTCTTTAAATATTTTTCCATTTCCCCCCTACTTGGTGAGAAAAAACTAGGGGGGGAAGAAAAATAGAAAATTTTGTAGCAGGGGAAAAAAATAAATCTTGTGCAGAATATACACCCCTGATGGATATATTATTACATGGATGTAATCAGGGCGACCACTCCAAAACCAAAAAAATATAGTATATTTATAGTATATTTTTTTCCCCCCATATAGTATATATAGTATATTTTTTTTTACTCATATAGTATGATATAGTATCGGACTTTGAATTATTTAGTAAATCATCTATAATACAAAGTAGCTTGATGTCTGTCCATCCGTCTGAAGCTTAAGATCTTGGTAACTACTGAACTGATTGGATTCTACTCTTCAGGGTATATACCTATCGGTACTGTGGTGGTTTTAAGCTATTTTCTTGGGGGGTGGGACACCCCAAACCCCCCCAAAAATTAACATTTACCCCCCAAAAAAATTCTTTTTGTATTTTTTTCTAATTTTAATGTTTTTTAAGTTTTTATATAATTTTATATATGTTTAAAATTTTTTATATTTTGTTATACTTTTATATATCTTTAAATTTTTTTCTTTTTAAATTTCTTTTCTTCAATTAAACTTTGTTTTTTCAAATTCAAAAAGATTGTGAAACCTTCCTTCTCCTGTAGGGGCCAAGCCCCGAAAGGCTAATGGGAAAGAAATTTTTAAAAACATTAAAAAAGAGAAAAAATTTGAAGGGTTTAGAAAATATAAATTAATATAAATAAATATAAACAGTTATAACAAGTTATAAAGAGTTATAAAATGTTATAAAGAGTTATAAAGTTATAAATACAGAAAATATCTATAAAATTGTAAAAAAAAAAATTTTTAATTCTCCCCTGAACCTTTAGGGAAAAGGCCCCTAGAGGCTAGGGGCGAAGCCGCTAGTAGTATATATCTGGTAAGCCGAGCGTTCTCGGCCCACGGGGTAACGAGTTCGGATTCAACGAGCCCTAGCCTTTAAGTATTCTACCAAACAAACAAGCAGGATTCAATCATACAGAAATTATATATTTAAACTGAATAATATTTACAAGTTATGTTTACTATATATATACAACAAAATATGACAATGGTTAGGTTTGAAGGGGGTGTGGGGCGCTAGGGCTTAGCGCCCGACGGCAGACAGGCTGTGGGGGCAGCGGTGGTAAAAGGGGAGGCAACGCCTCCCGATTATATAAGCGCGTGAGGGACTCGTGATAGTTGCATGTTTGAGTCCCCTCCCCACATTTAGGCAGGCTAGTTTGACCGCTGGGTGCGGGGTCAACAGCGGTCATGAGATGGATGGTGATATAATAGGATTAGTGCGGGGGGTTTGTTATCATAAGTCACAGCGAAGCAACTCTGTAAACGGCCTGTCCGTCTGGGTGTCGTATTACCACATATACTTCATCAATAATACCCCAAAGCAATGTTGTAATCAAAGCAATCTCACATATAATTAAGTTAAATCTATGAAAAACAACTGATATTTAAATCATAATTACAAACATTAATATATTTTAAGGGATTTTCTAGGGTGAATGGACAGAAAAGGGGACACTGCTGCTCCCCTTAGTTTTCCTGGGCTGATGGACTCGAACTGGTTCTGGTCTCGGGCTGTCAGCCTCGCCCATAAGAGGTATTTTACAGGTAAGGGATTTTCTCCATCTCTTTCTTACTGTGACAGTGGCGTGCCAAGCACTTTGTCTTGAGGGGGGAGGGGGCAGTTTGAACATATTGCCCCCCCCCGCCCCTTCGAGGCACTTAGCTTTAGGGGGAGGGGGGCATTTTGATCATATATACCAATTTTAAATAAGGGCGTTTTAAGGGGGGTGGGATTACTTGATCCCTTTCCATTCCCCCATCTCTTCATCATATTTATATGATCAGGGGCGTCCAAACTTTTTCATTTGGGGAGGGGGGGGGGGTAATTTGGTTTTGGAGGGGATAAAATGGCGCGCGAAGCGCGCCGCAAATTTTTTTACCCACCTTATTGGTCATAATTGGCAATTTCGTAATATGGTAAGATTAATGGAAGCTTCATCATATCACAGTAGCTTTTGATAGGTTAGGTTAGGTAAGATAAAGGTTAATGATTGCCCTGCAGGGGCTAGAAATAGTAGAAAACCTACTATGAAAATAAGACAAAACACTCCTTAAGAGGTGTTGTCACAAAATCCGTTTTTTGTTATAAAAATATAATATTATAAAGTATATATAGTAAATTTTGGTCAAATAAAGGTAATAATATATAGTATATATAGTAAATTTTTGTCATATAGTATGATATAGTATCTAAATTCATCCTATATAGTATAAATAGTATATATAGTATGCAGTGGTCGCCCTGGATGTTACACCATATTTTCATGTATCCTTAAGTGATTTTCACAGCGGGCTAAAATAACGATAACCCCTATCCACATTCCACACCCCTACTAATGGATAAACAAGCCGTCCCATGAATGAGTTCCATTTTTGCAACCTAAATTGTCAAGAATTTTTTCATTGTCATAATATCCACGTATATTCTATAGGGGGGGGGGGGGGGAGTTTGTACAGTTATAGAAAATGAAAATTCAGTATCAAATTTTGGCCTGGCCGTTTGGGCTTGTCTTTATAGTTAACAACCTAATTCTTATTGTAAACTCTCATGTATGATTGAATCTACCTGTAAAACTTTGAAAATTTAATTTTAGGACTTTCCATCTAGGGGCTAGTGGGGCAAAAGACCCCCCAGCTTTTAAATGGAAGCTTTTATTGCATAAATGAGTTGATTAGCCATCCCATATTTCATTTTTGCACGTTACTTCTAGGGGCTTGTAAGCTCAAAACTTATAAATTTTGTATTTGGGGGAGTTGTTTTACCCCAAAAGTCCCTAGAAGTAAAGTGCAAAAATGAAATAAAGGGTGGCTAATCAACTCATCTATGTAATAAAAGGTTCCATTTAAAAAATCAGCTCGATATCTTTAAAAATAAGCTCATAACATAAAATTTTAGTGTTGGGGGGGGGGGGGTCTTTTGCCCCACTAGCCCCTAGAGGGAAAGTCCCAAAATTCAATTTTAAAAATTTTACAGGTAGATCCAATCATATATGAGAGCTTACAAAAAGAATTAGGTTGATGACTATAAAAACAGGCCCAAACGGCCAGGGCAAAATTTGATACTGAATTTTCATTTCCTATAACTGTACAAACTCCCCCCCCCCCCCCTTAGTTCTATATTTTTATCCTACCTGAATCTGTTGTTGCTGAATCTGAGCAAGTTGTTGTTGGTGCAGTTGATGTTGTTGCAGCTGTTTAATATGATGTTGGTGTTGCTGGTGCAGAGCCAACTTCTTCTCAGCCTCCTGCTGTTGATGCTTCAGAGCATTCAACAACATAAACTCCTTAATTTATAAAATGTAAGGATCTAAAGGGATAAGACAATGGCCGATGAATCGATATAAATCTTTAATGAGGATACAAAAAATACCCCTTCTGTAGATTACAATTTGTAGCTAAAACGCTTGGACAATCAACTCAATGAACCAGCCAATCAAAATTCAATTGAAATACCCAAACTTACTAAGTTTAGTCCGTAGCCTTTAATACAGCAATAAATTTATTATTAAACCTATTATTTTCATATCCACGGAAAACAGTCTATATTAAATGGCTATATCAATACTATATTTAATATCTCTAAAATTTATGGTCCGAATGGGTTGAATTTTTCAGGGACGCTTTTTAAATGTCTAGGGAGGGTTTTGGGCTATTATCTATCTCCTGCCAACTCCTACAGGCTGAAGGCGAAGCAACTAGTATATTACTCACATGCAGCTGATATTGAGTCGGCGACAATCTTGCATACTCCTGAGACGCGGGGATGGGCAGGGAATGTGGGGCGGCGGCTGCGCCCGCAGCACCCGCGGTTGGGAAGTTCCAAGGGGAGCCGGGAGGCATTGTGGGGGTGAGTGGTGTATACACTGCTGGAGAGGGAATAAAGTTCGGGGACAGAGGTGAACCAAAAGCCTAAAAATAGGATTTGTAATAGTTATTTCTCGCATCGTATTATAAACGACTTTCCGCGGATATAGAATGTACAATTATAAGATTAAAAGTAGTTTTTTTAGCCCCGAGGTGCCGAAAGCAAAGGCTAAAAAAACTGGTTTTAATCTTATGATTGTACATTTCTATATTCGTAGATAGCTGGATATAATACGATGCTAGACATAGTTTTTTCGTATGGATGAGAACCGGTTCCTATCCACCGGATTCGAATGAATACGAGAAAATATCTTCTTTTTTGGTCAGGACAAGACGATGAGGGCAATGGAGATCTGGAAATTTATCAAAGATTTTACATAAAATATTCGGTACAGAAAGACATCCTGTTACCTTATTATAAGGATAAGAAGCACTTAGTGAAAGGCAAAAGTTCAAAATATTATCTATTTCTAGGGGTGATTTCTCTTGGGAGGAATGAAGTACCCTCTCCAAAAATATTTATAATGTTATAAAACCTGTAAGAACTGTAAAGGAAAAAAATGTCTGTTTAGCTGTTACCGATATCATTTCCCACGCTCAAACACAGACGTTATGTTGCTTTTACATCAGGATTTATAATTGAAACACTTGTATACGACCTGTAAATGAGGGTTACTAGCCCCAGTAGGGCAGAGGAATGGTCCTCTGTTTGCTGGTAGGGAAGCAAGATAAAATCACCTGTAAGTGAGGGTTACCAGCCCCAGTAGGGCAGAGGAATGGTCCTCTGTTTGCTGGTAGGGAAGCAAGATGAAATCACCTGTAAGTGGGGGTTACCAGCCCCAGTAGGGCAGAGGAATGGTCCTCTGTTTGCTGGTAGGGAAGCAGGATGAAATCACCTGTAAGTGGGGGTTACCAGCCCCAGTAGGGCAGAGGAATGGTCCTCTGTTTGCTGGTAGGGAAACAAGATGAAATCACCTGTAAGTGGGGGTTACCAGCCCCAGTAGGGCAGAGGAATGGTCCTATGTTTGCTGGGAGGGAAGAAAGATGAAATCACCTGTAAGTGGGGGTTACCAGCCCCAGTAGGGCAGAGGAATGGTCCTCTGTTTGCTGGTAGGGAAGCAAGATGAAATCACCTGTAAATGAGTGTTACCAGTCCCAGTAGGGCAGAGTAAAGGTCCTCTGTTTTCTGGTAGAGAAGCAAGATGAAATCACCTGTAAGTGGGGGTTACCAGCACCAGTAGGGCAGAGGAATGGTCCTATGTTTGCTGGGAGGGAAGAAAGATGAAATCACCTGTAAGTGGGGGTTACCAGCCCCAGTAGGGCAGAGGAATGGTCCTCTGTTTGCTGGTAGGGAAGCAAGATGAAATGTAGAGCTGCTTCCTGCCATCGGAACCTACAAATAAAAAACAAAGATGAAAACATCCATAAAAGCGAAGCTCTGAAACGGTACGAAAAAAGGACATTTACACTTGTATAGTGTCAGAACTGAATAATCAGAGTATAAATGAATAAGAGTCAAAGCAAATTTGTGAGTAAATTTGTCGAAAAACTTACATTATTAGAACTTTCTACTCTAGCTAATATTGACATAAAAGCAAGAGGAACAATTTTTTACTTCATTTGTCATGACGCGGTGTTGGGCCAAGATGTAAAAATCTATTTATGATAACTTCAGTAGTAGTCAGGGGTAGCTATTCAATAATCAATTCTACAAAAAAATCACGAAACCTTTTAAAGTAAGGTGGAAGTATATATTTTTTTAATGTAATTGAAGAGGGGTGGGTAAGAAGTGGAGGAAAAGGGGTACTCTGGGGAAATTTTCCTTTAGAATTGTTTGTCAGAATCTCATTCCCTTTTCCCTGAGTAGTAGAAAATATCTACCTTATATGTTTCTGGGACCTCAGCCTTCACAATGTCGCCTTCCAAATCAAGCAGTTTATGCCTGAATGATAAATAAACATATTAGATTTCATAATAATCGAGGATCTATAGGGATAAGACATTGGACAATAAAATGATAAACAAAATTATCCCATTGCCAAAAAGAGGTAGCAATGTATTTCTGATGCCGGGCATACCTATCAACGGCCTTTCTTAGGTTAAAAAGGCTATAGTAAGCTTATTATGAATATTGCTATTTATGAATCTTTAAGCACCAAATAAAAATACACCTGAATTTACCTGTATTTTGAATGACACCAGTGACAGTGAGTTAAACACCCCCCCCCCCCCCCCCACTAGGAATAAGAATAATGTAAACAGTGAAACGTTCTTAATATATAGACGTAGATTTAAAAAAAAACCATCTAGTATTTAAAATTTTGGAAATCGTTTTAGAACAGTTGTTATATAGTAAATACGTTTAAATGAATTATCTAATGTAACTTGATATATTAGGCAATACATCATAACAGAATCATTAAAAGTTTTGCAATGAAGAAAATAACTCCATATCATTTTAAAAAGAAACAAGGATGACAACATCCAAAATTAAAAGAGAAGCTCTGAAATTAAAGGGTAGAATAAACCAAAATGAAAATTTGGTGTATAATTAACAAAATATTAAGGGTGGGGAGAGGAGCATTAATGCAACCATATCGTAATCAATGCGCAAATGAAATTTGGAATGAGTAATCCTTGGTAGGTCTATTTTCCCTAAATTGAAAAAAATAAATTAAAAAGTAAACGCTAATAATTGACGTAGGCTCAGCCGTTTGTATGTTTTTGGGTTTTATTTAGGTCAAAATTATTAATAATACCAACAAACTTTTTAAAAAATTTCTAGTACCAGCTGCTTAACAGCTAGAACCGACTAAAAGTGGCTGGTAAAAGCTAAAAAAATTCCAAGAGTATCATTTTAATACCAAATAATGTACAACTATTATTCAAAAAGATGATTTTTACGTAATCACTGATGGATTTGCCTAATTAATAGCCCAAAACCGACTTAGAGGAGCTGCCAGCCGTTACTTTAAAAAAAAATTCTTTAAAATGGCTGAGAAAAGTTAAAAATAAGCATGTTAAGAATAAATTAAGAAAATTAATTCCAAAATATGTTTTTAAGTTATGAGAGAAAAATACAAAAATGAATTTATTTTTACTTGGATCTTACACCATATTTTCATGTTCTCTAATAAAGTGAAACTTGTAGGGGGTAAAATAACAATCTCCCCCATTCCCCTCTTCTCCACTTCCCCTCCCCAATTACTATATATTCAAACTGACCATAAATGAAAGTGGAAATAGCAACCTAAATTAAAGACAATTTTTTCCCTGTCATAATATCCACGTATAATCTACATCCAAACATACAAACACCTAGAGTAGAGTTACTACTATTAGAACTAGATGTTTTCATACAGAGTTCTATTGATATTCCTGGCATGAAAAGCTTTTTTGGTTCAATAATTTGTTTTTCAAACCTTAAAACATCTTTTCACTACGATACAAATTCTTATGTATGATAAATATAAAACCATAAAAAATCTTTTCATGGGATTAAAAAGCATTTCTAGAAAAATCTTGAAAAGATTTGGCTCTGAAGCCATTTATGTATAAAAATATTTATTCTCGAAATATTAATTTAGGTTAAGTAATCTTCTATATATTTTCAATCGTTTTTTAGAAGCGAAATATCTTTTCTATAGTTAAGGTATGTATGTCCGTATGTGATAGGGGATGAAGTTATGAGTAAACAATGATTATAGGCTTTGTCTTTGGAGTGAGAGGATAGGTTATTTGGCAAAAAAGTTTGCTTTTGGGATGTAGTATCCCTACAATTAAAATAATTGGATTTGGCCTCCAGGTTCTGGAGCTCTTTACATTAATAGAGGCATGTTTAAATATAAATTATCCTACAAATTACAAACTTTTCTTGATAATTCCTGTAACAGGTTTAAGAAGAATAACAATTTTACCATTGATAAGTCCATACGTCCACTTAAATCGTGCTACTTTTTCACTTTTTTGTAGAATGTATCCTATTCATCTGATTTTTGGAACAATGATTCTTCAACAATTTTAATTTTTGTCTTAAGAGTTAGAGGTCAACTTATTAAACAAAATATGCATCTTTTTCTTCAAATATGTGAAAAAAACATTCAAACTCATAAACAAAATTGTAAAAAAAAATTAATTATCCAGACACCACCTGGAGGCCTGCAGCCTCTAAACCTGGAGCAAAATCCAAATTTTTTTAAATAAAAGGAAACTGCATCCCAAAGGAATTTTTCTTTGTCAAAAAACCTCAATCCTCCCTGTCTACGCAGAAGTGCCAAACTCCCCCCCCCCCCCCACCTTGTCTCACCTTGCAACATACATGCCTCCCACATTTCTCTCCTGAGACTTGATGATACAAGATTTGTTGGACTGTCTGGCTTTGGGCTTTATGGTTATGGTCACCTCGTTCTCAGCCTACAAGAACAAGAACGATTATCCTTATAATAAAATAAGAGGATGTGTGTTTGTATGTCTATACCGAAGAATCTTGGTAACCGTTGAACGGATCGGGTTCTCCTTAACAGGGTAGCCTAGTATAGGTCCCGGGAGGGTTTATAACTATTTTGTTGGAAGGTACCACAAACCTCCCAAGAAAAATCGAAAAGATAAAAAAAATAGCCGCCCTGCGGACATTTTGTAATTAGTAGTATGTTTTCATATTTTTGGTAAATAGCGGATTTTAAATTGATTTTAAAGATACTATTTTACCTGTCCTTAGAGGCCTCTAGAGGCGTAGCCGCTATTTTGAATAAAAGCGAAACATAACAAGACACAGGGACTTTTTTTGGGTTAGATTTAGGATACGTGGATATTTTATTGACAGTGAGACATTTATCGTCAATTTAGCTTGCTGATTTGAACCTCATTTATTGATCAGTACGTTCGTTCAGTCCATCCAGAAGGAGGGGAATGGGGCTGATGGGGAAAAGGTATTGTTATTTTAGCCTGATGCAAGCACCATTTTATCATATTACATTTCTAGAGTATGTGTTTCATAGGTAGCCAAGTGACTTAAAAACATGACCAAACTACTTGATGACGTAGTGGTGTACATAACTATATTATCTATAGGAATGCCTCGCTTCTAAATCATTACTATAAAAGCAACGCATATAATATCATTAGTAGATTAAATTCTTATGAAATACTCTACAATTTAACAGGAATCTAAAGGGATAAGATAATGGTCAATAAATTGATGTACATTCCCAATACTGATACACAAAATTACCCAATCTACGAATTAGTAGAAACTTTTGGACACTCAACTTAATAAACCAACAAGTCAAAATTTAAGTCCCTAAAGTTATCAATTTAACGAATAAGAAAACGTTATTATAAAACTTTGGGGACTAGTGTAATTAACTGCCCAATATCCCCTCCCTCCCTGACAATATAAAATCATATAAAACTTACAAATTACCAAAGCAAATCTTATACAAATTCATAATGATATGTTTACAAACCAATCAGAAGCTAATTAAAATTCTAAAAATCACTAATCAAAAGTAAAATTAAAAATAAAATCATTATAATTGTACACCTAAGGCAAATGTTACTAATAGCAACACATCTACGATAGATAAATACAGAATGAACCATCTGAAATTCAAGATTATGTGACATTTATTTCATTTCAAAATTTTGACTTTGATGGATATTATCATTCTTACTGCTTTTGAATGATAAAAGTTTAAAACGATATGACAATTCCATGATATGAGCTATTCGTTAAGGATACAAACTTTGGGTACCAGCATAATTTACAGTCCTAGACCCCCTCTCTTCCTGGTATTATGCCTAGTCGTTGCAGGACGCTCCAAGGTTTAAATTTAATGAGACATATCCAATGAATTCCTGAGCTGTTTGTTATAGAATTAGGGATTATTTATCAACCACATCGTATTATAGGCAGCTTTCCGTGGATATCAAAATAAAAAATGAGATTACAATCAGTTTTGTTAACCCCGAGGGGCCTTATATCCAGGCTAACTAAACTAGTATAAGTTTTATGATTTTTATTATAGTATTCGTGGAAAATTGTCGGTAATACAATGTTATGCATGATTTTTTAAAATCGGTTCTAATCCATCAGAAATTAATCGGTTTCGAATCCTTATATATACTTGTCAAATTCAATTAAAACGTTTTGAAGATTCACGTTTTAATTCTGAAAAAAATCTTCCAAAACACACAACCAATAAAATTACAATATAGGATTACTATATTTTAAAAGCATGAAAATTTAGATATTTAATTTGAGTTTTCGTGGAAGTTTAATTTTGGTTAGACATACAATTTTAAAACTGTCATTATAAACTTATAGATAGATAGATAGATGTATTTCAACATAAGCATACAAAATGATAATAATATTTCTTACACATATTTACATAATTTTATACATAGTTTGGTACTTTCATAACCTGGGTTGGCCGTTGCAAAAGCTGGAAGTACCGATTTAAGACAAACATATTCAAATGATTTTTTAATGTTTCTAGCTACATAGAAATTTTAATCAGATAATTATATTGGATATATACATATAACATATAAATAGGTTTAAATAGTATAAATAAATAGTAAGGTATTAATGATGCTATTTACACTATGATACAATGGGGTTAGAGAAATTAAAATTTTTAGAGTAAATTAAGGCAAATTTTAATTATTTTTACAGACAAAACATTTTTGCTTATTACAATTAAAACTCTTATATTTATCTAAAGCTTTCTTATTAATGAGATTTTTAGTGGAATTTTTAGTTTCAGCACACCTTATAGCAGTGTCTAGGTTGTTCCATATTTTAACAAAGCAAGCATTAGGAAAAGTTTCTAGAGCTTTATGTTTAGGTAAAGGTACTTTTAATTTCATTACTCTGTTGGATAACATTGGTTCAAAAATATTATTGAATGAGTCTGGCATTTGTCCTGCAAGGAAACTTTTTACAAAGCTACCTATATTAATAGTCTTAATATCTTCAAGTTTAAGTAAATCAAGTTTTTCAAGTAATGGATCTACATGAGCATTGTACTTTGTACTTACAGGTGATAAAAGATCCAAACATTTGATATAAAATTCACGTGGATATTATAACAGTGGGAAAAATTAGGTTGCTAACATAGATATCATATATTGGTCAGTAGCAGGGGAATGGGAAAAGGGGGTGGACGGGGGGATCTTTTTTCAGCCAGCTACAAGATTCACTTTAAGTACATTATAATTTGGTGCAAGATCAAAGTAATAATAAAACCATTATCCATAAAGAAACGTGACATCCTGTTACTTAGACTTATCCTTTGTAATATAGACTCATCAATGTCAATGCTGTCAGGAACATCAAACAAAGAATCTTCACTAGAAAGGAGAACCATATCAGCTGATTAGAGATCAAACAGACACACAACCTAATACTTAAAAACAAGCATACCTGAAGTTATTGAATCATTGACTCATCAATGTCAATGCTATACCTGAAGTTTTTGAATCATTGACTCATCAATGTCAATGCTGTCTGGAACATCAAACATCATGACAATGGGTAGGGACCCGAGCAACAGCTGTCTGGCCAGGTACACGTTGTGGATGGCCCCGGAGATGGTCACGCTCCCCTTCCTGTACGTACACTCACAATAATTTCATGTACCTGCAGGGATTTATACGAGGGGAGGGGGAGCTGAAAGCTGTCTATAATACGATGCGATAAATATTTATTAATCAATTGAAAAATAAGTTTTCATAAACCTATAAAAGAGTCAAAATTTACTGATATATTTTCCTCCTAAACACTTAACTTGTTCATTTTTAAATTTCGTTAAATGATTATTACTTATCCTTCATCAAGTATTATGAAAGTTTATCCATTAACTTTTATGCAATCTGAATAATTTTAATGAATTACTTAATGAAGCAAAGCTGTTTTACATTGTTTATATACTAGCGGCTTCGTCCCTAGCCTCTAGGGGCTTTGCCCCAAGAGGTATAATTACATCTTCTATTACTTACCCAGCAGAACGGATAGCAAAAATTCGCGAAGCTCGTAAAAAAAAAATAGCGATTACATAACGAATTTGCAAAATTCGTAAAAAAAAAGGGGAGGGGAGGATTTTTTTTGTTTTTAGGGGGGTTGGGGGTGTCCCACCCCCCCCAAGAAAATAGCCTAAAACCACCGCAGGACCAATAGATATATACCCTGAAGAGTAGAATCCAATCGGTTCAGTGGTTACCGAGATCTTAAGTTTCAGACGGACGGACGGACAGACAGACAGACAGACAGACATCAAGCTACTATGTATTATAGATATATTGGTCTGCAAGTATATTGCTTCAAACTAAGGGACTATATTTTCAGTGCTTAACAAGATATTTTAAATAAAAGCTTCCAAACACTGATTGCACGACCTTTGTCAGAAAGTTCAAAATGTGTGTGACAATGTGAAGCTTTTCTATAATTATGGTCGGTCAGTCCGTCCGTCCGTAACGGTTAGCTCTTTTAGTGAATTTAGGCATGTTAGAGTTGTCCTATCGATTTCAAGCTTAGCATGGTGATTCCTGTAAGGGTTAGGTACAATTTAGAAAGTGTAGCAACTCTATAATCGTTACCAGAATGTCCGTACGTCCATTTTAAACATGTTGATTTTTAACTTTTTTAACAACAATTTTTTATATGATAAAATCATTCGATTGATCTGATTTTTTGGATACTGATTCCTAGGACAACAAAGTACAATGTTATAAGCAAAGCATCTCTATAACCAGATAACAGATATCATTATCTAAAATTATTATTTAAGTCCCTGATCGGAGGAATGTTTGGATCGCCAGCATCGGGGAAAATAATCACAGTATTGGTTCGTTGCATGATGACCCTAGAGTACAAAATAATTAGGGTTGGCAAACCGGATCCGGGATCCGGAATCTACCCAATTTTTAAATCCAAATCCGGAATCCGTTTTTTAATATCGGATTCCGGATTCTTAATTAGTAGGTTAAAATTAGCGTCTTGCGTTTTTTCTTTCAACTGCCTCTTTTTAAAGGCAAAGATTATCATCATTACATATAAAATCTTTTAAAATCTGGTTTGATTATCGAAAGTGAATTATAGAGAACACCAAGAACATTAATTTTTAGGACATATGTAGCACTTATTATTTTTAATTTTAAAAATATCCTTTTAAAATACTGCTAGAATCCGGAATCCGCCATTTTTTTAGACGGATTCTGAATCCGAATCCGACGCAAAAATTTGACGGATTGCCACCACTAAAAATGATATTACTTACATTATGAAAAATGTTTACTTTCAAACCAATAATGTTGTCGTATTTTTTCTGAACTGGGACTAATGGTTCAACAAACGGCTAGTCGACCCCACCCACTAAAAGTAAAAAAAATTGCGGGGTGGGGAATTTTTTTCCTTGGGGGCGATTTCACAAGTCATTATAAACTTTAGCTGGATCTATGAGAAGCTACATTGTAAAGAAGAACCATATCGGCTCAGTTGTAAAAAATCCTTCGGTTTACACTGACATACAGATAAATTCTACTTTGTATTATAGATTAAGGAATTGATCATCTAAACCGTATTTCTGTTACTATAGTAATAGGTTTACCTGAGGTTAATACTTCCTTTACCAACAACAATGACATGATGTCCAGGTGATATCTCCATTATTATTATGTTTACCTGAGGTTAATACTTCCTTTACCAACAACAATGTCATGATGTCCTGGTGATATCTCCATTATTATTATGATTACCTGAGGTTAATACTTCCTTTACCAACAACAATGGCATGATGTCCAGGTGATATCTCCATTATTATTATGTTTACCTGAGGTTAATACTTCCTTTACCAACAACAATGGCATGATGTCCTGGTGATATCTCCATTATTATTATGATTACCTGAGATTAATACTTCCTTTACCAACAACAATGGCATGATGTCCAGGTGATATCTCAATTATTATTATGTTTACCTGAGGTTAATACTTCCTTTACCAACAACAATGCCATGATGTCCAGGTGTTATCTCCATTATTATTATGCTTACCTGAGGTTAATACTTCCTTTACCAACAACAATGGCATGATGTCCTGGTGATATCTCCATAGTCATATTCACTGTACTAAACATTATAAAAAAAATGAAAAATTCCATACAAGTGAAGCTTTACAACAGACTAACATAAATAGTTAATGTTGCCTTTTAAAAATATGTCTATTTGTTATAGGAATTATAAAACAAGGTTCAAATTAATAGGCGCTCAAAGCATTTAAATTTCATTTTTTTTCTGAGGAATCTAAACGATAGTCGTAAGACCTTTTATAGATCAACATCATATGTGAAATGGAAGAAATATTTTCTCCCATAAAAAACTTGGGAGCTATTGTTTTGCAAACTTTTTTGATGAAACTAAGTTCTATTAATTTAATGGATATAGAATAAACGTGGATATTATATCAGGGGAAAATTGTCGTCAATTTAGGTTGCTAACATGGTATTCAGTCATTGGTCAGTTAGTTCATCTAGTACGAGGAGAGGAAATTGGGTAAATGGAAGGTATTGTTATTTTAGCATGCTGCAAGTTTTACTTTATCAGAGTACATGATAATCTGATGTAAGATCCAAGTAATAATAAATCCATTATTAATTCTTACTTATTATTATACCTGACAGTAATGTTATTTGGCCACAGATGATCCATCAACAGGAGGGTGGCTTCCTTTACTCTACTAGCCTCTAATTCACATCCCTATAACAAATATTATCCATTAATAGGTGGGTGGCTTCCTTTACTCTACTAGCCTCTAATTCACATCCCTATAACAAATATGATCCATTAATAGTAGGGTGGCTTCCTTCACTCTACTAGCCTCTGATTCACATCCCTATAACAAATACAGTGGTGTATATTCTGCATGGGATCTCCGGCTCAGGGGGGGGGGGGGGGAAATAAAAAATAAGTGGTTGGAGGGGAAAAAAATGTAAAAATTAAGAAAACTGAAAACATTTTTTCCATTTCGCCCCCTCCTTGGTTAAAAAAACTAAAAAAATGTGTGGTAGGAGGAATAAAATAAATAAAATATAGAGTTCTTTAAATATTTTTCTATTTTCCCCCCTACTTTTTAAGAAAAATCTAGGGGGGGGAAAAAATAAAAAAAATTGTAGCAGGGGAAAAAAATAAATCTTGTGTAGAATATACACCCCTGAACAAATATGATATAAAATTTGGAGGGTGCCTTTCTTTACTCTACTAGCCTCTTATTCACATCCCTATAACAAATATTCCATCAATAGTAGGGTGGCTTCCTTCACTCTACTAGCCTCTAATTCACATCCCTATAACAAATATTCCATCAATAGTAGGGTGGCTTCCTTCACTCTACTAGCCTCTTATTCACATCCCTATAATAAATATTCCATCAATAGTAGGGTGGCTTCCTTTTCTCTACTAGCCTCTAATTCACATCCCTATAACAGATATGATCCATCAACAGGAGGGTGGCTTTCTTTACTCTAATAGCCTCTAATTCACATCCCTATAACAAATATGATCCATCAACAGGAGGGTGGCTTCCTTTACTCTACTAGCCTCTAATTCACATCCCTATAACAAATATGATCCATCAATAGTAGGGTGGCTTCCTTTACTCTACTAGCCTCTAATTCACATCCCTATAACAAATATGATCCATCAATAAGAGGGTGGCTTCCTTTACTCTACTAACCTCTAATTCACATCCCTATAACAAATATGATCCATCAACAGGAGGGTGGCTTTCTTCACTCTACTAGCCTCTAATTCATATACCTATAACAAATATGATTCATCAATAGGAGGGTGGCTTCCTTCACTCTACTAGCCTCTAATTCACATCACTATAACAAATATGAACTATCAATAGGAGGGTGGCTTCCTTTACTCTACTAGCCTCTAATCCACATCCCTATGAAACTATGTGAAGCCTCCCTAAAGAGAATAAGTCAATTAGCTAAGTATGTAGCAGGGATCTAAAGGGATAAGACAATAGCTAATAAATTGATGTACATCCTCAAGAAAGATACACAACATTAACTTTTCTGTAGCTTGCAATCAGTGATTGAAACGTTTAAACACTCAACTTAAAGAACCAACCAATCTTAATTCAATTATAAAAGCCCTATGTTATTAAAACAACGAATGATAAAACGTTATCATAAAACTAAGGGATTAATTTAATAAACAGCTCATCATCCCCTTCCTACCTGGAAAACGCAAATTTCAGACAAAAACCATACCTTATTAAATTAAAAGATTTTACGTCAATTTATAATACAATTAAATTGCAAATTAAAAATTAACTCAAAATTGTGAACATATTGTTTTGAAAATAAGAGGGGGGGGGGGGGGGGGTTTAATGCAACCATCTCGTAATCAATGTATAAATGGCACTTAGAATTCGAATTTCGATCTAAAATTCTGCATGAGTAATCCGTGGTAGGTCTATTTTCCCTAAATCGAACAAAAAAGTTGAAAAAAAGGAATAAACTTTTTGAAACATATTTTTGCTTTAATCATGTGAAATGATACAAAAACAACATTTTTAGATTTCTAGTACCAGCAACTACCGGCTAGAACCGTTTGAAAACATTTTGGAGCAGAAAATAGTATTATGTGGAGATATGTTTCGTGATGATTTGCATTGAAAATAGCCCAAAAAATGGCTAAACTGCTGAGCCGCCAGCTGTTAGCCGTTATTTTTCCAACTTTTTGTTCGATTTAGGGAAAAAAGACCTACCAAGGATTACTCATGCAAAATTTCAGATCGAAATTCGAATTCTAAGTGCCATTTATACATTGATTACGAGATGGTTGCATTAAACCCCCCCCCCCCCCCCCTTTATTAATTGCACTAAATGCACAACTAGGGAAAAGTCGCGTTTTCGTAATCGTTGGATTAACAACTTGGGGACTTCTATTGAATTTTGATGGGTTGGTTTATTAAGTTGAGTATCCAATATTTCAAACACTATAGAAATACACAGAAGGGGCATTTTTGAGTGTTATCATTGGAGATGTACATTAATCTATAGGTCATAGTCTTTTCCCTTTAGATTCCTGACAATTTATGTTATTACTGGATTTTTCTTCTTTTACTAAACAAAATTATCATCAAAAAAAATTAATTACAAAGGAATCTGAAAAAAAACATTAAAAAAAACATAATTTTGAATTTAATCAAAAACAGTTCAATTAAAAACAAAAAAAAGTATTTAAAAAATTACTCCGCTTAACTTATTTTGATAACTTTTAGTTAAAAAATAAAAAAATGAAAACACACTGGTTAAGGTGGTGGGGGGGGGTTAATACAACCATCTCGTAATCAATGATTAAATGGCACTTGAATCCGAATTTCGTTACGAAACTTGGCATGAGTAATCCTTGATAGGTCTATTTTCCCTAAATTAAACAAAAAGTTGGAAAAGTAACGGCTGGCGGCTCAGCCGTTTAGCCATTTTTTTGCTAAAATCCGTCACGTAACCTATCGCCACATAATACTCTTTGCCGCTCCAAAACGTTTTTAAACAGTTCTAGCCGGTAGTTGCTTGTATTAGAAATTTAAAATATAGTTTTTGGTATCATTTTACATTATTTAAAGCAAAAATATGTTTCAAAAGTTGATTCCTACATAATTTAAGATAGATTTGCCCTAAAAATAGCCAAAAACGGCTAAACGGCTGAGCTAGTAGCTGTTACTTTTTCAACTATTTTTAATTTAGGGTATATAGACATACCAAAGATTACTCATGCCAAGTTTCGTAAAGAAATTCGGATTCTAAGTGCCATTTAACCATTGATTAAGAGATGGTTGCATTACCCCGCCCCCCCTTAATAGTTCTTTGTAACCATATAAATAACGAGAAAGATTAAACAATTCCTTTAAAACATAATGCCCTATTTTACAAAAAGGCATATAAACAAGGATGCGAAAATTCACAGAAGCGAAGCTCTGAAACAGAAGGAAGAACAAAATAAACGAAAAAAATTCCGTTACGGACATAACCTAATTGAAAACAGTGTGTCCTATAAAAAAAATACCTTAATAACAACAGTAACTGTATGAAAATTCTTTTGTTTCTGTCTGAAGGAAACCTGCACGTTGTACTGATCCTGGATAGCTCTAAATATAGATATATTATTGCTTGGATGTTGCACCAATATCGATATACTATTACTTTGATGTTGAACCAATATACATAAAAAAGGTCCAGATATGAATCATTAAAAGATTTTTTGAACCGTATAGGCTGAAAAGTGTGGATTTTTATCAAAACTAATGAATCTTTTGAAATTTTTGAAAAAAATTAATTTTTACTATGTGCGCCTATAGCTTAAAGTTATTAAAAAAACTTAATTTTTCATAAAAAACCTAAGAAGACAGTAATAAAAAAAAGAAATTTGCTTACCACTAAATTTTAATACAATATTTAGGTTCATATTACCTTCCTTAGAAAAAATCATCATGATATATAGCTTTTTACTATGTGCGCAAATCTCTAAAAGTTTAAGGTCTGTTTTTCAGCTCAGCAATCAATCAATCACTTTTTTTGCCAGTTTCTGGCGCACATGCTTCTAATAGAGGTAGAGCCTAGTTTTTTTTAGTGTGTTGTCTACTAACCTAAAGAATAAGATTTAGATATAGTGTATTTTGATTTTCATTCATAGGGGGGGAGAGGGGAGGGGTATCCCTACCCACTCTGTTATAATTCTATAGAAAACTGTAAGCTACATGTAGATAGGGCTTGTGACGTGTCTAGGGGTAGGTTTTCATGGGTGCTGAGCTCAAAAATACAACTAAAAACAGTGAGGGTCCATCCATATGGCAGCTGGGTAACAGCCGCAGCTAAGCTGTTAGCCATTTTTTGATATTATTTGAGGATTTTCTTACATTGAATATTGCTGTGGAATTAAACTTCTTCAATTACCATTAAACTTTATTTCCTTGCTTATATTACTAATAACACTATTTTGATTTATATATTTAGTTGTTGTAACAGCTATAAACAACCCTAAACAGCTATCAACAGTCAGAAGTATATGTTGCAGATATGGCTTGTGACGTGTCTAGTAATATGTTTTTATGGGTGCTTAGCTCAAAAATACTAACAAAAATAAATGGGGCTAATCCATATAGAAGCTGGGTAACGACTGCAGCTCAGCTGGCTGTTGCTATTATTCAAGCTATAAACAGTCCAAAACGGCTGTGATCAGCTATCAACAGCCAAAAGTATATGTTGCAGATATGGCTTGAGCTTTAAAATACTACATAAAACTATTGGGCCCATCCATATGGCAGCTGGGTAACTGCCGCAGCTCAGCTGTAAGCTTTTCTTGGAGGATATTCAAACATTTTTAAAATTAAAATTAATCTTCATTCCATTTGACATGTTGCTAATAAACTTTTTTTAAACATCTAAATATAGCTGTGTAATAGCTGAAAACAGCCAAAAATGGCTGAGAACAACCAATGGTATGTTTGCAGATAGGGCTTATGACATGTCTAGAAGTAGGTTTTTTCCTGTATGGAGAGCTAAAAAATACTAACAAATATAATGGGGGGCCATAAATAAGGCAGCTGTCAAATGGAATTAAGTTAAGAAACGGCTGAGCTACGGCATTTAACCAGCTGCCATATGGATAGGCTCCCACTATTTTAGGTACGTGGTATATTTGAGCACTGCCACCATGAAAACCTGCTTCTAGACATGTAACAATTCATATCTTTAATTTATTCTTTCAGTTCTTGCTTTTCTCAGCTGGTTTTCAGTAGTTCAACAACTAAGCCTAGAAATTGAAGAAATGTTAATTGAAGAAGTTTAATTCTAAGTCATAAAAAATGGCTAACCAATTAGCTGCAGCCGTTACCCAGCTGCCATATTGATGGGTCCTCACTTTTTTTGAAAGTATTTTTGAGCTTAGCACCGAGGAAAACCTACCCCTAGACACGTCACAATCCATATCTGCAACATATACATTTGGCTGTTGATAGCTCAGACGTTTTTAGATATTTTCAGCTATTTAACAACCTAATCTAGAAAATGAAAAAATGTTAATAGCATGTCAAGTGGAATACAGTTTAAATGTTAATTACGTTTGATTCTACTGAAATATTTGAATATCCTTAAATAGTGCTAAAAAAGCTGAAAGCTGATCTGCAGTCGTTACACAGCTGTCAAATTGGATGGGCTTCCACTATTCTTATTAGAATTTTTTATCTCAGTACCCATAAAAACCTATCCCTAGATACGTCACAAGCCATATCTGCACTTATACTTCAGGCTGTTGATAGCTGTTGTCATCCGTTTTGGGCTATTTATAGCTGTTACAACAACTAAATCTATAAATCAAAATAGTGTTATTAGTAATATAAGCAAGAAAATAAAGTTTAATGGTAATTGAAGAAGTTTAATTCCACAGAAATATTCAATGTAAGGATATCCTCAAATAATATCAAAAATGGCTAACAGCTCAGCTGCGGATGTTACCCAGCTGCCATATGAATTGGCTCTCACTGTTTTTGGTAGTATTTTTAAGCTCAGCACCCAAGAAAACCTACCCCTAGACATGTCACAAGAGCCCTATCTGAATATCCTCAAATAATATCAAAAAATGGCTAACAGCTCAGCTGCGGCTGTTACCCAGCTGCCATATGGATGGACCCTCACTGTTTTTAGTTGTACTTTTGGGCTCAGCACCCATGAAAACCTACCCCTAGACACGTCACAAGCCCTATCTACATGTAGCTTACAGTTTTCTATAGAATCAATTATAACAGAGTGGGTAGGGATACCCATCCCCCCCCCCCCTACCCTATGAATGAAAATCAAAATACACTATATCTAAATCTTATTCTTTAGGTTAGTAGACAACACACTAAAAAAATCTAGGCTCTACCTCTATTAGAAGCATGTGCGCCAGAAACTGGCAAAAAAAAGTGATTGATTGATTGCTGAGCTGAAAAACAGACCTTAAACTTTTAGAGATTTGCGCACATAGTAAAAAGCTATATATCATGATAATTTTTTCTAAGGAAGTCAATATGAACCTAAATATTGTATTAAAATTTAGTGGTAAGTAAATTTCTTTTTTTATTACTGTCTTCTTAGGTTTTTTATGAAAAATTAAGTTTTTTTAATAACTTTAAGCTATAGGCGCACATAGAAAAAATTATTTTTTTTCAAAAATTTCAAAAGATTCATTAGTTTTGATAAAAATCCACACTTTTTAGCCTATATGGTTCATAAAATCTTTTAATGATTCATATCTGGACATTTTTAATATACATATTACTAATTGGATGTTGCACCAGATTTTCATGTACTCTGGTAAAGTGATGCTTGCAGATGGATAAAATAGCTGGATATCCCCCTTTTCCTAATTCCCTCTTCTCCTACTGGATGAACGAACTGACCATATAAGCAAAGCGGTCTTTAATACGATGCAATAAACAACTATTCTACCTTAGATAAGAATTGCTCTGATCCGGGATCGTATGAAAACTTGGAACAATGGCCAAATCAAACTGGAATATGAGAGGAGTAAGTTCTCTAACTCTGGCCCTGGCCCTCTCCACTCCAGCCATCTCACCAGCGATGGACACCTGGTTCGACTTCTCGTTGGGGTTGCTCCTGATAAACAAAACGTTAACTTTGTATTTATTACAGATCTTAAGGGAAAAGACAATGGGCGATAAATTGATAATAAATCCCTAAAGATTCAAAAATAAGTTAATAACACCTTCTGTAGAATAAAAGTTTGGGATACTACTAATTTGGAACCAATTAAAATTTAAAAAGTTTTTAAGCTAACTAATAAAAAATATCAATGTAGAGGAAACCATTGTTTAAGAGGTCCATGAGGCCATACAAAAGGCATAAAAACGCTGAATATAGTTTACCTATTGCTGTCAGGAAAGTGTATATGACAGTTTGTATTAGTCATGACTCTGCGGATAGTGTTGCCACCTTTACCAATAATATGGAAGTGATCACTGATCAGTGTAGAAGAGACCATTATTTAAGAGGTCCATAAGGCCATACAAAAGAGGTTTACCTATTACTGTCAGGAAAGTGTATATGACAGTTAGTATCAGTCATAACTCTACGGATAGTGTTGCCACCTTTACCAATAATATGGAAGTGATCACTGATCAGTGTAGAAGAGACCATTATTTAAGAGGTCCATAAGGCCATACAAAAGAGGTTTACCTATTACTGTCAGGAAAGTGTATATGACAGTTAGTATCAGTCATAACTCTACGGATAGTGTTGCCACCTTTACCAATAATATGGAAGTGATCACTGATCAGTGTAGAAAAGACCATTATTTAAGAGGTCCATAAGGCCATACAAAAGAGGTTTACCTATTGCTGTCAGGAAAGTGTATATAACAGTTAGTATCAGTCATAACTCTGCGGATAGTGTTGCCACCTTTACCAATAATATGGGAGTGAATCAGTTTAGAGGAGACCATTGTTTAAGAGGTCTATGAGGCCATAAAAAATAGGTTTACCTATTGCTGTCAGGAAAGTGTATATGACAGTTGGTATCAGTCATAACTCTACGGATAGTGTTGCCACCTTTACCAATAATGTGGGAGTGGTCGGTGTAGCTTACATCCATCTTGATGGTCACACGACTAAAACAAAATTAGTTTTTATAAAAACTTCAGTATTTCAAAATTGATATGTATGTAAGATGGCCCAACACATACAGATATGCATATGCAAATAAAATCTACGTAATTTAACAAGGATGACAACATCCATTAAAGCGAAGTGATTAATAATCAGAATAAAAATATATATTAGTCGAAGCAAAATTGTACACAAATCTGATGAAATACTGCTTGATACAGGATAATGTTTATGGACATACTTACATTTTTAGGACTTGATTATAGAGTTGCTTCCCTTATAACATTAAACTTTGTTGTCCCAGGAATCAATATACCAAAAATCAGATCAATCGGATGATTAAATCTCATAAAAATTTGTTGTTGAAAAAGAAAAAAGTCAACATGTTTAAAATGGACGTACGGACATTTTGGTGCTGATTATAGAGTTGCTACGCTTTTAAAATCGTACCTACCTGCTAAAGGAATCACCATGCAAAGTTTAAAATCTATAGGACAATTCTAAAGTGCTTAAATTAACGAAAAAAGCTATCCGTTACGGACGGACGTTATCGAAAAGCTTCGCTTATAAAAAGCTGGGGGTTACTAACTTGGGAATAAAGTTTGTATCTATTGAATATTGATGTCTAGATGAAGTTTAAAGTAACAGGTTTTGATTAAAAGTAAAGCTTTCCTTGTGACTACACTTTCTATATCGTTCCTAGTTGTTACAGGAAGCATCTTCCAAAGTTTGAAATCAATAGGACAATTCTAACATACCTAAATCAACAAACAAAAAAAGGCTAACTGAGACGGACAAACGTACAGAACCTAATTATAGAAGAGCATCAGTACCTGTTGACTCTCGTATCCAGAACTTCAGTGATCCTCGCCTTGGCAATTTTGACCCCCTCCTCCTGACCTCCAACTCTGATGTGAGGATCTTTCTTACTCTTGGCTCCGATTTTCAACCTAATTCATAAATCCTTATACAAAAGTAACAGGATCTGTGTGTGTCTGTCTGTACAGAAAGATCTCGCTAACCGCTGAACCGATAAGGTTCTCACTTACAATATATACCTTCTCATAGGTCCTGGGAAGATTTATGACTATTTGGGGGGGAGGGTACCACCACCTTATCTCCACTAGAGAAATCACCCCTAGTAAAAAGTATCCCTAAAACATTTTAAACTATTCTTCAAACTAACATGAGGAATTGTAGTTTCCCTATTCACCCGAGAAAAAAAATCACCCTTAATTTTTTTCTAGGCAATACTTAAAACTAATACCTGGATGGCCAGATAATGGTTGTATCAGTCTCTCTGCTAATCTTATCAAAGAAAGCAGCTGCAGCCTCGCCCAGTTGAGAATCTGAAATTGGAAGATTATTTTCTAGTAGGACTACGAATCAGATTAATATCCGCTGGATTAGAATATATTCTGAACCGAACTGAAAAAACATGTATGGGAATCGTATTAAAGATATATTTCGAAAAATATTAGGTAAAATAAAAATCATAAATTAGTTTTTCACTTTAAAATCCGTGGAAAGCTGTCTATAATACGATGCGCTACACAACTGTTAAGTAATCAAAAAATGGAAACATCCAGATGTAAAAAAACGCTCAAATACCAAAGCTTTATTTGAAAAATAATGATATTAACAGGAACTTCATATCAAATTATTTTTATATTTAAGGATACAAAATGAGTACAGTAAATTATCCTGTCAAAAAATAAAATAAAAAATTGGTTTCTGTGGAAATAGGTTTGTGGATTCCTAGAACTATTTTTCTCGTATTCATTCGAATCCGGTGGATAGGAACCGGTTCTCATCCATACGAAACAAGGATGACAACATCCATAAAAGCGAAGCTCTGAAACGGTAGGACAAACGGACATTAACACTTGTATAATGTCAGAACTGAATAATCAGAATGCGAATGTATAAGAGTCAAAGCAAAATTGTAAGTAAAGTTGTTGAAAAACTGCTTGATACAGGATAATGATTATGGACAATTACTTACATTTTTAGGACTTGATTATAGAGTTGCTTCGCTTATAATATTGTACTTTGTTGTCCCAGGAATCAGTATACCAAAAATCAGACCAATCGGATAATTAGGTCGCATACAAATTTGTTATTAAAAATGTAATAAAAAAATCAACATGTTTAAAATGGACGTACGGACATTCTGGTAATGATTATAGAGTTCAGTTGCTACGCTTTCTAACTCATGCCTAACTATTACAGGAATCACCATGCAAAATTTGAAATCAATAGGACAATTCTAACATGCCTAAATTAACGAAAAAAGCTATTTAAAAAAGTAAAAAAATCAACATGTTTAAAATGGACGTACGGACATTCTGGTAATGATTATAGAGTTGCTACACTTTCTAAATCGTACCTAACTACTAAAGGAATCACCATGCAAAATTTGAAATCGATAGGACAATTCTAACATGTCTAAATTAACGAAAAAAGCTATCCGTGACGGACGTACGGCCGGACGGACGGACGTACGGGCCGACCCTAGTTATAGAAAAGCTTCGCTTTTAAAAACCATGTCTAGCATCGTATTATATCCAGCTTTCTACGAATATAGAAATGTACAATCATAAGATTAAAACCAGTTTTTTTAGCCGGTGCCTCCGGCACCTCGGGGCTAAAAAAAACTAGTTTTAATCTTATAATTGTACACTCTATATCCGCGGAAAGCCGTTTATAATACGATAACTATTCTCGTATTCATTCAAATCCGGTGGATAGGAACCGGTTCTCATCCATACGAAAAAACTATGTCTGGCATCATATTATATCCAGCTTTCTACGAATATAAAAATGTACAATTATCAGATGTATATCCGCGGAAAGCCGTTTATAATACGATGCGAGAAATAACTATTATTTCCTTTACAGAGGGGAGGGGATAATGGGCTAGTCCATAAAGTTTTATAGGGGGGGGGGGAGGGTTAATGCAACCATCTCGTAATCAGTGAGCAAATGGCACTTAGAATTCGAATTTTGATCTGAAATTTTGCATGAGTAATCCTTTGGTAGGTCTATTTTCCTTAAATTGAACAAAAAGTTGGAAAAGTAACGGCTAACGACTGGCGGCTCAGCCGTTTAGCCATTTTTATAACAATTTTCAAGGCAAATCATCACGAAACCCATCTCCACATAATACTCTTTGCTGCTCCAAAACGTTTTCAAACGGTTCTAGCCGCTAGTTGCTGGTACTAGAAATCTAAAAATGTTTATTTTGTATCATTTCACATGATTTAAAGCAAAAATATGTTTCAAAAAGTTGATTCCTACATAATTTATGGCAGATTTGCTCTAAAAATAGCCAAAAAACGGCTATAAGACTAAGCCGTTAGCCGTTACGTTTCTAACTTTTTGTTCGATTTAGGGAAAATAGACCTACCAAGGATTACTCATGCAAAATTTCAGATCAAAATTCGAATTCTAAGTGCCATTTGCTCACTGATTACTAGATGGTTGCATTACCCCCCCCCCCTTATGTATTCTTATTCGTCGGCTTTACAGGGTTGTCATTTTGGGCGGGCGCTTTTGGGCGGGCAGTTTTGGGCGGGCGGTTTTGGGCCGCCCAATATAAGGTCCTTTTGGGCAGTTTTGGGCACCCCCCTTTTAGAGGGAGAGAAAAAGGGGAGGGGGTAAAAAAAGAGGGGGGTGGGCGGACCTATTTTTTGGGTGATATCCTTATACTAAAGTAACAGGATGTGTGTCTGTTTGTTTGTACAGAAGGATCTCGCTAACCGCTGAACCGATCGGGTTCTCCTTAACAGGGTAGCTTCTCATGGGTTCTGGGAAGGTTTATAACTATTTTGGGGGAGGGTACCACCACCCTCCTAAGAGAAATCGCCCCTAGAAAAAAATTACACTCCCCCAAAAACTTTTTTAAAAATTTTTAAAACTAAAAATAAAAATGGTGGGAGGAAACCCACTGCCCCCTCCCCCCCCCCAAAAAAAAAATTATTTCCCCCCCCCCAATTTTTTTTACTTTTTCTATTCAAATCTAATATAACTAGCGGCTTCGCCCCTAGCCTCTAGGGGCTTTGCCCCAAGAGGTTTGATCAAACCAATTTTTTGTATTTTAGATTTAAAATAAAAAAGAAAATTTTTTTTTTTTGGGGGGGAGGGGTTTAGTCGACCCCACTATTTTAATTTTAGTTTTAAAAAGAAATTTTTTTTTGAGGGGAGGTATTTTTCATTTTTGGGGGGGTTTGGGGGTGTCCCACCCCTCGAGAAAATAGTTATAAACCTTCCCGGGACCTATGAGAAGCTACCCTGTAAAGGAGAACCCGATCGGTTCAGCGGTTAGCGAGATCTTTCGCTACAAACAAACAGACAAACAAACAGACAAACAAACAGACAAACAAACAGACAAACACACAAACAAACACACAAACAGACAGACATCGTTCTAATTTGTATTATAGATAACTGGATTATCAAATTTGACTCTCCCCTCCTCAAGTGCTCCTAGAGGCCTCTAGGGCCGTAGCCGCTAGTTAACTATATAAATTAATTAGTAAGCTTTTTTGTATCTAGAGAAGGATTTCGCTAACTGCTGAACCGATTAGTTCTCCTTTCCAGTGGAGCTTTTATAGGTTCTGAGATGGTTTTAGACTATTTTATTTCTAATTATAAGTCTAGGTATGGTTTTAGGCTATTTTATATCCTTTTTATATGCTTTTTACGACATTTGCCCAAAAAGGGTGCCTAAAACTACTTTTGGGCGCCCAAAACCCGCCTAAAACCCTTTTGGGCAATTGGGCCGCCCAATATCAAAAAAAAGTGCCCAATTCGACAACCCTGCGGCTTTACAACTATACCTAATTCCTTTTGTTGGTTTATTAGAAAGGACGTCCAAACAAATTAACCACTAATTGAAATATACAGAACGGGTTCCTATAACTCAAAGATTAGAAACAAGCAGTAAATGACATTTCTTACCAGATCTGATAAACCACAAGTTATCTATGATACAAAGTAGAACGATGTCTGTCTGTCTGTCCGTCCGTCTGTCTGTCCCTTAAGATTTCGGTAACCACTGAACCGATCGGATTCTACTCTTCAGCAGAGTTTCGGATCCGCATTGATTGTATGCGGATCCGGATCCTCAAAATTTGGTCAGTGCGGATCCGGATCCTTGACAGTAAAAATAAAATCACCAAATTTTTCAAAAAAATTTTATTCTTTAATTCGAAGTCAAAAATACTTTTAATTTTCAAGTCTGAACCTAAACCTTGAAGATTGGCTCTTATCAAGAGAATGTCTGAGATTTTATATAAATTTAGGTAGATTTATCCATTTTCCCCGCATTTTTTTGAGTCCAAGGATCCGGATCCGAAACTCTGCTCTTCAGGGAATATACCTACCGGTCCTGTGGTGGTTTTCAGAGATGGGAAAAAATCAGGTTTTTTTTAAAAAGATCAAACCAGTGTGGTTTATTTGGTTTAAACCGGTTTTTATTGGTTTGTATTAATAAAAACCAGGTTTTTTTTTGTTTTTTTTAATAATTTTTTAGTTTTTTTTTAATAATATCCAAATTAAAGTATTTTAATTTAGTATAAAGGGGTAGTTTCACGAAATGCATTTGAACTTAATTTAGTGAACCGCATATTTTATCCTGGTTAAATGGTTAAACTACATTTATATGGCATATATTTGAAAAAATTTTAATTTTCTACCACATAGTTTTTGAAATATCAAGACTTGAAAATCGTCTTTTTAAATTGCATATATCACAAAAAGACAATTTTCAGGTCTTGATATTTTAAAAACTACGTGGTAGAAAATTGAATTTATTTCAAATATATGCTATTTAAATGTAGTTTACCCCATTAACTAAGAAAAAATATGCGGTTCACTAAATTAAGTTCAAATGCATTACGAGAAACTACCCCTTTAGTATAAAGATTTAAACTATTAAAAGAATTTTGAATTAGGTATTTATGTTTTTGACTGTATTTTTTACATTATAAAAAGACTAGCGGCTAGGCCCCTAGAGGCCTCTAGGGGCACTTGAGGAGGAGAGAGTCGAATTTAATAATTGAATTTTTTATTTTATACTTTGTAAGAAAAAGTAAAAAAAAAATTTTTTGGGGGGGGGCGTAAATTTTTTTTTTTTGGGGGGGGGTTGCCCCCCCCCCCCTCATTTTTAAATTTAGTTAAAAAGTTTTTTTAAAAAAATTTTCGGAGGGGGGGTTGGGGGTGTCCCACCCCCTAAGAAAATAGTTATAAACCTTCCCGGGACCTATGAGAAGCTGCCCTGTTAAGGAGAACCCAATCGGTTCAGCGGTTAGCGAGATCCTTTGGTACAAACACACATACAAACATCCTGTTACTTTATTATAAGGATATAACTGGAAAGATAGGCCTTTGTATTAAAAAAAACCATTTAAACCATCCCACCTTTTTTTTTTTTGTTTTTTTTAGCTTTTTTTTTTGGTTTAAACCACTTGATTAAAACCACGTGGTTTTTATTTTGCCATCCCTGGTGGTTTTAGGCTATTTTCCTGGGGGTTGGTCACCCCCAACCTCCCAAAAAACAAACCCCCTCCCCATTTTTTTTTTGTAGGGGATTTCCTTGGTCCTTTTACGTATTTCGCCCAAATTTTTTTTAATCACTTCTTGGGGCAAAGCCCCTAGATGCTAGGGGCGAAGCCGCTAGTTAATAATAAAATATATTTATGAAATGTTGAAATAAGGAATAGTACTAAATAAAAACATGTTATTGTTAAATTAGCAGAATAAGAGTCTAGATTCCCAGTCCACTCTACATATTATATAAGTTTCCTCCTATCCCAATGAATATTATATTAAAGTTTCTCGTATTCATTCGAAACTCAACCATACGAAAAAAAGAGGGGTAATTCTTTAATGCAACCATCTCGTAATCATTGATTAAATGGCACTTAGATATCGAATTTCTATCTGAAATTTTGCATGAACAATCCTTGGTAGGTCTATTTTCCCTAAATCGTACAAACAGTTGGAAAAGTTACGGCTGGCGGCTCAGCCGTTTCACCATTTTTGGGCTATCTTAATAGCAAATTTGTCACGAAACCTATCTCCACAATCACATAATACTTTTTGTCGCTCGAAAACCTTATCAAACAGTTCTAGCCGGTAGCTGTTAGTACAAGAAATTTAAAATATGGTTATTGCTATCATTTAACATGAATTAAACCAAAAAAAATGTTGAAAAGTTGATTCCTACGTAATTAATGATGAATTTGCACTGAAAATAGGCAAAAAAAACTGCTGAACGGCTGAGCCGCCAGCCGTTACTTTTCCCACTTTTTGTTCGAATTACGGAAAATTGACCTACCAAGGATTACTCATGTAAAATTTCGATAGAAATTCGAATTCTAAGTGCCATTTAATCATTGATTACGAGATGGTTACATTAACCCCCCCCCCCCCCCCTTAAGTCTATCATCGTATTATATCCAGTTTTCTACGAATATACAAATTTACAATCATAAGATTAAGACCAGTTTTTTAGCCCATGACTTCAGTATCATAATTATACATTCTATATCCGCGGAAAGCTGTTTAAAATGCGTTGTGAGAAATAACTATAACTAACCTCCAGAACCTATAATCATAAGTTCCAGTTTCCTCCTGTCTACCCTGAATTTCTCCTCATACTCAAACTGTTGATCACAAACAGAGTTAATATCATCTCTACTCAAAAATAATATACATTTAGGTAAAAAATTGTAGGTATGTATTTAGCTGCTATGAAAGATAGACTGCCGAGTTTTATTGTGAAGATAACCTTAACCAAAAAGCATCAGTCAAGCAACAAAAGACATGTGTTATGTAAAGGTTTTGTGATATCCAATTATCAACGATACTTCTTTTGTTCAATTCTTTTAAAGACTCCTAGTCATCTACTCTATAACTCAATTTGTATGTTTATCCATCCACGATATTTTCGGATCATCTCAAAAAACGCCTATCTCAGAAAACGCCTATCTCAAAAAACGCCTATCTCAAAAAACGCCTTTTTCATAAAATGCCCACTACATTTTTAAAAAATAAAGCCTGAGATAGGCGTTTTTTGAGTATAGCCATATTTTCGTCATAAGAATGATGTCTTAATTACACTTATCGCAAGAATGACATAAAAAGTACCAATCACAAACACTTTGTTGAAGTCTAAACTACATAAATTATATTTTAGTTAACTAGTGATTTTAGTAATAATTTAGGGTGGGGGGGGGGGTGTTGGGGAGGGATTTCGAAATTAAAACCACTTCCCTTATATATATTTTTTCATACAAAACGCTGTTAATTTTGACTGCTGTGTTATTTAAAGATATTCATCCTTATTACCTGAAATAGTAATATAATAATAGATATATTATTACTTTGATGTTGTACAAGATTTTTATGTATTCTCATAAATTGTTACTCTCAGCTGGCTAAAATAACGATATTTCAGATCCACCCCGAACCTATTTCTCCTACTGGATGAACAAACGGACCAATAAATGAGGTCCATATTAGCACGCTAATGTACGATAAATTTTCCCCTGTCATTATATCCATGAATACTATCCAATTAAAAAATATATATATTTTCCTTGATGATTCTCTGGAGAGGCCTTCCCTGGAAATACAATCATCACGGGAAAATCCTTCAAATCTAAAAAAGAATAATTGGATTTTTTGTTTTAGGATAAAAACTATTAATAATTTTCCAGTATGGCTTCGAAACGGATCAATAACCGGTGGATTTTTAACAGGTCGTTAAATTGTGGTATCCGCCTAGGGTAAATGGCAGACACCAGAGTTCGAAAAGACTACGGCAGTGTGAACAGACGTGGACACCTATACTATAGAGAAGCTACGCTTCTCTGGCAATCACTAAATAATAAACAACATCTATTCAGTTGTTCCTTTATTGAAGGTCTAAGGATTACTAAAGTTATATACAACAAACAATAGCTACACAGATAGGAATAAATAATCATAAAATAAAAGCATTATAATACATATACAATAGTCAGTTTGGGCAATAATGATCCCCCATCCCTGGGAAGGGTGGGGGAATTAACAATGCAGCTTAACCATAATAAAGCTTGTCAGATTCAATCATTAATTTTAGGCATAGGGAGGGGGTCGGCAGACCCCTTCCCCAGGACTCGGGGGAGGGCCTTTGGCCCTTCCCCGAACCCCGGTCAGGGGTGCCATAGGCATGGCTCACGGTTGCCGAATACCACAAAATAAAAATCATAAAATTGAATACAAGTTTTGTTAGTTCTAATCTTATACCTAATGTTTAATTTTAATATCAGCGAAAAACTGTCTATAATATGATGCGATAAATAACTATTATAAACCATCTAACGTACTCTGTATTTTGTTCTAATTTTTTTTAAATCTGGAAAATATTAAAACATTTGAAAATATTTTTACCAAAAACTAGTTAATTCAAGAATCGATGTATTATTACTTGGATATTGTAACAGATTCACGAATTTAAAAATGTACAATCATAATATTAAACCAGTTTTTTTAGCCCGTGCCTTCGGCACCTCGGGCCTAAAAATCTCATAATTGTACATTCTATATCCGCGGAAAGCTGTTTATAATACGATGCGAGAAATAACTTTTGATGTACTCTAAAGTAAATGCAATCGCAGATAGCTAAAATGACGATACTCTCCATCCACCCCATTTATCCCCCCCCCCCCCTACTTGATGAACGAACTGACCAATAAATGTGGGTCATACTAACAACCTAAATTGACGAAAAATTTCACCGGTCAATATTATAACCATGTATATTTTATATCCATTAGAACAAGGTTTGATACATTCATTTAGGTTTTCTTTGACAGTACCAAGCATTGATTAAAATTTCAGATCTAGTGCAGTTCACGGTAAAATGTTCCTGGTTACGATAATCTTCAAAATGGATGGAACTTTAAAGGCTGCTAGCTGCCAAACGGCTGAACTTGCATGTCATGCCTGCACACTGTTTTAATCGTCTTGAGAACTTGAAAAGGCCTATAAATAATCTGGAATAGCAAAGATCCAATGATGCACAGAGAAAAATTCACTGTAGTAAAAACGCAAATAAGTCTTTTCCGCGCATTTTTGTGCTCTACGACATAACTGTACATTAAGAAATTTCAGATAAATCTATTTGGCCGTTAGTAGCCTTAAAAGTCCATAATTTTTGGAGATAATCGTTACCAGGAACATTTTACCGTGAACTGCACTAGATCCAAAATTAATATTTAACCAAATATTTTATTTTTTACAAAATTTGAAGAATCAACCTAAAATAACAAGCGTTTCAATGGAAAGAAACACTTGAGTAGGAGCACACTATCTATTAAATACCTATCAAATAGTTTTTAAAACGTATTGAACTTTATAAATACAGTCTTTGATTCGAATTGAGTCATTATAAAAGCTGTTTGCTTTTTATTCCAAAAGCATAACAAGTCAACTTAATCAAGGGCAATCATAACTTACTTACAAATTAACTTATTATTGCTTCCAAATGAAGGGATAAATTAATCTACCACCTTTCTTTCTCTCAATAGCTACCAGCTACCTAAAGCTGGTTTTACAGAGAAGATAAATTTATCCCAAACTCTATCACCGAGTGAAAGGGAAAAAGCAACAGAAATAAAAATTTACGCGGCATTTGTGTGCGCGCGTGCTGTGAACTTACATGCAGTACGATTCACCTCTTCAGTTACACATCTCCTCCTTTTGGTCTTATTATATTCTCTTATGTTTCTGCATTCAAGTGTTGAAAATTTATGGGTTTCCCTTCCTTTTTAAGGGAGTTGGCCCCTCCTTGTGAGGTGGTTGGCCTCTCTCTGTGAGGAGGGAGGCCCCTCCATTTCATAGGGTGGCCCTTCATAAGGAGGATAAAAGTTCAGTTCCACTTCGGTTCCGACAACCAACTAATGCATTCTACATGACTTTCTGTGAACTACCTGAAATCTTTCTCGCCAGGCTTGAGGTTTGCAAACCAGCTTGGCGGGGTGGCAAGGGCAGGGGAAGGAATGTTGGCCAGGTATACAGGATTTACTGTTCCACCTGGATAAATAGATTTATTTCTACTGGGATGTTACATCAGATTTTCATGTTCTCTAATAAAGTGAAACTCTCAGCAGGCTAAAATAACGATACCCCATCCCCTCCTGCTAGATGACAATAATCAATAAATGACTTATTTGTCAGCAACCTAAGTTGACGTCAATTTTTCCAATAAGCAACAAGGATGACAAAACTAGAAAATCATGGATAAACGAATGGAAATTGGGCAGTTAACAGCAGATGTTCAATTAACATAAAAAAGAAAAAGATAAAAATAAGTTCTTCTCAATTTATATTATAAAACTTAAAAGTTTAGTCTTTTCAATTATGACCGACGGACATAGTTAATTATATACTGGAAAATTAATACTTGTTAGTACAGGGAATTGTCACAAATATTCTCTACCTACTCACAGTGGTCTATTTTGGCCTTTTGGTGGACATTTCACCTACCTCTACTGAAAGTCAATTTTCTCAGCTTGTATTTGATAGAATCGTTCAAAATAAAAAGTGTGCGCCTTATTATTACCCAATACAACTCGTATATGCATCTAGAGAAGAAAAACAAAAGCCAACTGGCCTAGAAAATACTTTGAAACTTAGCAAAATTTCATATTTTTAGAATTTTTTCTTAAGTCCTAGAGAGCCTAAATTCGATGTTTTAAAGCAAAAAAACATTTAAAAACCTTGAAGCATGAATAATTATTACTGTAGAAATGATTATATAAAGGTAAATGATCTATAACCAAACTTTGTACAACATACATTTGATACAACTAATTGAAGTTTCTTCACCCTTATTTTACGAAGTTATTTTCTCTTATTTTATTGGAAAGGAATTTATCTGAAAATGGTTGTTTTTGTGGTAACCCAAGTCGTTGCTTCTTATCACGAAATAAATACACAGGGATATGTTACTTGAAGATAATCTTTTTGGCTCCAAAAAAAAATTTTATACAGCATGCAATTGCAACGAGAAAGGGGACATACGACCGTAAATTACACTGGTACCCAAAGTTTTATAAACACGTTATCTTGTTTGTTGGCCCAAAAACTTATTATTGAAATTGATTGGTTGGTTTCAAACTAGAAGTGTCCAAATTTTTTTACCAATTATAAAAGAGATAATTTTGTTCATCATTATTAATCAAATATCCATTGTCTACCTAATCCCTTTAGATTACTCATTCAATAGTACTTAAATGGGAAGGAAAATGATTAAATTCGATGACTGAAAAGTCTGAGGCTTTGTTCCTTAGATGCCATATCTTTGACGAAAGTAAAATTTCCAGATGGTTTTAGTCTAGCATTGGATATACTATTACTTGAATGTTACACCAGATTTTTATGATCTCAAAAAAACTCGCAGCAAACTGAAATAACTATACCCCCATCCCCCTCCTTTACCCCATCCCATCTCCTACTCGATAAATGAACTGGCAAATAAACGAGTTCCATGTTAGCAAGGGAAACTCTCAGCGGACTAAAATAACATGACCCCCTAATCCACTTCATTTATCGCATCCCATTTCCTACTCGATAAATGAACTAGACAATAAACGAGTAACATGTTAGCAAGCTAAATTGACAACAATTTTTCCCCTGTCATAATATCCACGTATATTCTATATCCATTAGTCTAGCTGGAACCCGAGGCTATAGCATAAAGGGCAATGCGTTTGCTAGTTTTTATTTTGTGTAAAACGTAATCATACTAGAGACGTTAAAAAAGGCTGCAGCTTTGTTAGGCACGTTACTTTAAGAGTATGGGCATTGCATTGGCCCTTGAATTGATAAATGTAACAAGACATTTTTTATTGATATTATACCTACTAGTTTAACAAAAATCAAATTATTGTTCGAAAATCTGTTTTAGATATCTTACATAACAAACACACAAATTTAAACATTAATGATATTATGTTATTGAGAAGAAATAAGTTAAAATGCATTTAAGATTAAAATTAACAAAGAATAAAAAATAATTTTTTTTCATCTATTGCAATTTTAGAGTTTACCCTATAAAGTTAAAGTTAAAATTTGAAATAAACCGGGCCCCGTAACAACCTAAACTAAACATCAAACTATAATATTATACCTGTATATTAAGAATAATATATGGTTTGGTATGTTACGGGGCCCGGTTTTTGGTCAAAAACTTAAAAAACTGAAAATTATTGCCAAAATTTTTTGCAAAAATATTTAGGAAATGACATAAAAATTTTTTAAAAACAACTATAAAATTGATGAAAAAAGTAAAAAATAAATCTAAAACCCCAGTTTCCTAATATATCATGTAATATTATGAATATAAATAGGTGAAGAAATCTCATTGTATCAATGCAACACTGAAAAAAAATATTTTTTCCAAAGATGGTGAAAATTCAAAAGGTAAAATTCATGACGTGAAAATAATCCTGAACCTTCATGTTTCAAAGTTCATAATTCATCAACCAGTAGTTGAAAAGACAAAAACTCTTCGGTTTTATATGAGATAAGGTATATATTTTCAAAATAAATTATTAATTTTGAGGAATTCCAATGTTGATTTTTGGCGAAATGTCCGGCCTTAGACCACTGTGCTACTATCTTAAATAACACACGAGAAAATTATATTTCCGCCATAGCGTTACTGCACTGATTGACAACTTTGATTATATAGTAGCTTAACGAGTTAAGACACTTAAATTATCTTCCGAGTACAACAGTAAAAAATAAAAATACAGTTTTATTCTTACTTGCAGGCCTCCAGTTAGGATCAAGAGGCCACTCTGGTCTGCCTCCAGTCCCGTCACTGATCCTCCATTTGTCTTCAATCATCTGACCTCCACTAAAATTAAAATAAAAACAGGGGTGTATAATGTATATTTATCAATTTCTCCATTCCAGTAAAGGAAAAAGTAGGTTGCGGGTAAAATCCGTAAAAATGTGCGTTTTAAGGCTTAAAAATAGTACAACGATAATATGCACTAAATGTGTATTTCTTATTAAAAAGAACTATAGGTATGGTGCATTATTTGCCAAGTGTACCACTTTTCTGCACTACCTCTCCGATTTTGTTAATACTCTATATTTTGGTCCGTTGAGTGATTCAAGGATGCTGGATGGCCAAAAAAAGTCTGAGTCCCTGGATGTCTAGATATCTAGCTATCTATGAAAGTAGGTAACAAAGATTTAAAAAACACCAATTTTTTAACAATTTTAAAAATTAATTTTTTCATCAATCTTACATCCAACCTATACATTTTATACACCAAAATGATTGTTTATTCATGTAAAAAGCGCATATAATGCTATTTTGGCCAAAACTCTAATTTTACAGAGTGTCCAACAAAAAGTGTATTTTGGATATCTAGTGTAATACCCAAAATACCTGTCCGGAAAAAATCTTTTTTTGTGTCAAATTTCACTTTGGGACACCCCGTAAATGTGATTTTTGTGTCTGTAGAGCTAAAACTTGGTCCAAATTGGCTATTTTTTTCAAATTACTCTAATATGTGATTAAGTATGTTTGGTCATAGTGTTTTCTGACCAGTTCAATATTGTCCTATTTTTTGGACACCCTGTATTTTCAAAAAAAGAGAAATAAAAATTTTGTTGTTTGAAAAATGATGGTTTTTGCCCATTTTTGGGAGGAAGGAGTCGTTTTAGGGCCATAGACTATTTCTTTATTTTGTAGAACTTTTCACGACACATCATTTGTTAATTATGCAAAAACCGCAAAAACCGCAAAAACCGAACCGTTTTGCCGTTATTCACCGCCAAAGGCGGAATTTTTTACGTTTTTTGTCGTTCCCGAGGATTTAAAACACATTTTTGGTTTAATTCATGTTAAATGATAGCAATAACCAATTTTTAAATTTCTAGTACCAACAGCTACCGGCTAGAACCGTTTGATAAGGTTTATGAGTGAGAAAAAGTATTATGTGAAGATAGGTTTCGTGACTTTTTTGCTCTTAAGATTTTTTTATTTATTACATTTAGCAACTTTAACCTTTAGGGCAAGCTGTAATTAAATCAATATGTCATAGGTTTTTTGAAGCTGGAAAATCAACCACAGATTTTGCCAAACTTCTCTTTTTTTCAAATTGAATTTTTCAGGAAATTTTGCTAATACAACTATTTTTTTTTGGCCAAATCTATTCAAATTTGCCTGAATTTTAAGGATCAGGCCTTAAAAGTCATAAAAAGTTATTTTTTTCTTGTAGTATTTTTATGTTAGGTATTTATATCAAAAAATTTTTTGAAAAAAAGTCAAATTTTGCGTACTTCGGAAAAATTATTTTTTTTTGTAGAAAAAATTGACCTATCTTATTACATTTAGCAACTTTTACCTTTTGGGCATGCTGTAATAAAATCAATAAGTCATCGATTTTTTTAAGCTTGAAAATGCCCTACCGACTTCGCCTCGAGGCGGGGCGAAGTCTCTGCCGTATTTTAGATCAATTTTGACAAACTTCCCAAAGTCCTAGTTTTACGTCCTTTTAGGACCTGATCGACTTTACCAAGATCTTTCTACTGGTCTTGGTCCCATTTAAAAAAAAAAAATTATTTTTACGATTTGCAGGTTCAAAAAACCGAAAAAAGCACAGAGTTCGCCCCGCTTTACCCTCTTAATCTTCTATTTTTTCATTTTATTTTTAGCGGAAAGCTGTTTATAATACTACCTGGAATATTTTGGCTTCCATTTATCCTCTGGATGTAGAAGGTTGGTACTAAGTGGATCCTTCTTCCATTTATCCTAAAAAATAGAAATAGTTATCAATCACATCGTATTATAAACAGCATTCCGCGGAAATGAAAATGAAAAAGATTTAAACCAGATTTATTAGCCCAGATGAGGGCGAAAGCCCGTGCTAACAGACTTTGTTTTAATTTAGATATTTTTATTTTAATATTTATGGAAAATTGTCTGAAAATACTGTGCTTTAAAATCATAATTTTTTAGTATGGCCATGATTAAACAGGTCCTTATCCAACGAATATAAACAGGTTTAGAAGCCGAACTGGAAAATATTATCATGTCATCAGGAATGGCTTTCCCAATCCGAATCCATTTTTTTTGAGCTTTCCTTTGATACAAATTATCATCCTTAATTTTCAAATTTTAGATTTGAAAAATACTTCACTTCTTTTATTTATCATTTCTTAACAGAAAATTAAAACGCAAATATTTTTACGTAGTTTTAAACAAAAAATTTTCCTGATTTTTCCAATGACACGTCAATAGAATTGAATTACTCTTTATTAGAAAAATATGATAGTTTGAACAATAACAAGGAAAATAAAAATAGTAAAAGTAAAGCTCAAGATAAAATTAAGAAAGCTTCATTAGGATTTTTTTATCAATGATCTAAAAGAAATAATGTACATTCTCTAAGATGATGCACAAAATTACCACTTCTGTATACTAAAATTTGAGGTTCATACGTTTGGACACTCAACTTAATGAACCAACCAACAGCGTTTCGGAGCCGGAGCCGGGAGCAGCAACATTTTTGGTAGAGCCGGAGCTGTATTTTTAGTTAAAAACGGCTCCGGCTCTAGATTAGCTAAAAATGATTTTTTAAAGTAATATTATAATCTAGCAACGGTCTATTTCCATATAATATACTGAAAAACTATTGTTACTTAACAAATAGACACACATCCTTCTACTTTTATAAAGCTTTAATCAAATAAAAGCAAAATATTTTATATTATTTATTTTATTTTATCAAATTCAATAATGAACAAAATTGATATATTAATTTTAAGGTAGGAGCCGGAGCCGTATCAAAATTAAACGGCTCCGACACGCTGCCAACCAATCAAGAATATTAAAAGTCCCCATAGTTGTTAAGCCAACGAATAATTTTATGTTACTATAAAATCTTGGGAACTAGTGTAATTAGCTGCCCAATTTCCCCAGTAACCCTGCATTTTTAAACACCTTATTTAAGGGGTGTATATTTTCAAATTTGACCCTGCTGAGGGGGGGGGGGGGAATAAAAATATGTGGTTGGGGGGAAAAAAAATGTAAAAATTAAGAGAACTGAAAGCATTTTTTCCCTCATTTTTCTCACCTTTATGGTAAAAAAAAGCTAAAAGAATATGTGGGAGGGGGGATAATACGAATAAAATAAAGAGTTTTGAAAATATTTTTCCATTTTATTTCCTTCCTTGCTGTAAAAAACTTTAGGGGAAAAAATAAAAAATTTGCAGCCAGGGAAAAAAATAAATCTTTTGCAGAATATACACCTCTGCCTTATTTAGAACACTAAATGAGACCACTAATATTTTAAAAACCTAATATAATGCCCCTGTACACAAAAAGCTTCGGATACATTTAACATGGAACTACCCCTTTAAAATTAGTGCTAACAGCTACGTACAAAAGAACGTAAAACTATGAATAATTCTTCACTTTAAACTTAAAAATAAGCTTAAATTCATTATAGATCTCAATTGAATATTCGTTATTACATTAACTAATATTTTAATAAGAATTTTATAATTCTTGGAGTCATAATACAAAAATAAATAAGTATGACAACATCCATAAGTAGCTAAACACAAAAAAAACATGGATTGAGAAACTTGGAAAGTGATTCAAGCAAATGTTTAGTTGTCATAAAAAGAAGAAGAAAAAAAGGTCATTGCATTAAGTTATTAAGAATGATAAAATCACGAAATTAATAAAGCTACTTGTCCTTTCAACTATGAACACAATAAACCCTTAAAACAGGTAGCTTAATTTTGATATTTTTAACCGCCAAAAAATTGATAGCTAATTCATGATATAACATGAGCAGAGCAGAGAACATTACCGGATTGTTAAGGAGCAGAGCATCTCTATGTCTCCATTTAGCCTCCTCCTTGTTCAGCCCATCCTTCAGTCTCCAGTTCTCATCCGGGGCCTGACAATAGCTAATTGTACCTAATTGTTCTAGGAATCTGTTTATGAAAATAGAATAACTAATTGAATACAGAATGCATATTCATAATACAGACAAAATTATTTCAAATGGCTTCATTGCCTAATCTTTACATGAATCATTTTTGCAAATAAGATAATATGGGGTGGATGGGTTTTAGTTATTTTAGCTAGCTGCTAGTATCACGTTACTAGTGTATATAAATCTGGTTACAACATCCAAGTAATATGCCTTTTGATTTGGCTATTATTCTAGTACCTGATACTTGGCAGATTCCTTGAGCCGCCAGTTTTCTTCACTTGAAGAGGAGCTTCCTCTCTGTAATAAAATAAAGATTAGCTTTGTCGAATAATGGTCTCTTACCCTCTAAGAGTAGAAATTATAATGTAAAAAAACGTTAAAGGTTTCGTGATTTCTTAAGAAAACATTATCATAAAACTATAGACCATTTTATTACCAATGGTTTACTTATTAATCATATCATATTATAGACAACTTTCCCTGGACATAACTATGTCAAACTATAAGATTAAAACCAGTTTTGTCAACCCCAATGGGCCTAAGTAGTAAAAATTTTATGATTTTTATTTTAATACTTGTGGAAATTTGTTGTATTACGAATATACGATTCTATACACGAGTTATCAATGTTTGCTGATGAAAACCGGTTCTAATCCAGCATATATTTATCGGCTTAGAAGCCACAGAAAAATACTTTATACCTCAGCCGACGCCCTCCACGATTCCGACCTAGTTGGAGCCGGACCCTCCATTTGTCTCCATTTCTCATTGGCATCCACAGCTGCACTCCAACTTGTCTCGCGTACAATAGAGGTCTAGACGAGAATATAATAACTCAAAATCATTTTAAATCATTCGTATAATACTATTACAATAAAGTTTTCTTATGTCTGTGCTATCAATATCAATAACTTCTGAACTGAAGTCCGGGATTATTTTAGGCTAATGTTTTTCAGACTTAAGTTTTGTAATGTTTAGACTTTTTTCTGGCTCTTTTGACCCATTCTAATATAAAGTCCTAGATGCTAGGTGCGCATCATAATATTGAATCATCATTGGAATGTTTTGCATTTTATTACACTAGCGGCTACGCCACTAAATGCCTCTAGGGGAACTAGAGATGTGAGAGTGGGAATTATCCACCCCTCATTTAAAAAAATCTAGAGGCTATTTTTGCTTGGAGGGTTGGGGTACCCTCTTACAAAATAGTTATGACCCCTCCCAAGACCAACGAGAAGTTAAATTATAAAGGAGAATCATATCGGAACAGATATCCTACGGTACAGACAGACAGACAAAGATCCGTTTACGCACTTTATAAAAATTTAAACGTACAAACCTGTTCCCTAAAGCTTCCAGATTGGGAGGACCAGCTATTATCTCTCACAATGTGCGGATCCTAATAACCCGTTGAATTTATATATTTTAGTATTGGTAAAAACAGGTTTTAATGCGAATATATGAATCTTAATCAGAGCCATACTGCAGTCATTTCAGACAATTTTCAGTTTCCGGTTCAATGTATGTATAATAAAATTAAATCCTCAGTTTATTGGCCCATAATACAAAAATTTACCCTAAAATTAATTTGTATTAAAGCATATAGGTACAGTCTAATTCAAAAATATGATACTTGATATTTCATTATGTCACAAAATTAGTTTTAATCTAGTGGATATGAATCAGATTTATAGCCACAATACAAAATGTTAAAGCATCTAAAAAATACACCCCCTTTTGATCATCTTTAAAAAAATTTCCCAAATAAATAGGGAGGGGGGGGGGTGTTCTATACTCAACAAAGAACTTGAGGGAAATCACCCGCTACTCAAAATAATATATATGAAATTCAATCTTTCCTTCCAGCTGCCTCCGCCGCCCGTATTCTCTCTGCCAACATAACCAGTCTGGCGGTCATGATGTGGGTCCGTAGGATGACCGTTTGGCTGCCAGGTGGCTTCTCTCATGCCTGCCAGCTGGTTCATTTGCTCCCTTAATAAAGTTTCCTTAAAAGCTATCTAATGTTTGTATTGATAATTTATCTTTAAAAGGCTAGGCTAATGAAGCACCTCTTAAAGATCAAATTGCGAAATTTAATTTCTTAATTTCAACTTTAATACCTACCTACTGTCTGTAGCTTAAGATTTCGATAATTAAGGGTTCGATTGAGTTTTCATTGCTATGAAGCTTCTTTTAGGTTCCTTAATGGTTTTAGGCAATTTAATTTGTATATCCAAGTTAGGTTTTAGGATACTTTCCTACTTTCCTTACTCCTTTGAATAAACAGCTTCTATATGCTAGGAAAGCAGCCGCTAGTTGTTAAATCAGAGTTAAGATATTTGCCTTTGTATTTTAAAAAATGTGTATTGAGTCATTAAGATAAACATTTAAAGTAGTCACCTTTGTGCCAAAGCCAGATGTTCCCTTTGAACCATTGCCAGCTGTTCAAGCTGTTCTCTGGAGCCGCCATTTGCATGCTGTTGCAACATTGCCAGCTGTTCTAGCTGTTCTCTGGAGCTGCCGTTAGCATGCTGCTGCAGCATTGCTAGCTGTTCTAGCTGCTCTCGAGATCCGCCGCCGTTTGGCATCAACATCTAAAATGTTAATTTGTCATGGGAATGATACAAGTGTTTTTATTTGATATGTATTTTAGTGTCTTTTTTTATTGCCCGCTAAGATCTTGTTGACCATTTGATTAAGGGTCATTTTTGCGTTGTTTCTGTAAAGTTAGGTATCACCTTTAACCCATCCTATTTAGTGTACATAAAAAAAGTTAGTATTGTTACCACTTCAGTGCAATAAAAGTGTACAGATTGTTGTTTGGGGTTAAAAGATTCTTTAAAAAAAAATAGCTATTTATTCCGTCCGTCCAATGTGAACCGCGATTGACGTCCATCCCAGTTCAACAAAAGAATCAGCTGACAAAATCAAATACCCACATGGGCCATTGCGTTGCGGACTGACTAAAGTACAGGCAGACAAAGTGAATTTTAGAGTAGCTTTGCTACTATAAACAGCTGACCTTGGGTGGGCTCCTGTTCCGCCAATTATCCGACATATCGGCGGCACTACTCATTCTACGCAGATTCTCGGGCTCAACACTGAATAAACAAAAACACAGTTTTGTTGCGACATTTTCAAGGGGTGGGAGGGACATTTGGCTTTTTATTAAATCCCTAAAGTTTTATAATAACGTTATCTCAACAACTTTTGGGAACTGAAAAGGAATTTTGATTGATTTAAGTGTCCAAACGTTTCAACCACTACCTAATTGTTATCTACAGAAGGGTTATTTAGTGTATCAGCATTGGGGATATACGTAAATTTATCGAGTTTATTGTAATGAAAAACAAAGGGGGGGGGGGGGAGTTCTGACACTTTTGCAAAAACAGTGATTATAGGCTTTGTCTTTGGAGTGAGAGGAAAAGAAACTTTTTTTTGTGAAATAACCTATCATCTCACTCTTACCGACAAAGCCTATAATCACTGTTTACGCAAAAGTGTCAGAACTTCCACCCCCGCTCACAATCCTTCATCCTTGTAGATAATTTCCTTCACTGGTTGACTTAAAAGCAATTTTGTGATAGAACTTACCCCAATCCTTTGATATGATGTTGAATTTTCTGTCTACTTCCAAAACTGTTGGACAATCCATTGTTGTTGAAAAATGTCTCACCATCTATAAAAATAAGGTTGACATCATCTATTAGGAGAAGCTTATTGGTACAGACAATCTAAAAAACGAACAAACGAAAATTTATAGTTACAGGCTACAGCGCTTAGTATGGAAATATTCTAATTACATTGTGCCTTAGAAGTAGTATTATCTTTTTATCAGAATCAGAATTCAAATTAAGTTAATGTGATCTTACCGGTAAAATATTAGTTTCCTTATTTGGCCGCCAGGATTTTACATTTGGTCACGGAAAAAACGAATTTTTAGATGAAAAAGGTGTTGTTATAATAAAAAAGTACAAACTTACCGGCATTTTTACTATGTGCCCAAAATAAGCTTAGTTTTCCTTCTAGCTAGTGTAATGTAATTTAGGGATCGAGACTTCATTTTTTAAAGCTTTTTAACTCCACTTTTTGTTATTAGAGCTGGAGGCTTTAAAATAAAATTTGGGATATTGGGTCTACTTGGTAACGCAGTCTTTTAGCAATTATAGCAGTGTATTAGTCATAAGAATTTTGTCATAATTAAGAACAGTTTGAATTAATAAGAGCATTTGACTAAAAGGTTACATCAGGGGTGTATATTCTACATGGGATCCCCTGCTCAGGGGGGGGGGGGGGGAAATAAAAAATAAGTGGTTGGAGGGAAAAAATGTAAAAATTAAGAAAACTGAAAACATTTTTTCCATTCCCCCCCCCCCCCTCCTTGGTGAAAAAAAAACAAAAAAAATGTGTGGTAGGAGGGATAAAATAAATAAAATATAGAGTTCTTTAAATATTTTTCCATTTTCCCCCCTACTTGGTGAGAAAAAACTAGGAGGAAAAAAATAAAAAATTTTGTAGCAGGGGAAAAAAAATAAATCTAGTGCAGAATATACACCCCTGGGTTACATACAACTTTACGGAAAATACGAAAAACAAGGATGACAACATCCATAAGTAGCGAAGCTCAAAAATATGAATGGATATCGGGAAAAAGTTACTATAGAGCAGTGAAACACAATAAAATAGGGAAATCAGGGAACCTTTAAAAATCACGCAACCTTTAAAATCACGAAAACTTAAAAATCTAGAAATCAATCTACCACCTCAATTAATAGACAAATCTTAATGAAACTTGATGGAAATATGTAGAATATGAGTATATTACATCCCTGATAATTTCAGCCGTAAATCCTGAATAGGAATCGAGAAAATCAAAAAAAACCTAAAAATCTAGGAATCGATCTAACACCCCAATTAATATACAAATCTTAATGAAAATATGTAGAATGTAAAATTAATTAATCCCTAAAAATTTCAGCCCTCTATCTTGAAAAGAATCTTCACTAAAAATTTCAGCTGTCTATATTGATTATGAGCCGAGAAAATCAGACAAAGTGAATTATAGAGTAGCTTTGCTACTAAAAAGACCCACTTTCAATCAAATGAGTTGATGTTGACACACCCTACGCCTACACTCCCTTAACGCACACACACACCAATGTATTACATAATAATCAAATGAAATACATAATGCTGACAAATAAAATAAAAGGGCTGACAAACTATTAGTTCAATAAACTTGGTATTTCTCGCTTAAATTTATGTAAGATATGATTTAATAACATTACATTCCATTGGTATTCGATAAATACCATAGCACCGATTGAAATAATCATTTTTCAAGTATCATGGCTTTGAATCCGATAAATATTCGCAGGGTTAAAACCGGTTTACAGCCATACTGAAAAATCATGTACAGCATCGCACTACAGACAATTTTTCACGAATAACATAAAAAAATCCTTAAACTTATATCAGTTTTAATCTAAAAAGTGGTAATTTTGTTTATCGTCATAAATTGGGCATGTAATTCAATTTATCGTCCATTGTCTTATTACTTAAGATGTCAGTAACTACCTGAAGGATCTGAATGTTCCTTGACGAGACCAGAACCACCGCTGGTATTACTCCCATAGCTGGTACAAACAGGATATTTTAGTATTTTTATAGGAGTAAGTACAAAGAGCTTAAAGGACAGAAGACCTAAAAAGACAAAAGATTTGGAGAGACTAAAGACCTTAAATGACAAAAGACCTAATTGGACAAAAGACCTAAAAGGGCATAAGTCATAAAAGAACAAAAGACTTAAAGGGATAGAAGACCTAATGGTACAAAAGACCTAAAGGGACTAAAGACCTAAAGGGACAAAAGACCTAATGGGCCAAAGACCTAATGGGACAAAAGACCTAATGGGACAAAAGACCTAATGGGACAAAAGACCTTATGGGACAAAAAAAAAGACCTAATGGTACAAAAGACCCAATAAAACAAAAGACCTAAAAGGACAGATTAAGTCCTAAAAGAACAAAAGACTTAAAGGGATAGAAGAACTAATAAAACAAAAGATCTAATAGGACAAAAGACCTAATGGGACAAAAGACCTATAGTACAAAATACCCAATAGAACAAAAGACCCAATAAAACAAAAGACCTAAAAGGACAGATGAAGTCCTAAAGGAACAAAAGACTTAAAGAGATAGAAGAACTAATAAAACAGAAGACCTAAAAGGACAGAAGTCCTAAAGAAAGGACAAAAGGCTTAAAGAGAGAAAAGTCCTAATGGTACAAGGGATCTAATAAAACAAAAGATCTAAAAGGACAGAAGTCCTAAAAAAAAAAAAAATACTTAAAGGAAAAGAAGGCCTAATGGTACAAAACATCTAATGGGACAAAAGACCCAAATGGATAAAAGATTTTAAGTACCAGAAATACCGCTGGAATTACTTCTATAGCTCTTACAAACAGGATATTTTGATATTTTTAAAAAGCGAAGCTTTGCTAAATAAGAAACGGTCCTTCTGGTTTATACCAGATGGCTCTTATCTATATTTTAGGCATGCTATCAAACTTAACAAGTTGATTCCTGTAGTAGTTTGGTAAGATTTGGAACGCGTAGCCATTTAGCAACTCTATAATAGTTCCCATAATATATGTAAGTCCATTTAAAACATTTGATTTTCATCCTTTTTAAAAAAAATCTTTTATGTTATATAATTTACTAGCGGCTACGCCCCTAGAGGCCTCTAGGGACCATACATGCAGTACTTTTTAGCTCCTCAGTTCCACTAGGTGGCCCCTCTCCTCCTTATAGGCATATATCCTCTTATAGGTCTGAACTTAAGTGTTGCAAAAAAATTTTTGGCGCTACACGCCAAAAAAAAAGTTCGAAAATTTTTTTGGCGCTCAGCGCCAATTGAAAACTCACAATTTTTTTCCCCTTTGCGCATATTATTGACTTGAAAAAGTTTGTGGCGGCTTTATGCCATAAAGCCACTGACAACAATTTTTGGGGTACTTCACACATCATAATATCAAAAGAAAACCTTTTGGGGCAGCTGAGTGCCAATTTAACTTAGATTCAAAGCCTGTAAACTAATATTATGCAAAATAATATAACATCCTGATTTTTATGAGCAAAAAGGTCGTTACTTAAGCTTTTTATAGTGGGGTCAAACGTCCTGATTGGTCAAGAAGTTTTGGCGCTATGGTTTTTTGAAAAATGTCCGGCTTAATTTGCCCCATCCTGTATATAAGTTGAAAAATAATGTAAAAATGTTAAACTTTTAAAGATATATGGCAGATTTTTGTACGAAGACACAAATGAAAAAATTGGACTTAGATACTCGCTAAAGAATTTAAATCTTGATATTTCATTAAGATTAAGAAGGGGGGGGGGGGGAGGAGTTTGGACACTTATAGGAAATGAAATTTTGGGCTTGTTTTTATTGTTTTTATAGTTATCAACCCAATTCTTTTTGTTAACTATCTTATATGATTAAATCTACATTTAAAAATTGTATTTTGGGAATTTCCTTCTAGGGGCTAGTGGGGCAAAATACCACCCAAAAGACTAAAATTATGAGTTCTGATCTTATTTTCAAAGATATCAAGCTGATTTTTTTCATAAAAACTTTTCATAACTGAACTAAGTAACCAATACAGATTTAATTATAGCACTTTCCTTCTAGGGGCTAGTTTGGTAAAACAACCCTCCCCCCAAAACTAAAAATATGAGTTCTAAGCCTATTTTCTTAAGATAACAAGCTTATTTTTGTAATGCAAACTTAACGAAGTAATCATTACAGATTTCAATTTGACATATTCCTTCTAGGGGCCTTTGTAAAATCTCTTATGTGATAGACTCTACATGTAAACCTTAGAAAACTAATTTGGACACCTAATATTAAGGAACTACTGAGGTAAAACATTTTCCTGGTGTTATATCGTTAAAAATTAGCTCAGAACTTATATTTTTAGGTTTTTTTTTGCAACACTGGCCCCCAGAAGGAAAGAGCCAAATCGAAATCTGTAATAGTTATTTAGTTCAGTTGAGTAAAAAAGATTCAGCATAAAAATCAGCCTGATATCTTTAAAAATATTATAAGAACTCATATTTTTAGTTTTTGGGGGGTTAAACCCCATTGGCCCCTAGATGGAGAGTGCTATAATGAAATCTGTAATGATTATCTAGTTCAGTTATGTAAAAAAGTTTACATTATAAAAATCAGCTTGATATCTTTAAAAAAAAAGCTCAGAACTCATTTTTTTTTTTGGGGGGGGGGAGGTGTTACCCTACTGGCTCATAAATGGAAAGTGCCAAATCAAAATCTGAAATGGTTACTTACATCAATTATGTAAAATAGTTTACATTAAAAAAACCACCTTGATATTGTTAAAATCAAGCTCAGAACTAATATTTTTAGTTTTAAGGGGATTGGTTTACCACACTGGCCCCTAGAAGGAAAGTGTCATTATGAAATCTGTAATGGTTACTTAGTTCAGTTAAGTGAAATCAGGGGCTGCTATTCAGCCAATTAATTCCATTTGAAATTGCCGACAATTAAATATTTTGTTGGAGCACAGTTTGAGTTAAGCTTGTTTTTTTGGTGCAACTGAAAGGAAAGTGGATAAAATGCAATAAAAAAAGGAATGTGGTTAAGGGGAAATTTTCACTTAGAATTGTTTGTCATAATCACATTCCCTTTTTCCTGATGTGAAACATGTTTTCATTATACAAATCAGCTTAATAATTTTAAAATAAACTTAGAACTCATTTTATGTTTTTTTGGGGAGTCTTTTGCCTCACTAGCCCCTAGAAGAAAAGTCCCAAAATGAAATATGTAATGGTTACTTTGTTCATTAATGTGAAAAAAGTTTTCATTTAAAAAATGATTTTGATATCTTTAAAAAAGAGCTCAGAACTCATATTTTTAGTGTTTTGTGGGGTCTTTTGCAGCACTAGCCCCTTGAAGGAAAGTCCCAAAAAGAAAACCGTAATGGTTACTTAGTTCAGTTGTGTGAAAAAAGTTTTCAATAAAAAATCAGCTTGATATACTTAAAAATATGCTCAGAACTTATAATTTTAGTGTTTTGGTGGGTCTTTTGCCCCACTAGCCTCTAGAAGGAAAGTCCCAAAATTCAATTTTCAAAGTTTTACAGGTAGATCCAATCATATAAGAGAGTTTACAAAAATAATTAGGTTGATAACTATAAAAAAGCCCAACCATCCAGGTAGGGGCGTCCAAGCTTTTTGATTGGGGGGGGGGGGAGGGAATTTTTTATGGGGGTAAGTTGTTCTTTGGAGGGATAAAATGGCGCGCGAAGCGCGCACCAAATTTTTTTACCCCCCCACAAAAATTTTTACCCCAGGGGTTTAATTTCATCATCATCGCCATTTATCACTTATTCCAGAGCATAGGCCACGCACAATGGTTCTCCATTTATCTTTGATTTGGGCCTCAGTAGAGGCTTCACTGAAAGATGAAAATTCCTCAGCTCTCAGTTCCTCAAGGAATTCCCTCCTCCATGTTGTTTTTGGTCTACCTGGTTTCCTTTTTCCTGTGAAGGGGTCCCAAGTCAAGGCTTGATTGGTTAAATCATCTTGCACTTTCCTTAGAGTGTGCCCCAACCATCTCCATTTTCTCTGTTTTATTGTCAGTTTGATGTCTGACATATCACTGCGCTCTAAAAGCTCAGCATTTGTGATCTTGTTTGGCCAAAAGATCTTGTGGATTCTCCTAAGACATTTGTTGACATATGTCTGTAGCTTGGAGACCACTGCTGTGTTTAGGAACCAAGTTTCGGCCCCATACAGCAAAACAGAGAGAACATTTGACTTGAAAAGTCTTAACTTGGTCTTTATGGAGATGTTGTTGGAATTCCAAATTTTGTTTAAGCTGGCAAAGGCTGTTCTGGATTTGTTAAATCTAGCTTTAACGTCTGTCAAAGTGCCTCCAGCTTCATCAATTTTACTTCCAAGATACTCAAATTTGCTCGGGTTAAATTACCCCCTCTAAAATCTATTGGCAGAGGTAAATTAATAATGTAACAAGGATGACAACATCCATAAGTAGCGAAGCACAAAAAATCGTAGATGGGAATACGTACAAGTAGATTTAAAAGGTTTTTACTAAAATCAAGAATAGATTTATTGGATAATATAAACATGAAACCTTGTTTTATTTTGTATGATGACAATGGTCAAAGTAAATTATGTTAAAGATGTTCATAACAATGAGAAAAATCATTTTGATACTGATATCCCAAAAAAGTTTGAAAATTCGATCAAAATAAACAAAGATATGGGGAAATATGTAAAACATATAAAATAGCCAAAAACCTGATAAAAGGCAGTCTGACCACCATGGTTGTTTTCTTAAAAAGCAAAAAATTAATTTTTAAATCCTTAACTTAAAAAAATTTAGAAAATCAGACCATATACACTGAAGATATGGAGAAAAGTGTTAAATATATAAAAATAGCCTAAATCCTGCCAAAAAGGCAGTCTGGCCATCATGGTTATTTTCTTTAAAAGACGGGAAATTTAATTTTGATATCTATAACTGAAAAAAAATTGAAAATCGGACTATAAACACTGAAGATATGGAGAAAAGTGTTAAATATATAAAAAAAAACAGCCTAAAACCTGCTAAAAGGCAGTCTAGTCGTCATGGTTGTTTTCTTTAAAAGACGGGAATTAAATTTTGATATCTATAACTGAAAAAATTTTGAAAATCGGACCATAAACACTGAAGATATGGAGGAAAATGTGAAAAATATAAAAATAGCCTAAAACCTGCTAAAATGGCAGTCTGGCCTTCATGGTTGTTTCTTTAAACGGCGGGAAATTTAATTTTGATGTCTGTAACTGAAAAAAATTTGAAAATCGGACCATAAACACTGAAGATATGGAGAAAAATGTGAAAAATATAAAAATAGCCTAAAACCTGCTAAAAATCGGTCCGACCGCCAATGATGTTTTATAGTCAATTGTGCTCCTTGATGATGGGAATGTTGTCAAAAAATTTCAGAATTCTATCTTTTATAGGAGCTGAGTAAATCCCATTTCCCCCATAGCGTTACGGACTGACTGACGGACTGACTGACGGACTGACGGACGGACAAAGTGAATTATAGAGTAGCTTCGCTACTAAAAAGGTACCTACCTAATAATGAAATACTATTAAATATTAAGAAGGGTAAGGTGGTGTTTTTTCGGTTTTTTGAAAAAGAAGGGGGTAAAAATTATTACTTTTAAATGGGACCAAGACCAATTAAAAGATCTCGGAAAAGGCTAACAGATCCTAAAAGAACATTATACTAGAACTTTGGGAAATTAGTCAAAATTGGACCTAAAAACTTCTACCGACTTCGCCCCGCTCGAGGCGTAGTCGGTGGTCGATTTTCAAGCTTCCAAAAACCTATGAGATATTGATTTAATTACAGCATGCCCCAAAGGTTAAAGTTGCTAAATGTAATAAAGAGCATGCACACAAAATTTTATGAAGATCGGTCAGTTTTTTCTACAAAAAAATATAAATTTTTTCAAAGTAAAGAAATTTCACTTTTTTTATTAAAAGTGATATAAAATTGAAAAAGTTAGTATAAAAAAAGCAAAAACAGAGTTCACCACGCACCAGAAAAGGTCATTTTCTGGAAAAACTAAACAAGCTTTTTTATGATTTCAACGGAATTGGATAGCCTATTGAATGCTTATTAAGTCCCCAAAAGACGTCTAAGCTCTAGCTCTTACCAGTTTTTGTACAACCTAATCTTTTTCCGACCTTCAAAAAAATCGGAAAATTTTTTTCCGTCCTACTTTGAGACCCAATATGTACCCTAAACATTTCTCTCACAAAAAATGCTTTTATACTTTTTTTTGTAAGCAATTTAGTTGGGGGTGCCTACGGCACCTTCAGGGTAGAGGTAAATTTTAAATGGGGGGGGGGGGAGGGGGGGGTAAAATGAAAAATATTTTGGGGGTGCCTGAATTTCATTTTCTATAAGTGTACAAACTCCTAAACGGTAGGACAAACGGACATTAACACTTGTATAGTGTCTGAACTGAATAATCAGAATATAAAAGTATAAGAGTCGAAGCAAAATTGTAAGTAAATTTGTTGAAAAACTGCTTGATATAGGATAATATTTATTGACATACATTTTTAGGAATTGATTATAGAGTTTCTTAGCTTATAATATTGTTCTTTGTTGTCCCAGGAATCAATATACCAAAAATCAGATCAAACGGATAATTAGATCACATAAAAATTTGATGTTAAAAAAGAAGAAAAATCAACATGTTTAAAATGGACGTACGGACATTCTTGATTATAGAGTTACTAAGCTTTCTAAATCGTACCTAACTACTACAGGAACCATCATGCAAAGTTTGCAATCGATAGGACAATTCTAACATGCCTAAATTGATGAATAAAAGCTGTCTATCTCGGACGGACGGACCGACCCAATTATAGAAAAGCTTCGCTTGTAATAAAATAACACAATAAAAACAAGGATGACAACTTCCATAAAAGCGAAGCTCTCAAATCAGAAGAAAGGACACACGAACAATAAGTTAAAGAACTCCAAGTTTAAGTCTAAGCGAAATTGTAAATAAATTTGTTGCAAAATTGTGCAAATATAGGATACAGTAAAAGGATTTGATTATAGAGTTGCCTGGCCTATACTACTTTATCTTGTTGTTCTAAGAATCATTGTTAAAAAAATCATATGAATAGGATACCTAATCTTATCATACAAAAAATGTATTATGATTATATAGTTCCTATGCTTTCAAAATTGTGCCCAATTATTATAGGAATTATCATGCAAAGTTTGAAATCGATATGAAAATTCTAACATGTCTATTTGAGTAATTATATTATACAAAAAAATGTTGTTAAACAAGGATGACAACATCCATAAAAGCGAAGCACTGAAACGCTAGGACAAACGGACATTAACACTTATATAGTGTCAGAACTGAATAATCAGAATATAAATGTATAAGAGTCGAAGCAAAATTTGTTGAAAAACTCCTTTATACAAGGTAATGTTAAAGACATACTTACATATTTAGGACTTGATTATAGAGTTGCTACGCTTATAACATTATACTTTATTGTCCCAGGAATCAAAATACCAAAAATCAGATCAATCAGATGATTAGAACACATACAAATTTGTTGTTAAAAAAGTAAAAAAATATGTTTAAAATGGACGTACGGAAATTTTGGTAATGATTATAGAGTTGCTACGCTTTCTAAAGCGTACCCAACTACTAAAGGAATCACCATGCAAAATTTGAAATCGATAGGACAATTCTAATTTGCCTAAATTAGCAAAAAAGCTATCCGTTACGGACGGACGGACTGACCGTAATTATAGAAAAGCTTTGCTTTTAAAAAGGTAAAAAAATCCAAATATTTTAAATAAACGTATGGACTTTCTGGTAACGATTTCTACGCTGTATAAATTGTACCTGACTGTTATAAGAATCATCATGCAAAGTTTGAAATATAAAGGAAAATTTTAACATGCTTAAATTAACCAAAAGAGCTCATCGTTACTTACGGACCACCCTTCCATAATAGAAAAGCTTCGCTTTTAAAAACATTTAAAAAATATTACTCAAGGTGCAAATTTAGGTACAACTGTTCTTTCTAGAAAGACGGTATTTATTAAGTCTCTCAAATCCTACAAGACGCTAATTTTAGCCTAACAAGAGGGGAGGAAGTTTTGACACATTTGCGTTAACAGTGAGTATGGGCTTTACCTTTGGACTGAAAGAATAGGTTATAAAAGAAAAAATCATTCTTATATGATTAATTTTCCCAAGATTTTTTGGATAGGCCTCCAAGTTCAGGAGCTGCAGGCCTCCAGGTGGTCTCTGGACCGGAAAAAATAAAAAAAATATTTTTTGTTTTGAAGAGATAGAGGTCAACTTATTTAACAAAATATGCATCTTCTTTCTTAAAATATGTAAATAACATTTAAAAATATGCATATTTTGTAATATAAAATGTCTTCCAACTCGTAAATTTTTTTTTTTTAAATTTCGGTTTTGATTTTTACCAGTATAGAGCAAATAGAGGCCTGCAGCTCCTGAACCTGAAGGCCTGCAGGTCCTAAACCTGGAGGACTATCCAAAAAATCTTAAAACTTTTCATATAAGAATGATTTTATCCCTAATAACCTATCCTCTCAGTCCAAAGATAAAGCCTATACTCACTGTTTACGTAAATGTGTCAAACCCTCTTAACATTCCGCTTTTAAAACAACGGATTGCGGATTTGGATTCTAGATTAAAAAATTGTCCCAAAAATTAGTCGGATTCCGGATTGTCAACCCAAGTTTTGTCAATGTTGCAAAATATTAGTTTATAGAATTTAAAATAAATTCTGTTGGCGCCAAAAATGATTTATAGTATTAGATGTGTGCGCGAAGCGCCCAAAATTTTTTTGCTCTACATAATTGATTAAATGCTTGATATATGACCATAAAGAGGAGAGGAGCCACCTAACGGTACCGAGGAACTGAAAAGTAAATAAAGAATTATTCATAGCATAAAGAACTAAAATTAAAGAGGTTACTCCTCTTTTTTAGAGGTTGGCCCCTCCTTTATAGTGACGACCTCTTTCTTTAGGGTGTGGCCCCTCCTTTTTAGGAAGGTAAAACAATAAAAGAGAACATAATGTTATTGTCTTATAAAGAATCATAGAAAAAAGAACTAAAATAAGAGGTTTGCCCCTCCTGTTTAGGGTGGTATCACCATAAAAGAGAACATAATTTTGATTGTTTATAAAGAATCATAGGATAAAGAACTAAAATTAAATATATTGTTTCTTTTTTTAAGAGGTTGGCCCCTCATTTTAGGGGGGTGGCCCCTCCTTTTTAGAGGGGTGGCCCCTCCTTTTTAGGGTGGTGGCCCCTCCTTGTTATGGGTTGGCCCCTCCTTGTGAGGAGGGTGGCCCCTCCTTTTACTAGGTTGGCCCTTCATAAGGAGGAAAAAAGTTGGGTTCCAGTTGGGTTCCAAGAACCCAACTACTGCATGTATGCTAGGGACACTTAAGATAGGAGAGGAAAAGTTGACCTCATCCAATTTAAAATTTGAGTTTCAAAAAGGTATAAAATATTAATTTTTTTTTTTGGGGGGGGGGGCGGTAAAGACACCCTCCGCAAAAATAGTTCAAAACCTTCCCAGGACCTATAAGAAGCTTCACTGTAAAGGAGAACAAAATCGGTTCAGCGGTTAGCGAGATCCTTCGGGACAGACAAAAAACGCTTACTACTTTATATAATAGGATTAATAGAACATCATATTACAACAAGGTAAAATTTTTTTATGCAACACATCATTATAATCAAGAGAATTATCTTGGGAGGTTGGAGGTAGTTTTAAACCTACTCTGGAATTTTAAAAGCATTTACTGTAAACTTTGGCGAGATCCTTCGCAACAAACAGACATCAAGACAACCTGTTACTTTTATAAAAGGGTGATAAATAATATATTGGGGACACGACTACTGAATAACTAAGAATATTGGGGACTAAATTACTGCATATTCCATCCCTGGTGCTCAGCCTCATGTTGTTGTTGTTGTTCATATTGGCGGAGGTGGAGAGACTGCAGTGCATACCAATGTTACGTCCACTCCTTGAGGGTGGTTGGGTTAGTCGCGTATATAATATTTTTGAATTAAATAGGTATAGAGCAGGGGTGTTGTATATTCTACATGGGATCCCCTGCTCAGAGGGGGGGGGGGGGATTAAAAACTAAGTGGTTGGAGGGAAAAAAATGTAAAAATTAAGAAAACTGAAAACATTTTTTCCAGTTCAACCCCCCCCCTCCCTCCTTAGTGAAAAAAACTAAAAAAAATGTGTGGTAGGAGGGATAAAATAAATAAAATATAGAGTTCTTTAAATATTTTTCCATTAACAAAAATTTCAAGATTAACAAAGTCCATTTTTTTTGTCTTGCTAAGAACTTGCAAAATTCAAGATAAAATCATTAATCTTTATCTAGTTCTTCAGTTCTAAAAAAAAAGGCATCAAATTAACATTAAGAGCTTTATACACGGCAATACACTGTTAAACACCCTGCCGAAGTCAAAACTACATTAAATAACAAAGCCAGTGTACATTTTATTATAGAAGTGAGGTTTTTGGTCTGAACTTAAGATTTCAAAAGGTACTGAACCGAAATAATGAGTTCTTCTTTTTAGGAGGGCTTTATATATGTCCTGGAATGGTTTTAGGCTATTTTTATGTTTATCTCTTCAAATAGAGGCATTACGCGACAAGTTCCTGTTAGGTCCCAACTGTACTCCATTCTCTTGCCTCCAACATGCCTCCAGTTTTACATTCTCCACTCCAGCCTACAAAGAACGACAAAGGTTGATTTATCAACCACTCACAGCTTTATTGTTATTTGGTACATTAATTTCAACAACATTTAACTGCTATTAATTCTCTATTTACAAAGAATTTTTGAAAACTTTTTTCCAAAATATTGCGTTAGGTAAACCTATGATTTTATCTAAACCAAACAACGCTCTTTTAAGTTATTTTTTTAAATTTGTAGCCCCTCCGGAATGCCTTTCCTGCGAGACTTATCTAACCTAACCTAAACTAAAGTAAAATTAACCAAATTACTTTAAACAATAATATCTTAAGAGGTCTAAGATAAATGTAAGGAAAAACATTGAACCGGTTTAATCCAGTGGAAATAAATCTAACTCATTCGGAGCCAAGAATATTCATTAACCACATCGTATTATAGACAGCTTTCCGCGGATTTAAAATGATTTTTTTTAAAGATTTAAACCAGTTTTGTTAGTCCCGATGACCCGGGCTAACATTGGGTATTAATTTTTATTCATTTTTTTAATATTCGTGGAAAATTGTCTGTAATACGATGTTATTTTTCAGTATAGCTGAGAAACGGTTCTATAACAGCAGATATTAACCGGTTTCGAAGCCATACTGGAAAAAATCTAACCTTTTCAACATCCAGGGCTTGTTGCTGCCAAGTTTTGTTTTCATCGTGCTGCTGCCAAATTTTATTGTAGCTGGCTGCGTTGCTACTGTCTGCCAGAGGCGGTTCACCTGCCAACAATTATTAGTTAAATCATTTTAATACACATTTTGGGACATTGGGTAGTTTATTACACTAGTCCCCAAAGTTTTAATAACGTTTTCTTATTCGGATCTTTAGCTTAACAGCTTTAGGAATTAAATCTATTTTTGATTAGTTGGTTCATTAAGTTTATAGTCCAAACCACTAGGTAATTGGGAGATTGTAATCTACGGAAGGAGTAATTTTGTGTATCATAATTGGGGTTGTGCATCAATTTGTCGACCATTTTCTTATCCCTTTAGATCCCTGATTAACTTGCCTGCTAACAAGGAGTTTGCGACGGCCATAGGAGTTTCTGACGAGGCTGCCAAGGCTGCAAATAACGAGGAGGCCATACTTGATATTGGCGCATCTACACCTAGAACAAGGATATTTGTAACCATTTGTAAGAAAATACGTGGATATATTGACAGAGAAAAAGAGGACTATCCACGAACATGAGCAAGTGATTTTAAGCACCTTCCAACATTGATCCATAGTTAATATTTGGTTTAACGACTAAAAAGTTATGCTTCACCAGGGTTTTATATGAAAAAAAGCATTTTTAGATACAATATAATCAACTGTTTTGTTGAGTTCAAAGGACAAAATAAAATAAAAGCATCAAATGCTGTAAATTGCAAAAGTACATTAATTAGGTAAACTGTTTAAATAATTAAAATATTACAAGCTACCAACCCTTTTCTAAACATACATTTTTAATCAAAATAATATACTTTTGTGTCAAAGCTTTTAAACAACAGTTTGAATTCATCATAACATTTGATGAACTTGCACCAAACTATGCTCAACATTCAAAGTTTTTTTCATAAAACCATGGTGAAACCTAACTTTTTAGTCGATAAACCAAATAATAAACATTTACCTAGTATATTCACTAAAAAAGTACCAAGGATAAATGCTAGACAGTGCTTAGAATCACTTGCTCTTGTTCGTGGATAGTCCTCTTTATCGTCAATTTGGCTGGATTTTATGGACCTCAATTATTGGTCGGATCGTTCATCCAGAAGGAGGGGAGGGGATGTGATAAAGGTGGTGGATGGGGGGTATCGTTATTTTAGTCAGCTGCGAGTATTACTTTATCAGAGTACTAGAGGCTCTTTTCTTCTAAGGGGTAGAAAGGGGCTTAATAAAATATCTTTAAACTATCCTAAAATCTGAAAACAAAATAGCCTAAAACCACCATGTGACCTATGAGAAGGTTCCCTAAAATAGATACCTCAATTGTTTCTGCAGTTATTGAGATCTTAAGCTTATGAAATAAAATCATTACTACTTTATAAAATATTATTATTATATGTATAAACACATTTAATTTTTTTAACTATTTATTTGCGGAATACATATGTTTCTCTATAAAAATAGATCATCAGTTCCAATTAAAATGTATAAAATAAGAGTTAAAAAGATATTTGTCCATGCATTTTGAATCCTTTATAAAATAGGATATGAAAATCTAAAAATCCAAATAATATATCGATTTCAATAGTAGCAATGCTCGTAGATTTTGACTTCAAACTTTTGTATTATATCCTTTTTCTTTTTAAATAAAGCTGTTCTATAAAATACTATACATATGTCAGTTTATCAGTTTGTCCGTTCGCCAATCCAATCTAACCCTTATCTTTTTTTACAAATTCATTATATTATCCCCCCCCCCCCCTCCCTCCCTCAATTTTTGAACTCCCTTATTTTACCATTCAATTTTACCAATAACTTAACAAAAAATAAATACCTAAACTATGGATAGCAATCCGCCGATTTTTTGAGTCGGAATCTGATTCTTACAAAAATCCGCCAAAAAAGCAGATTAATCCGCAGATTAAGAATTCTAGCAATATTGCAAAGGTCTTTTAACAAATAAATATTTTAAGTAATACGAAAGTAGGTATTGAAACGGCAATTTAAATTCCCAATTACGGATTCGGATTCTTGGACCAAAAAATGAGCGGATTTCTTGACCTTAAACTAAACTTACCATTATTTGACATGCCAGCCTTGTTGTTGATAAGAGGGGTTGTATCAGTAGTAGAGGCTGTTCTCAGCTGTACAATTGGGGTCGAGTCAGCCAGTGAAGAAGTTCTACACAGTTAGTTACATTCAAGATTAATATAGGAAAATTTGAACTTTATTTTCATCTTAATATTTAATTCGACCTCTCCCACCCCCCACCGTGTTCCAGAAAAGCCAAAAAATGACAAAAAATCATAGAGAGTGGATATTTTAAAATTTTGATGAAATTTTATTTAAATAGCAATAAGTATCCATATATCTTTCAATATAATGGCGAAATTTTAAATATCTCCATCCTGGCTGGCACAGGATGCCAGCAAACCTGGCAGGGTCATACAGGTAAAGAGCAAAAATATTTTGTTTGCCTTAAACTAAGCATTTTAAGTTACCAAGTACTAAAATATCCTATACCAGTACATACCAATATCAAAGGGGGGGGGGGAAAATGTGGTGACTCGTGCCACGACATACCAGCAATTTTATTTTGGGTGCTACTCCCTTAGTTTTAGAGATAATTGGGTGAAATCTTTTGGGCTGGGTCACTAATTACCCCAACTAGAGGTATCTTTCAAAAAAAACGGCGGCGGGTCCGCCGCTCCCGCCGTTCGCCGCCATTTTCCGCCGCCGCCAAAAAAATTTTTTTTATTGCATTTCTCGCCGAATTAGGCAATTTGGAATCATTTGAGACCATGTTATTTTTTTCAAAAATTTTTCCCCTTATAACAAACCCTGCGGGGGGACTTAGTCATTTTTTTCAAATTCTCGTTTATCAAGGTATATCTTAAATTCAGTGCCTCTCCTAAGCTTTTAAAGATATTGAGACAAAACCTTTTGAGGTAGATCAGTAAAAAATATTTGAATAAAAAATGGCGGCGGTACCGCCGCTCCCGCCGTCCACCGCCATTTTCCGCCGCCGCCGCCAAAAATTTTTTTATTGCATTTCTCGCCGAATTAGGCAATTTGGAATCATTTGAGACCATGTTATTTTTTTCAAAAATTTTTCCCCTTATAACCAACCCTGCGGGGGGACAAAACCTTTTGAGGTAGATCAGTAAAAAATATTTGAATAAAAAATGGCGGCGGTACCGCCGCCGCCGCCAAAATTTTTTTTATTGCATTTCTCGCCGAATTAGGCAATTTGGAATCATTTGAGACCATATTTTTTTCAAAAATTTTTCCCCTTTCAAGCCGTCCTGTGGGCGGCGGAAAATGGCAGTGGATGGCGGGAGCGGTGGTACCGCCGCCATTTTTTATTCAAATATTTTTTTGCTGATCTACCTCAAAAGATTTTGTTTCAATATCTTTAAAAGCACAGGAGAAGCACTGAATTTAAGATATACCTTAATAAACGAGAATTTGAAAAAAATGACTAAGTCACCCTGCAGGGTTGGTTATAAGGAGAAAAATTTTTGAAAAAAATAACATGGTCTCAAATGATTCCATATTGCCTAATTCGGCGAGAAATGCAATAAAAAAAATTTTGGCGGCGGCGGCGGAAAATGGCGGTGGACGGCGGGAGCGGCGGTACCGCCGCCATTTTTTATTCAAATATTTTTTACTGATCTACCTCAAAAGGTTTTGTCTCAATATCTTTAAAAGCTTAGGAGAGGCACTGAATTTAAGATATGCCTTGATAAACGAGAATTTGAATAAAATAAATAAGTCCCCCCGCAGGGTTGGTTATAAGGAGAAAAATTTTTGAAAAAAATAACATGGTCTCAAATGATTCCATATTGCCTAATTCGGCGAGAAATGCAATAAAAAAAATTTTGGCGGCGGCGGCGGAAAATGGCGGTGGACGGCGGGAGCGGCGGTACCGCCGCCATTTTTTATTCAAATATTTTTTACTGATCTACCTCAAAAGGTTTTGTCTCAATATCTTTAAAAGCTAAGGAGAGGCACTGAATTTAAGATATACCTTGATAAACGAGAATTTGAATAAAATAAATAAGTCCCCCCGCAGGGTTGGTTATAAGGGGAAAAATTTTTGAAAAAAATAACATGGTCTCAAATGATTCCAAATTGCCTAATTCGGCGAGAAATGCAATAAAAATTTTTTTTTTGGCGGCGGCGGAAAATGGCGGCGAACGGCGGGAGCGGCGGACCCGCCGTCGTTTTTTTTTAAAGATACCTCTAGTTGGGGTAATTAGTGACCCAGCCCAAAAGATTTCACCCAATTATCTCTAAAACTAAGGGAGTAGCACCCAAAATAAAATTGCTGGTATGTCGTGGCACGAGTCACCACATTTCCCCCCCCCCCTTTAAGTCAATTTCAGGGTCCAGGTATGATCCTGCAGGCCCTGATCCCTCAGAAATCTTTAAACAGCTCTTGAGACCGCAATTTTTGACCTATAGACTTCAAACTTTAAACATAAGCTTTTTTAACAAGTATGTATGACCTACTGAAATCATATGAAAATCTGCCGCCGTTTTCCCGCCGACCGCCGCCGCCGATATTTATATTTTGAGATTTCTAATCTAAAGTTGACATACAGATGAGCCTATTTCTTATTTATTTTCTATGTGTATATGTAGGGAGGGAGAGGACAATGGGCTGTTTATTATAATAGTCCCCAAATTCACCAAATAGCGTTTTCTTATTTGTGGGCATAACAATTTGTGGGACTTTTATTGAATTTTGATTGGTTGGTTTATTAGTTGAGTGTCCAAACGTTTCAATCACTAATTGTAATTTATAGAAGGGGCAATTTTGTGTATTAGCATTGGGAATGTACATTGATTTCTCGGCCATTG